>NC_087276.1:4640000-4940000 GCF_015220805.1 Pogoniulus pusillus | reverse complement strand
CAATGCATTTGTACACTCATTTTGGATGATGCTCCTGTACAACAGGGAGAACAAAATACTCCCCTCCAAACGATGCATTTGTACACTCAATTTGGATTCTGCTCCTTACAACAGGGAGAACAAAATACTCTCCTCCAAACGATGCATTTGTACACTCAATTTGGATTCTGCTCCTGTACAAAAGGGAGAACAAAATACTCTCATCCAAACAATGCATTTGTACACTCATTTTGGATTAGGCTCCTGTACAATGGGGGAAAAAATATTGCCTTCCAAACAATGCAAACACATAATCTACTTTCTGGAAACAGAAAGACTCCCACCCACCTCTTGGATGATATTAGTGTCTCAGAAGCACCTGATACTTGTGTTTCATTTACATGCCTCAAATGGAACTGAAAACCAGCTTCTTGTCACATACCTCTAACTGCTCAAGAGAAAGAAACAAGATAGAACAGATTGGATTTGCCTGTTTCTAGTATTTCCAAATAGACAAGCTCAAATGTGGCACATAAGAATGAATACACTACTTACACAGGAACTTAAACAAGGATTTGATGGTCCTGCACCTGGGTCGGTGCAATCCCAAGCACAGGCACAGGCTGGGTGGGGAATGGCTGAGAGAAGCCCTGAGTAAATGGCCCTGGGGATCTGGGGTGGTGAAAAGCTCAACAGGAGCCTGCAGTGTGAGTGCAGCCCAGGCAGCAACCCTGTGCTGGGCTGCAGCAGGAGCAGTGTGGGCAGCAGGGCAAGGGAGGGGATTCTCCCCCTTGGCTCTGCTCTCCTCAGACCTCACCTGGAGTCCTGTGTGCAGTTCTGGAGCCCCCAGCACAAGAAGGACATGGAACTGTTTGAGCCAGTCCAGAGGAGGCCACAAAGATGCTCAGAGGGCTGCAGCAGCTCTGCTATGAGGACAGGCTACAAGAGTTGGGGCTCCGCAGTCTGGAGAAGAGAAGGCTTCAAGGAGACCTTAGAGTGGCCTTGCAGTATCTGAAGGGGGCTACATGAAGGCTGGGGAGGGACTATTGACAAGGTCTTGTAATGACAGGACAAGGGGGAATGGGTAATGGGTTTCAACTGGCAGAGGGGAGATTGAAAGTAGATATTAGGAAGGGACTCTGCAGTGAGGGTGGTGAGACACTGGCACAGGTTGCCCAGGGAGGTTGTGGCTGCTCCCTGCCTGGAGGTGTTTGAGGCCAGGTTGGATGAGGCTTTGAGCAACCTGTTCTAGTGGGAGGTGTCCCTGCCTATGGCAGGGGGTTGGAACTGGATGATCCTTGAGGTCCCTTCCAACCTAAACCACTCTGTGATTCTATGATTCTCTTTGCCACTGTCTGTGGTGAACAAACAATACAAAAACCTTGTGAAAAGCAAAGAGTTACCTCAGCAGAGGGCAGCCCTTAAACCAAACAGGAACGTTTCCAACGTGAGATGCCTCATTACAGAGCTTTGTTTTGAAGCTTAAAATACCTTTGCAGAGTTCACCCAGGTGTGCACTGTCACTCAGAAGACCACAGTGCAGTGCAAAGGTTGGGAGCTTGCCCAGACAAACACAGAACTGCCTTTCCTCACCCGGCTTAGGGTAACTCTCCGTAACGCACCGAGCGTCCACCGGCAGCAGCTGTGCGTCGCCATCTGCCGGCTCCGTGAAGCTACAGCACTCGATCGGTTCAGAAGGCAGACTGCAATCCCTGGAAACAGTTTGATTCCCACAATTAGATACAAGTTAAACTATTCTCTCCTGACAGGCTGAACTCATAGAATCATAGTCAGACAGGTTGGAAGAGACCTCCAAGCTCATCCAGTCCAACCTAGCACCCAGCCCTAGCCAGTCAACCAGACCATGGCACTAAGTGCCTCAGCCAGGCTTGGCTTCAACACCTCCAGGCACAGAGCCCTCACTACCTCCCTGGGCAGCCCATTCCAATGCCAATCACTCTCTCTGCCAACAACTTCTTCCTAACATCCAGCCTAGACCTACCCTGGCACAGCTTGAGACTGTGTCCCCTCCTTCTGTTGCTGCTTGCCTGGCAGCAGAGCCCAACCCCACCTGGCTACAATGTCCCTTCAGGTAGTTGTAGACAGCAATGAGCTCTGCCCTGAGCCTCCTCTTGTGCAGGCTGCACACCCCCAGCTCCCTCAGCCTCTCCTCATAGGGTTTGTGCTCCAGGCCCCTCACCAGCTTTGCTGCCCTTCTCTGGACTCGTTCCAGCACCTCAACATCTCTCTTGAATTGAGGAGCCCAGAACTGGACACAGTAATCAAGCTGTACTTGAGTACAGGGCCAGAGCACAGGGGCAGAAGAACCTCCCTTGTCCTACTGCCCACACTGCTCCTGAGCCAGGCCAGGATGCCATTGGCTCTCCTGCCCACCTGGGCACACTGCTGCCTCATCTTCAGCTGCTATTTACCAGCACCCCCAGGTCCCTCTCTGCCTGGCTACTCTCAGCCACTCTGTCCCCAGCCTGTAACAGTGCTTGGGATTGTTGTGGCCAAAGTTTAGAACTCTGCACTTGGCCTTTTCCTGAAGGGTCTAATTGCTGGTTTTAAAAAGCTTCCTCGTTTAAAACAAACATTCGAGGTGATGAAGATTAAGCTATAAACACTCAAAATGTAATAGCCATGGTAGCAAGTAGTGGCAAGTAAATGTTTGTAGCAATACAGCAGGAAATATTTCTGTATTGAGCAGAACACATAACATCCCCCATAACTGCCACACCATGAAGAACAAACAGACAAGGGTATGAAATTATTTGGGGGCTTTCCCAAGAACTGGTTTACTTGAGGTCTCTTTGGGTGTTTTGTTTAAATAGAATTATGGGTGCTGCTGGTTCACACAGTCTTATCTGACAAGTAGGAGCTTTATTTCTCTCCATCCGAAGCACACCCTTGTACATGAGCCTGTGTACACAGTGCCTGGGAACAGCTGTCCCTCCCAGCAGTTTGGGGGAATTCCTAGCAGATGCAACCCAGCCAGACTCAGCCTCTCTGACCAGCACAGAGCTGACTGAAAAGTGCCAAGAAATTCATAGAATCAACCAGGTAGGAAGAGAGCTCCAAGATCATCCAGTCCAACCTAGCACCCAGCACTATCCAATCAACCAGACCATGGCACTAAGTGCCTCAGCCAGGCTTTGCTTCAACACCTCCAGGGACAATGACTCCACCACCTCCCTGGGCAGCCCATTCCAATGCCAATCACTCTCTCTGCCAACAACTTCCTCCGAACATTCAGCCTAGACCTGCCCTGCCACAACTTGAGACTGTGTCCCCTTGTTCTGTTGCTGCTTGCCTGAAGAAGAGCCCAACCCCACCTGGCTACAGCTTCCCTTCAGGGAGTTGCAGACAGCAATGAGCTCTGCCCTGAGCCTCCTCTTCTGCAGGCTGCACACCCCCAGCTCCCTCAGCCTCTCCTCACAGGGCTGTGCTCCAGGCCCCTCACCAGCTTCGTCGTGAAGTCCAAACTTTACTCTCTGGCACAACATGAAGGAAAAAGCAACTTGCAATGTCACAACTTCCCCCTTCCCTTCTGTCCCAAGAATGCCCATAATTAAAGACCCCTCTGACCTGAAAAAGAGAGAACTTGTTATCTCTTCCCCCTGGCTTCTCTTGCAGGCCTCATACTAAACATATGATATGTTCCTTGCACGAAGCTGTAATCAGAGGTTCTCCTTTTCAGATTTTTGCCACTAAAGCCATGGCTTCTGTGTTTTTAGTAGGGGGAAACAAACAACAATGCCCAAACCAACCCCCCCTGTGACAGAAACGTACCAAACCCAAAATAATGTTTTGAAAACCCCAGCAGATTTTATTCTCTGCAAGTTCTATTCCAGGAGCTAAGAGATAAGTGTCATTCATAGAATCAGGGTTGGAAGGGACCACAAGGATCAGTCAGTTCCAAGCCCCTGCCATGGGCAGGGATACCCTACCCTAGAGCAGGCTGCCCAGAGCCTCAGTCAGCCTGGCCTTAAACACCTCCAGCCATGGGGCCTCAACCACCTCCCTGGGCAACCCATTCCAGGCTCTCACCACTCTCATGCTCAACAACTTCCTCCTCACGTCCAGCCTGAATCTCCTCACCTCCAGCTTTGCTCCATTCCCCCCAGTCCTGTCACTCCCTGAGAGCCTAAAAAGTCCCTCCCCAGATTTTTTCTAGGCCCCCTTCAGGTATTGGAAGGCCACAAGAAGGTCACCTGGGAGCCTCCTCTTCTCCAGCCTGCACAGCCCCAACTCTTTCAGTCTGTGCTCACAGCAGAGCTGCTGCAGCCCTCTCAGCATCCTCCTGGCCCTTCTCTGGGCACACTTCAGCATCTCCACATCCCTCTTGTCATGGGGGCTCTAGAACTGGATGCAGCACTGCAGGTGGGGTGTCACCAGAGCGCAGTAACATCACAATGTCAAGAGCTGTGTATTTCTGCTGGCTTTAGACATGCACCTTGATAATCATAGCTCTACAAGCAACACAGGAGCTGCAGCTCTGAACAGAAAAGCCTGACAACAATCAGGAATGCAAGGTTCTGTATTTAACAGAGTCAGATATGGTTTGGCTATGTAACAGTCTTTTCTTTAAGTGTTTTAGTCAAAAAAGACATATGAAGTATCAGTTATACTAACACTCAGTTATAAGCAAGCATGGTGTAACACAGGAGAGAGTGCTGCCAGCTGATATATCATACTTACTCAGCTCAGAGATTGAGTAGATGTAGAGATGTGGTCTTTGGCTCCTCATCTTCTATACATTCCAGAATAATTGCTTTAAAAGAAGAGAAGACAGAGAGTCATAAGAAAGTGTTAACTAAATGTCCAGGATTTTATAAGGTGCACTGTAGGCATCAATGCTTCACTTCTATAGCACTGGCTACAGCAGACCTAGTTCCAGCTCCTGGAACTTGGAAGAGGTTAGTTGCTCTTGCTGAGCATTACCAGGGTGATGAACGACACTGACAAATTTACACGACAGGACAAGAGAGGGGGAAAAGGACAGAAAGAAGAGGGGGGAAAGGACAGAAAGAAGAGGGGGGAAAGGACAGAAAGAAGAGGGGGGAAAGGACAGAAAGAAGAGGGGGGAAGGGACAGAAAAAAAGAGGGAGGAAAGGACAGAAAAAACAGAGGGGGGGAAAGGACAGAAAAAACAGAGGGGGGGAAAGGACAGAAAAAACAGAGGGGGGGAAAGGACAGAAAAAAAAGAGGGGGGGAAAGGACAGAAAAAAAGAGAGGGGGAAAGGACAGAAAGAAGAGGGGGGAAAGGACAGAAAGAAGAGGGGGGGAAGGACAGAAAGAAGAGGGGGAAAAGACAGAAAGAAGAAGGGGGGGAAGGACAGAAAGAAGAGGGGGGAAGGAACAGAAAGAAGAGGGGGGAAGGAACAGAAAGAAGAGGGGGGAAAGGACAGAAAGAAGAGGGGGGAAGGGACAGAAAGAAGAGGGGGGAAGGAACAGAAAAAAGAGGGGGGAAAGGACAGAAAAAACAGAGGGGGGGAAAGGACAGAAAAAAAAGAGGGGGGGAAAGGACAGAAAAAAAAGAGGGGGGGAAGATAGAAGAGGAGGGGAAGATGGGAAGAAGGGGGGAAGAGAGAAAGAAGGGGGCAAGAGAGAAAGAAGGGGGCAAGAGAGAAAGAAGGGGGCAAGAGAGAAAGAAGGGGGCAAGAGAGAAAGAAGGGGGCAAGAGAGAAAGAAGGGGGGGAAGAGAGAAAGAAGAGGGGGAAGAGAGAAAGAAGAGGGGGAAGAGAGAAAGAAGAGGGGGAAGAGAGAAAGAAGGGGGGAAAGAGAAAGAGGGGGGAAGAGAGAAAGAAGGGGGGAGAAAAGACAGAAAGAAGGGGGGGGAAGACAGAAAGAAGGGGGGAAAGAGAAAGAAGAGGAAAGACAGAAAGAAGGGGGGGAAGGCGGAAAGAAGAGGAAAGACAGAAAGAAGGGGGGAAGACAGAAAGAAGAGGAAAGACAGAAAGAAGGGGGGGAAGGCGGAAAGAAGGGAGGGTGGGGGAAAGATGGAAAGAAGGGGAGTGGGAAAGACAGAAAGCAGAGGAATGACAGAAAGAAGGGAGAGGGGAAGACAGAAAGACCTAATCAGCTTGATTATTTTAAGAGAAACTCGGGAGAGGTGGCTGAACACGCAAAGAGCGTTTGAGGAGGGACTGCAGGCACAACAGGCGCTTGAGGAGCGCCAGGGAATCACCCAGAGCCGCGAATTAGCAGTTGCGAAGCCTTCTGCGTTGCAGCGCCGGCGGCAGAGCATCGATAGGGGGAAGCAGTGAACCCATTTCGGTTCAGCAGCTCTCCCCTGCCCGCATTTCTGACAGCGAAAGGCAGTCCGGGCCGAGCCGAACGATACGTGACTTTTCCCGGAGCACCCCCACGGCTCCCCACGGCTTCACTTTGAAGATGGTCCTTTGGTTTTTGAAAGCCAGGAAGCAAAATACAATGGCCAGTTCCAGATGTCCTTTGGGGCATGCCTGGGAGACAAAGTGCTCCCTGGCTTTTCCCTTCCCACTTGTTTGCTTAAATGCGATGTATGTGGGGCAGATAAGAAATATTTGTATTGGGAACAAAGAATCCTGTTGAATTGACTGACTTGGACCTATCCTATTCAGAAAGAACTTCATCTCGGTGGTCTCCAGTTGCTTAACAGCTGTATTTGTTTGGCGTCAGTGCATCCACCCAGATTACAATTTAGCAGTATAAATATTTGTCTGTACTTTTAAGTGATGCCAACAATGAACGTGGCAGGGACACAGCTTCCTCTGTTAACACCTTTGTTCCTCGTAAGCACACATTTATGCAGCCTTTCTGATGCCTTCAGCATCACTCAACACCAACTAGAAGGGCTGAGTTTAGGTTTTTAGTCAAATTAAATGAGGAGCGACTGCAGTTGGGTTATAGCTCCAATCATGACTTAAATGGCTTCACTCAATTCAGTTCTGTATTTCAGGGCTGCAGTAGTATCACTGAACCAGTTATTGCAAATTCTTCAGCAATTGTATTTTCAAGGTCCTGCATATCATATGGGGTTTTTTTCCCCTTTGGTTTTCTTAAGCCCCAGATAAGGAAAAAGCAACCCCGGGTTGAATAAGGGAGAGGGAAGCCCGGCCCTGTTCAGTGTCTTTATTGATGATCTGGACCAGAGGATTGAGTCCAGCATCAGTAAGTTTGCAGATGACACCAAGCTAGGAGCAGGTGTGGAGCTGTTGGAGGGTAGAAGAGCCCTGCAGAGGGACCTGGCCAGGCTGGATGGGTGGGCAGAGGCCAATGGGATGAGACTGAACAAGGCTACGTGCAGAGTTCTGCACTTTGGCCACAACAACCCCAAGCAGCACTACAGGCTGGGGACAGAGTGGCTTAGAGCAGCCAGGCAGAGAGGGACCTCAGGATGCAGAAGATGAGCTAGTAGCATGCCCAGGTGGGCAGGAGAGCCAATGGCATCCTGGCGTGGATCAGGAACAGTGTGGCCAGCAGGACAATGGAGGTTATTCTGCCCCTGTACTCAGCACTGGTCAGGCCACAGCTTGAGTCTTGTGTCCAGTTCTGGGCCTCTCAATTCAAGAGAGATGTTGAGGTGCTGGAAGGTGTCCAGAGAAGGGCAACGAAGCTAGTGAGGGGCCTGGAGCACAAACCCTATGAGGAGAGGCTGGGGGAGTTGGGGTTGTTTATCCTGGAGAAGAGGAGGCTCAGGGCAGACCTCACTGCTGTCTACAACTACCTGAAGGGAGCCTGTAGCCAGGTGGGGTTGGTCTCTTCTGCCAGGCAACCAGCAATAGAACAAGGGGACACAGTCTCAAGTTGCAGCAGGGGAGGTCTAGGCTGGATGTTAGGAGGAAGTTGTTGGCAGAGAGAGTGATTGGCATTGGAATGGGCTGCCCAGGGAGGTGGTGGAGTCTCTGTGGCTGGAGATGTTTAAGCAACACCTGGATAAGGCATTTAGGGCCATGGTCTAGTTGACTGGATAGGGCTGGGTGCTAGGTTGGACTGGATGATCTTGGAGGTCTCTTCCAACCTGTCTGATTCTATGATTCCATGAAGTAGAAGGGCTGCAGAGCTCCATGATATCAGTGCATGGCAGTGCAGCGCATTCCCACCTCATTTTCCTGCTGTTCATGCCTCAGCGTGTCATCACCTGGGATCATGACTCAGGGTGTCATCACCTGGGATCATGACTCAGGGTGTCATCACCTGGGATTATGAGGCAATACTGATACTGGAAGATGGAAAGTGAAACCACGCCTCAGCTTTTCCCTCCTTAACAGTGTCAGGAGAAGACACGGGAGCAGCGGAGTCAGGACAGAAGTTAATGCCTCTCTCTCAGTTCTGTGCCTGCCACCCAAACTGTCCCAAAGGCATGCACTGGCATGATGGTCTTGTTTGCTGTGTTCCTATATAGCAACTAGAAAAACCTGCTGATGCGCAGAGCTGTGGACTAAAAGCTAACACTATGCTGAGATGAAGTTTTGCCAGGGTGCCTGACTGCAAAATAAATACCTAGTAATTAGCAGTACGTCTTTCTGGCACAACAGACCCCAAGTTCTGGCACAGGCAGGATGACCTAAGGAGACTTCAGGAAGCAAATTTTAAAACTGGAGGGAAGGACTTAAACATAGCTAATTACTGGAGGACAGGTAAGCAAGATCTGAGCTAGAGTTCATACCACTAAACTTTGACTGTTACAACTCTTTTTCAAGTTATGGGAAACAGGCAACTTGTATATAGAATCACAGGATTTCTTAGATTGGAAAAGACCTTCAAGATCATGGAATTGACCAGGTTGGAAGAGACCTCCAAGATCATCCAGTCCAACCTAGCACCCAGCCCTGTCCAATCAACTAAACCATGGCACTAAGTGCCTCATCCAGGCTTTTCCTGAAGACCTCCAGGGATGGTGACTCCATCGCCTCCCTGAGCAGCCCATTCCAATGCCAATCACTCTCTCTGCCAACAACTTCCTCCTAGCATCCAGCCTAGACCTACCCCAGCCCAACTTGAGACTGTGTCCCCTTGTTCTGTTGCTGGTTGCCTGGCAGAAGAGGCCACCCCCGACCTGGCTACAGCCTCCCTTCAGCTTGAAGCTTACAGTTTCAAGAACCTGTAAGCTGGGAAGAAAAACTAAATGTCAAGGCCTTCATCCAGGTTCTGCAGCAATATTTGTCTCTGGATGAGATTAGCCTTTTATATACAGAGATTCCTAAGCATTGATGCTATCAGCCTGGAAACATAATGCACACATCTCCTGCTCCCTGTGCCTTTTTCCCTATAGTTGCATCTGTTGATGATGTTGAGACTGTCAGGCAACGTTCAAAAGCCTGTGAAAAGGTTCAATAAGCACCCATCTAGAGTGGAATTGGGCAGAGTGATTCAAAATGAATACAGTTACAAAGAAGAGCTTCCTTTGGAGAACACCAGGCTCTTGCTGCTAGCACAGGTTCTGGAAATCTTCCCTTCCTTGGGCCAAAGTACCATCCTAAGAAGGATCAGAGAAGAAACCATTTCTGACTCAAACACACTCTGGCTTGCAGAGTGGGGTTTAGGCTTCCTGATTTAGAACTGTGCCGTGACCCAGTTGTTCTGAAGTAGGTCGTTCTGCGGTACACTGAACCGTATCAGAAAGGCCAGCTCGGGAGCAGCCTGAGTTCAGGGCAGGATGTGGAAAGCCACTTCCTATTTCTGTTGTGTCAGTAATGGGTGCAGTGGATTTGTACTATGGACAGTTTTTGCAGGCTGTGCTTTCTCACATGCTGCCCCCTTCTCATCAGCATCATAGAATCAACCAGCTTGGAAGAGATCTCCAAGATCATCCAGTCCAACTATCCCCTAGCCCTAGCCAGTCAACCAGACCATGGCACTAAGTGCCTCAGCCAGGCTTTTCTTCAACACCTCCAGGGACAGCATCTCCACCACCTCCCTGGGCAGCCCATTCCAATGCCAATCACTCTCTCTGCCAACAACTTCCTCTGAACATCCAGCCTATACTTCCACCAGCACAGCTTGAGTCTGTGTCCCCTTGTTCTATTGCTGGTTGCCTGGGAGAAGAGACCGACCCCACCTGGCTACAACCTCCCTTCAGGTAGCTCATAGAATCAACCAGGCTGGAAGAGACCTCCAAGGTCAGCCAGTCCAACCTAGCACCCAGCCCTAGCCAGTCAACTAGACCATGGCACTAAGTGCCTCATCCAGGCTTTTCTTGAACACCTCCAGGGACAGTGACTCCACCACCTCCCTGGGCAGACCACTGTAGTTGTAGACAGCAATGAGGCCACCCTTGAGCCTCCTCTTCTCCAGGATAAACAACCCCAGCTCCCTCAGCCTCTCCCTATAGGGTTTGTGTTCCAGGCCTGTCAGATGCAGAGGAATTGTGCTCTGAATACTTTCTTGTTTCTGCTTTGGTGAATTAAATGGGTTTAGGTAATTTTAAATCAAGTTTGATTTATTCTGGCATAGATAACCTGACTCTTCTGGCCTGAACAGACACATACACTCCTCTGTGCATCATTAAAGCTCCTTCTCACTTCTGCTCTATTAGTTCCTGTGCTAATCATGACCTTACAGCCAGATAAATTGTTTGACCTACATTACTTGTACAAGGAACATAATCTGGGGGTTTGCTAGTATGAGTTATTCTATGAGAAAGAGCTGGCAGTGTGTTGTAGAACAAAGTGCTCTCTCCCCAGCGTCATTTTCCATCCATGCATGGCTGTTTTCATCAAAACCAAATAAACTGCTGGTTGCTATTGCCTAGACACCAACAAGTTTCTGCTTACATGAACAGATGTGTGTGGTGTTTCCCTACAGTAAGAAAAGTACCAGAGAGGAACAGTAGTTCTCTTCTTTGAGCTTTCCTTCCATTTTCCAATTCCAACATAACACTTACATATCCCATGCAATCAGATGAATTCCACACTGGCTTCAGTCAACTCTTTACTGTCCACTTTACAGTAAGTGGACCTTACTGCCCACTTTTTAATGGAGAGCCTTTCTCTTCATCTTGCCAAGTTGATGACTGTACCTGACCCCTAAAAATAAAAAAGCAATGGAGAGGGAAGGCAAAAAAAAAGCAAAACATTTTCTGTTATCTGTTACTCTCTCTGATAAGAATTCAGAAGTGCCTTTAGCCTTCCTTTCCATGGACCAGGCTGCAGAAGGCTGGAGACCCTTTGTTGAAGGAGATGTCTGTATCACTCAGTCAGGACAGCAAAGCTGACAGTGTCAGGTCATTACATAAGTGTTCTGTGGTCATACTGTCTGAGTGGAAATATGACAGGCAGTGAGTTGTCTGGATGCACCCAGTGAGGAGCACAAAGGAGCACTTTCCCTACACAACCGGGTCAAAACATTGAGTCAGATCAACTTACCTGACTCACCTCTTGTCAAGAGATAAGCAGATGTTTCTTCTTGTCTTTCCTTATCCCTGGGACAACACTGTTAAGTCTAGGAAAACCTGTGGTGTGTAATCCCTCCTCTGACTTTTCCAGGAAGGCAGATAAAGTCTTCTAGTACCAGAAGTGTCGTCAGCATATCCAGCACAGTTCTGCGTGAACATTACGTAGAGCATATCTGGGTATTCATTCAGGGCTTCTCAGAACAGACTATTGAATGTCTCTTTGATTACACAGAAAGAAATTAGTACAGGTTTTAATGTAAAGTTAGAGAGTAGCAAAATTTCAGGAACTTGGAAACGCAGATGTGGGGGATTACAAAGAAAACTGTTACTTCATTTTAAGGCCAGAACAAGTCCTACAGAGAAATGAGAACAAAGAGGTGGTGGAGGCAGCGTCCCTGGAGGTGTTCAAAAAAAGACTGGATGAGGCACTTAGTGCCATGGTCTAGTTGACTGGATAGGGCTGGGTGCTAGGTTGGCCTGGATGATCTTGGAGGTCTCTTCCAACCTGGATGATTCTATGATTCTATGGATGTAAACTGGATGGATACAGCACAGGAAGTTCCATCTCAACGTGAGGAAGAACTTCCTGACTGTAAAAGGGCCACAGAGCACTGGAACAGGCTCCCCAGAGAGATTGTGGAGTTTCCTTCTCTGGAGACTTTCAAGACCTGTCTGGATGTGTTTCTGTGTGGTCTGCACTAGATTACGTTCCTACTGTGGCACTGGGGCTGGACTCGATATCCAGAGGTCCCTTCCAACCCCTAACATCCTGTCATGCTGTGAAAAGTAGAGAAACACTGTTGTAAATTTAATAACAACAATTAACAATAGTATTTTAGTCTCTTCCTGCAACATATTTGCTTTCTAAGCATACAGTATTTTAAATTTCATCTGATGTTATGCAATCCAAAATGCATATTTAATGTAAAAGCCTTTGGACAGTGCCATAAACTGAAGGAAGCTAAGAGAGTGTTAACTGAGTGCCTGGGTTTATTTACAGTAGTAGCTACATGAGCAATAGACTATGCTTGACAGATAGCAGCCACAACACTCTGTATGTTGTAAGCAAATGTTCTAACATCAGCAGTTCCTGATAGACTTCACATGCACTGAGGTTAGTCTGAAGACAAAAACTTTTGTGATTCATCTTTTGGCAAAAGATGCTGCTGTAGGCTGATGTTCAGAACTAAGCTGCCAAGGCATCACACAGCTGAGCTCAGCACACAGAAGGCTTGTTAGAATTGATCATCTGAATTGTTTTGATGTGTGCTCAGCTAGGTGTAGGTCACTAAAATAAGCCTAAATCCCTTCTTGGTACACAAGTTTCCCACTTCACTTCTTATTAAGATTACAGCTGAGTGATGCATCCCATTTCATCACAAGTGAAGTTTGGCTACATGTGGGCTCAGTGGTGACAGGGAGGTGGTGGAGTCACTGTCCCTGGAAGTGTTAAAAAATGACTGGATGAGGCACTTAGTGCCATGGTCTAGTTGATTGCGTAGGGCTGGGTGCTAGGTTGGACTGGATGAGCTTGGAGGTCTCTTCCAACCTGCTTGGTTCTATGACTTAAAGTAACTGCCCAACCACCGACACCCCTGTGAAAAAGCATCACTCACCAAACAGACCCAGGCTGTCAGAGGTGTTGAAAATCCATGTTCCACAGGCTGAAAAAGGCCTTCACCCATTGGTCTCTTGAAGCTGCACATGCTTTACAACCCTGCTTTGTCTGGAAGGTAGGAATAGGAAGACATGAGAAACAAAAAACAGTCCCCCACCAATGAATGTTCACTACCCACATGCAGCAACTCGATAGTACTTGCCCAGTAGATGAGATGTGGCAGGTTTTATGCTCCAACAACAAAATTAAGGCAGAAAAAGGTTTGCTCTCCCTCATGAAATTCACTGTTCCTTGCATTGCTTAGTTATGTAGCTGCTTCTGCTGGAGTGAGAGAGGAAAAAAATATTAGCAACTGAATCAATTTCACTATGATTCTACAGATGAAGTTTGAAAAGAAGCAGAAAGGGAACTTAAAAAAATGCTACAATGACAAACAAAACAAAAAGTACACAAAAAATGATGCTTAAGTAGGGTTCAACAGTAACACCCTACTAGACAGAGGATTCACTGAGAACCAGCCTTGATGTAGTGAGAGCGGCAAACTCAGTACAAGATTGTGCTGAGATTTTCATAGAATCAACCTTGCTGGAAGAGACCTCCAAGATCATCCAGTCCAACCTAGCACCCAGCACTAGCCAGTCAACCAGACCATGGCACTAAGTGCCTCAGCCAGGCTTTGCTTCAACACCTCCAGGCAGAGCGACTCCACTACCTTCCTGGCAGCCCATTCCGGTGCCAATCACTCTCTCTGCCAACAACTTTCTCCTGACATCCAGCCTAGACCTCCCCTGGCACAACTTGAGGAGGCTGAGAGAAGACCTTACTGCCCTCTACAACTGCCTAAAAGGAGGCTGTACTTAGGCTGGAGCTGGTCTCTTCTCCCCAGTTACTAATGACAGGACAAGAGGAAATGGCCTCAAGTTGCATCAGGGGAGGTTTAGGTTGGCTGTTGGGAGGAAGCTCTTTCCTGAGCGGGTGGTCAGGCACTGGAACAGGCTGCCCAGGGAGGTGGTGGAGTTGCCATCCCTGGAGGTGTTTAAAAGGAAAGTGGATGTGGTGCTTGAGGCTATGGTCTGGTGATGAAGGTTGGACTGGATGATCCTGGTGGTCCTTTCCAACCATAGCAATTCATAGTGATTAGATGTTGTGCTGAGGGATTTGGTTTAGTCAAGGACTTGTCAGTGTGAAACTAATGATTGGACTCCATGAGCTAAGAAATTCTGTGATTCTTTTAAAAAGCAACCAAACAAAACCAAAACACACACACACACACAAATCTTGAATCAGAATAAGAGGAACTAGAAAAACAAGGAGAACACCCCAAGCCATAGCTCTGTGGATAACTCCTAGGGGTTTGTGGTGATGGAGCTGTGGCTGATAAGGAAGAAGTTACAGAAACAATGTAGCAATTTCAGCAGGACAGACCTGAGATTACAAAGAGCTACCCCCAGAATTTCACACATTGGTCTTCCCTTCTTCATTTTGTCTTCCCTTCTTCATTTTGCTCCCCTGTTTTGAATCTGCCAACATGAACTCCAGGCTTTCTGCACCAAATGCCTATACAGCTCTGGTTCTAGCATGTCCACTGATGCCTACCTGTTGTTCCCACAGCAGGCTTGGAGAACCTCACCTTCTGAGGTTTTCAACATGAATCCACATGTTGTGTCTATACCATTCTGTTGGTGTCTGATTCAGCCTGTGAACAATTTCAAACCAAGCAGGAACACAGCAGACACAAGGCAGAGCTCTGCAGCTTTGCTCAAAATCTAGGGGAATCCCTAGAGATTTATTCCTCCCTGTGAAGCTGTTAGTTTCTTACACCATGGCCTTAATATCAAGGACATGGAATCCACCTGCTGGGAATCAAAGCAAATTAATCTCACTCCTTCAGTACTTCACCCACAGAGGATTCCAATTCCCACATTTGCAGAGCCACTCATAGATTGCTTTCAGACCTTGCTAGCACTTAAGTAGGAAATAAGTCTTCCAAAGCCAGCACCTTTTATCTCCTCTCACCACCAGCAGATTGCTTTCAGACCTTGCTAGAACTTAAGTAGGAAATAAGTCTTCCAAAGCCAGCACCTTTTAGCTCCTCTCACCACCAGCAGATTGCTTTCAGACCTTCCTAGAACTTGAGCAGAGAGAAGTCTTGTAAGAGAAGTCTTACAAAACCAGCACCTTTTAGCTCCTCTCACAAGGACAATGATGCTTTCTGTTTAAACTAAATCAAAATGACTACTCCTATAGCTGAAAGGAGAAGACTGTGTTATCATAATGCTTCTTAGTCACAGTCATAGAATGCAATGGATTGGAAGGGACCTCTAGAGGTCATCTAGTCCAGACCCTCTGCAACCAACTACATCAGGTTCCTGAGAGCCACACCGAGCCTGATCTTGAATGTCTCCTTCACCACCTCCCTGAGCAATCTGTTCTATTCTTCTACCCCTGTCAGAACGAAGAGCTTCTTCCTAATGTCCAGTCTAAATGTGCCCTGCTCTGGTTTAAAACCATATATTGTTACAGTGATGGGAAGAAATAACATCCTGTAGAGGTCAGAACTACCTGTCAGTGTATGCCAAGAGGAAGGAAACCAAGAAGGGGAGCCAGGAGACCTGCAGGATTACACAGGCTGGGCAAACTCAAGGGGAAGAAGAGAGTCTACAGATCACGGAAGGAGAAGCTGGCTACTTGGGAGGACTATAAGACTGGAGATTGGAGGGGCAATTAGGAAAGCTGAGGCTTCTTGGAATTAAACCTTGCAAGAGAAGTCAAGGACAACAGAAAGGGCTTCTTCAAGTGCATTGCAGACAAAACTAGTGCTAGAAGCAATACAGGCTCACTGCTGAATGAGATGAGTGTCCTGGTGACAGAGTTTGAATAGAAAGCAGAGATACTGGGTGCCTTCTTGCTCTCCGTCTTTACTGCTGGAGACAGTCCTCAAGAGCTCCAGTCCTTTGAGGCCACAGAGCAAGTCAGGATAAAGGAGGAGTGTACCTTGGTTGATGAGGTCAGAGATCAGTTAAGCCATCTGGACATGGGTCCTGATGGGATGTACCAGTGGGTACTGAGGGAGCTGGCAGAAGTCATTGCCAGGCTGCTCTCCATCAGCTTTGGTAAGTCACAGGGAACAGGAGAGGTGCCTGGGAACTGGAAGAAAGAAAATGCCACTCCAGATTCCAAAAAGAAAAAGGAAGCTGACTCAGGTAAGTATAGATCAGCCACACCTTTGTCCTTGGAATGGTGATGAAGCAACACCTGTGCCTCAACGCACAGCAAGGATAAGGTGATCATGGGGAGCAGTCATTATGGTTTTACCCAGGGAAGTTATGTTTAACCAATCTGACAACCTTTTAAGAGGACATAAGCAGGCAGATAGATGATGGCAGTGCAGAGGATGTGCTTTATCTTGGTATCACAAAAGCATCTGACACCATCTCCCACAGCATCCTCCCAGCCAAACTGAGGAAATGTGGTCTGGGTGATTGGGTAATGAGGTGGGATGAGAACTGGTTGAAGGAAAGAATTAAGAGAGTTGTGGTCAAGTGGCAGAGTCTAATCAGAGACCTGTGTCAGGCATTGCTACTGGAACCAGTACTATTCAATATATTCATCACTGGCCTGGATGAAGGAACAGAGGGCACTGTCAGCAAGTTTGCTGGTGACAATGAACAGAGGAGTGGCTGGCACACCTGAAGGCTGTGCTGCCACTCAGTGAGACCCAAACAGGTTGGAGAGTTGGGCAGGGAGAAACTTAATGAAATCCAACAAGGACAAGCAGAGAGTCTTGCATCTGGCAAAGAACACCCCCATGGACCAATACAGGTTGAGGCTCAGTCTGTTAAAGAACAGCTCTAGGGAAAAGGACCTGGGAATGCTGGTCAACAGAAGGATGACCATGAGCCAGCAATGTACCCCTATGGCCAAGAAGGCCAAAGGCAGCCTGAGGTCTATTAGAAGGGGTGGTGTTAGTAGGTTGAGAGAAGGTCTCTTCTTCCTCTGCTCTGCCCTGATAAGGCTACATCTTGACCCAGTTCTGAGCCTCCAGTTAAAGAAGAACTTCAAGGAACTGCTTGAAAGAGTCCAGTGCTGAGCTGCAAAGTAGATGAAAGGAGTGGAACACCTGCCTTACGAGGCAAGGCTAAAGGAGCTGGGGCTCTTTAGCCTGGAGAAAACTGAGGGGTGACCTCATGAATGTTTGTAAATATGTGAAGGCTGAGTGCCAGGAGGATGGAGCCAGGCTTGTCTCAGTGATGCCCAATAATGGGACAAGGAGACAACAGGTGAAAGCTGGAGCAAGAGCATAGAAGGTTCCAGAAGACAAGAAAAAACATTTTCACTGTGAGAGTGACAAAGCATTGCAACAGGCTGCCCAGAGAGCTTGAGGAGTCTCCTTCACTGGAGATACTCAAAACCCACCTGAATGACCTACTCTAGGCAATCCTGCTCTGGTAGAAGGGATTGGACTCAATCTTTTGAAATCCCTTTCAACCACTAACATTCTGGGATTCTGTGAACCTGAGCAAGGTGGAAAGGAGCTGCAATGGGAGTGAACACACTGGTGTGTAATTGTTTCAGTTGGAGGCTCCTGAGCAAAAGGATTTACTGGGATCTGCTGGAAAGAGTTCAGTGCAGGGCTACAAGGATGACAACGGGACTGGAGGGCATGGCTGATGAGGAGAGGCTGAGGGACCTGGGGCTGCTTAGTCTGGAGAAGAGAAGACTGAGAGGGAATTTGATAAATGTTTGTAAGTATCTGAGGGCTGACCAGGAGCAGGGGGACAGGCTCTGCTCACTGCTCCCTGGGATAGGACAAGGAGCAATGGGTGTAAGTTGCAGCACAGGAGGTTCCAGCTCAACACAAGGGGGAACTTCTTTCCTGTAAGGGTCACAGAGCACTGGAACAGGCTCCCCAGGGAGGTTGTGGAGTCTCCTATGAAGAATTTCAAGGCCTGTCTGGATGTGTTCCTCTGTGATTTGTGTTAGACAGTATTGCCCTGCTCTGGCAGGAGGCTTGGACTGGATAATCTCCTCGGGTCCCTTCCAACCCCTGACATCCTGTGAGCCTGTGAATTAATTCCAAGGGGAAGCTGCACCCTCCAATTAGAAAAGTTTCACAGCATGCCCAGAAAACATTTCAACATTTCACATTTAAACTCCAACTTTGATTTATTTTTTTCTCCTCCACAAGCAGACTTGGTTTAGAAATATTATAACATGAACTGTGGTTAAAAACAAACGTTTTGGCACAGGAGAGCACCAAAAGACTAACAGAATGAAGAGAATAAATAACCAGCTTTACACAAAAACGATGTGCAACAAAGAAAATAAAGCTCATCTCCTGTACAACAGCTCTGAGTAGTCCTGACAGAACAGTACTCTTAGCTTATATGGGCTTGCACGAATAGGAACTGTAACAAAATGCTTAATTCAAGCAAAACACTGATGCAATGAATCAACTCAAGGAGTCCAATGGTTCCAAAGAAGCCAGAGGTAGTCGTGAACAAGCACACAACAAGGTTGAAGGAGATGATGACAACCAGGAGGTTGAACCTAGTGGTTCTTCAGCTACATCTGTGTTAGTTCCCTGCTGAGAATCATATCACGTGGCCATCTTCTTGAGCTTATGGCTGTGTCAAGAAAGAGAATGCACCCATCAATAATGACCTGGAACACATCCATCAATAATGATCTGAGCCACAGTTCCTGGTTCCAAGACAAAACAAAAACAAAGGCACGCCTGTCCTCAAGAAGACTCTATAAAGGAGTAACCATTGTTGATAGGAGAGGGAAGAACAATTGTGCCCAGTGCTGACATGGAGAAGGGCACCGAGGACCTGCTCATTCATACATGCTCTCTTTTTATCAGGCCAGTAGGATTTAGTGCTACATCAAAAGCAGTGTGGCCAGCAGGGCAAGGGAGAAGATTCTGCCCCTTTACTCTGATCTCCTCAGACTGCACCTGGAGTACCATGTGCAGTTCTGGAGCCCCCAGCACAAGGAAGATATCAAACTGTTAGAGCCAGTCCAGAGGAGGGTCATGAGGGTGCTCAGAGGGCTGCAGTAGCTCTGCTATGAGGACAGGTTACAAGAGTTGGGGCTCTGCAGCCTGCAGAAGGGAAGGCTTTGAGGAGACCTTGTAGGGGCCTTCCAGTATCCGAAAGGGGCCTACAAGAAGGCTGGGGAGGGACTATTGACAAGGTCTTGGAATGACAGAATGAGGGGGAATGGGTTTAAACTGGCAGAGGGGAGATTCAAAGTAGATGTTAGGAAAAAGTTGTTTGCAGTGAGGGTGGTGAGACACTGGAATGGGTTGCTCAGGGAGGTTGTGGAGCACAGAATCACAGAACATGATCAAAGCTGTGATTCTGTGCTCCACAACCTCCCTGGAGATGCTCAAGGTCAGCTTGGATGAGGCCTTGAGCAACCTGTTTTAGTGCAAGGTGTCCCTGCCTATGGCAGGGGGTTGGAACTGGATGAGCTTTGAGGTCCTTTTCAGCCTAAACCATTCTGTGACTCTTACCTCAGAAAAAGAAGGTGCTTCTTCACCCAGGATTCCTTAGGATTGACACAGGCTCTCCGCCCACGATAGGTATGGAAGCTGGAAAATAAATCACAGTGAAGAGACCAATAAATCATTGGAAATCTCTGCTGATAAATACAGTGAAGGTGTCTTTGTTCAAAAGCAACACTGCATAAACAAAGAGAAACACCCAATAAACATTAACTGTACTAACTGCTTCAGGTTCAGGGATCATTTTTTGCACCATAAAGTTACATCCAGCTTATTGGAACTGTGGAGCCAGAAATAATTTTGCAGACTAAAGAAATTAACTGTCTCAAGAGAGAAATGCTGAGGAGAAATAAAGGCATGTGAAAAATGAATAAAACCCTGGTTTCTGTGAATGAAGAAAACTCTTGCTGCTGGTGCATCTCTCAAGAGATTTTTGCCCAGGAAAACATCCTGTGTTGGGTTGAGTGATAAGCTGAGAGCAGAACAGGTCTGTGCTTGCACGTCTGGCACCTAAACAGATGTGTCATGCACATGGTGCAGCTGCCTGATGAATTGTCAGTCCTTGTCAGCTTAAGGCTGTGTGTTTTGTGCATAGGTATCATATACACAATTGATTCAGTTACATTCATGTGCTGATGGAGCAAGAAAATTCACACTTGCAACGTTCAAATGACTGTTTCTGCCCAAATAGACAGCCTGAAGTTAATGCAGGTCAGGAATGAAAAGAGAGGCTCTTCGGACATGTAACTTACATGATGGCATCGATGTCACAGACTTCACCGGAACGCTGCTCAGTGTAACCCTTCAGGGCCCATCGAGGCAAATGCGCTTTGCTGTAAGATAGGCAGCAGTCCTGGTTGCTTTGTGCTGGAACAGAGGAAAATGACAAAGTCAATAAACCCTTTTAGAGCAGGCTGTGATGCTGCCTAATGACCTTCCTCACCGCCCAACTCACAGAACAGGAGAGACAGCCAGCATACTTTACCGAACTGGATCCCTTCCACCTCACCTCCATCCTGCGGCTGGCTGCGAGCAGACACCTCCAGCATGGCCAGCCCAAGAGCCAAATCCCCAGGCTGACACCTTCGGAGCCCACTCACCTTTGGAAGTGCCACACAGGAGCACAACCAGGAGCCCCAGCAAGGAGACTAGGACCAAGGTCTTGCTGATAGATGCAGCCATTTCCACTCCCTGCACTCAGCGTCTGTGCTCTCGCCCAGCCTGTGCTCTGCCTGCCTGGCTGCACCTCTACCTGCCCGGCTGCACCTCTACCTGCCTATAAAGGGGCACGAGTGGGCGGGGTCCTGGCAGCAGCGTGTTTTCTCATGGCGTATTAGGTCATGCCCAGTACACTTTCCTGGTGCTGTGTAACTAGAGATAAGAGGATGCTGGGGGAAACGGAGGGTTTTTTCCTTTCGTTAAGTAGGTTAGAATATTCAGCCAAAAAAGGAAAGTAAGGGCTGTGATGCAATGGGTCTGGAGGTGTTTTTAGGTGCAGGAATGCAGGTTATGAAAGGAGGAATGTCAGATGTTGGTAACTCTCAGTTACAGAACCTCTCTCTGCTATGTTCTAAGATTAATGAGCTTGTCACGGGGGAAGAGAGAGTGAGCCTTACACAGGCAGACTCATTTCAGTATGGCATGCTGACAGCAGCTGGTGTCTGCACTGACACCAAAGCACACAACAGTAGTGCTGTCTGGCCAACAAAATAACATCAGCCTTTCCAGATTACTGCACTCTGAACTCGAGCCTGCAGTGTTGGTGGGCATACAGGAGCAATGCTGGTGCAGGGTTACACACTTATTCCAATATTATTCCAATCTAAATTAGACCCCCCCCAAAAAAACCCAAACAAACAGCTAATACTCTTGGAGAGTAGAGAGCCCTGCAGAGGGATCTGGACAGGCTGGATGGAAGGGCAGAGACCAACAGGATGAGATTGAACATGGCCAAGTGCAGGGTTCTACACTTTGGCCACAACAACCCCAAGCAGAGCTACAGGCTGGGGACAGAGTGGCTGAGAGCAGCCAGGCAGAGAGGGAGCTGGGGGTGCTAGTAGAGAGTAGCTGAAGATGAGGCAGCAGTGTGCCCAGGTGGGCAGGAGAGTCAATGGCATTCTGGGCTGGATCAGGAACAGTGTGGCCAGTAGGATAAGGGAGGTTATTCTGTCCCTGTACTCAGCACTGTCTGTCTGTGTGACCAATCCCTCTGCTTCCTAACCCCCTTGCTGACCCTACAAACTCACCTTGAACATAAGGCAAAGTCTGGGATAAGGTAGAGGGGTGGAAAATAGATGGAAGTGTGGTTGGGAGCCCCTCCTGGGGACTCTGGTTTCTGGGAGGGCTGTTGTGATTCTGAATTACCTTTTTACCTTGTTTATTTCTGTCTATAACTGTATATACTGTAAATATCTGCTTGTCTATTCTGCTAAGCTGTAAATATGTTTCTGTATTGCTTTTTGACTTGTCTATTTCTCTCTATAGCTGTAGATATCGTAAATACCTGCTTGTATATTGTGCTAAGCTGTAGATAGGAAGCTTCATTCCTTAATTTCCAGTTCAGCTGAGCCTAGTTTGGGTGATTCGCAAGAGTCAGGTGGCAGGCAACACCCAAACCATCACAATAACAGCTAGGACTTAGAGGTGCTTATATGGCCAAGATATGTATCAGTAGCCTTGCAGTGTCCAGGAGATGCCTCTCCCCAGAGCTACTGCCACTGGCAAAGGGATGGGGAAAGAAGCAATAAAGGTTCCCCTGCCACCCTGGTGTATGCTGCTTTCAGTAACTGTTTTAGGTATCATAATGAAATGCCATAGGAATACCTGAAGGGCAATGCTCTCAGTATGCAGCCATTTAGGGACTGCTTTAAGGACTATCAGCTTTAGGCAATCACAGTATCACAGTATCACCAAGGTTGGAAGAGACCTCATAAGTCATCAAGTCCAACCCTTTACCACAGTGCCCAAGGCTAGACCATGGCACCAAGTGCCACATCCAACCTTGCCTTGAACTGCCCCAGGGACGGCGACTCCACCACCTCCCCGGGCAGCCCATTCCAGTGTCCAATGACTCTCTCAGTGAAGAACTTTCTCCTCACCTCGAGCCGAAATTTCCCCTGGCGCAGCCTGAGGCTGTGTCCTCTTGTTCTGGAGCTGGCCACCTGAGAGAAGAGAGCAACCTCCTCCTGGCCACAACCACCCCTCAGGTAGTTGTAGACAGCAATAAGGTCACCCCTGAGCCTCCTCTTCTCCAGGCTAACCAACCCCAGCTCCCTCAGCCTCTCCTCGTAGGGCTGTGCTCAAGGCCTCTCACCAGCCTCAAAAGAACTGACTAGAATAACACCTGAAATTATGAAAGTTTGACTGAGACTGAAGTTTGGCTTCCTTTCAGCAAAGATGAACCACTTAGAACTTTCTAGGTGGACAGGTATCAAGAAGCATCACATTGGCAAGAAGCAAGTCTCTATCTTTCCCAACAGCACCACTTCCTTTCTCTTTTAACTGGCTGCCCAGTGGCAACCTGGGATGCTTTCTTTGCTTATTTCAGCAGCAAGAGTTCACCTTGTTCATCTCTATCAATGTACAGGGTTAACCCTCCTGGGGGAGCGGTCTTGAATATGATCCCAAGTGGTCTTGACCCCTCTCCAGGGGTGGGTCTGAACACTACCAGGTGATGGTGGTTAGCCCACTCTCCCTTCCTGTCTAAGATCCATAAAAGCAGGGGGTCTTCTTGCTTGCTCTCTACCTTCCTGCTCACCAGAAATCACCATTCCTGTTTCCTGCTTCTCTTTATTTCACCACGTGGCCATCACCCACATGGCAGACAGACTTCACTGCAATCAAATCTGGTTGTGTATTTACATATTTTGTATCTTGTTTCCCCTTCCCTACACCTTTGTCACTTCCCTACCTTATAGACCTTTTATTTATCATTAAACTTTTCTTCTTTTAACTTCCAAATCACAGTGAGATTATTTGTGTCTGCATACCTTTCCTCTCTCTCCAATTCCTTTTCTTTTGGGAAAGAAGAGGGAAGGGCATCCCATACATTGTTACTGGTTCTACCACCTCTATGTGAGTCTCTGGGAAACTTAAATTAGAACTGAGACAAGGAAGCAACTGCCTAACAAAAATATGGCACCGAGAGAACGATCTGCATTCCCTCACTTTCATCTCACTTCAGTATCCACCCTAGGAGAGTCTCCAGCTATTACATTTGTCAGGATAGTAAACCTGTCTTTTTATCCATGGGTTTGTATCAAGACATCTAAAGCACTGAGCCAGCAACTTACGAAACCTGTCTCCTTGGATAAAAAAAAACAACTTACAAACACACAACAAAAAGAAAAGAGAATTTTGTCTCCTGTCTGCCTAACTCCCTAAGTTCACCTCCACCCCATTAGTTTGGAGGATGATTGTAGTAATCGTTGATTAAGCAGCACATCCTTAAAAAGAACAGAGCTGGTATCTTAACTGCCTTTCAGACAGACTTGACTGAGAGCTTGGTGGTTTGTCCACAGGCCAGTCTCATCACTGCCTGCAGGCAGCTGCCCTTCTGTCACTGGATCCTTCATTTCCTTCTCTCCTTCATTTCACACCTTATTCCCCACTTTTTTTCTTCTCTTGAATCTATTTTTTTACCACCCCTGCATCTCCTTTACCCGAAGTCCTCCCAGGCAAAAAGCTCACACTTGATTCCTTTTCCTCATTGATCCCAAACTCACAACAGCCATACCCAACTCTGTTTTCTCTTGGGCCATTTCTTAGGCAAGTCACAACTTAGCTTTGATAACTGATACTGCTCCAGAAATGGAAGGGAGCCTCACATCTTCAGGCTCCCTTCTGGCTCCACAGCTCTCTTTCTTCTCCATTTGGACAGGATGTTCCCATGAGTTTTGGCACTCCTGCCTGCTCCTCTCCAAGCACATGCAGTTGGGCAATCAGAGTAGTGACATCACCCACTTGTCCTCATCCCATACTCGTCCCTCAGACAGCTTTGATCACATTGCCTGTTCCCACCAGAGGCCATGTCACAGTAGAGCTCTTGCTCTTGGTACTCCTTTTATCTCATGCTTTGTTCCATTTAGGCAACCGGGTTAAGATTTCAATTTAGAACAAAAGACACGAGGAAGACCTCCACTTCACAAGCACTGTCTTTTGTTTGTACTAAGTGGCTATAAAGTGCCTTCAGTTTATTTGCACAAAGTGGTTTATCTTTTCTCCTTCGGCATGCAAAAGGCTGGAGCAAGCGACCTGCTAGGTTTCTGACATGACTCATGCTTGTATATTATCAGACTTTGCATCTACAAGCCTGTCAGAAACAGGAGGGAAATGAGCACAGCAACTGGGAGAGGTGTTTACTTCCCTTGAACATATAGTTCATCCCTGCATCCCTGCAGATGAGGAGATAGTGACTGTTGTCCACTTTCACCCAATTGAGACTTCATCTCTGGTCCCCCTTAGCCCCTGCATGGCCAAGGGAGGCTGCAAGACAGGACAAATACGGGGCCAATGGCCACCAGCACCTCTGAGTCTGTCAGATGGATGGAGTGAGGGTGGTCATTGCTGTGCCAAAACATCACCTTCAGTATCCTAATCCTGGTGTAATTAGGAGGTTGCACACGGAGCAGAGATGGGCAAGGGGTGTCTGTGCCAAGGGAGGCCGTTATTTCCCTGAACAGGGGCTGTGCCCAGAGTCTCTCCTCAGTAGGGCAGAGTCAAAGCACAACAAGCAGCAGCTACAAGTTGGGAAGGGAAAAAAGAGATCTCTCTTCATAGGGGCAGGTTGATCAGGAAGGAATGGGAAAATCTAGTTTGAAAATCCTTGGAGACACTGAAACCTTAACTGCACATGGCCCTTCCCAGGCTGCAAGCTTACCCTTGGGTTCCTTCCCAAACCATCAACCCATGTTTTGTCATGTCTAACTCTCCTTTTCTTCCTTTAGTTTTCTAGCTTGTCTCTTCCTAACTTTCCTTTGCTGGAAGCTTCTCAACTTCCATCCTTCCTGTTGTCCCTCCTCTGATCCCCTCACAAAGCTTGCTGTCCCTCCCCATTGCTGCAAGACAGTGCCAGTACATAGATGGACAGAGTTTGCAGCCTCTCTTAAACCTGTCCTTCTGTTGTTCCAGGGCCAAATACCTCATGGTGGTATTATAGAATGAGGCAAAGGCAGCCTAGGTGCCAGTGCTGTAGAGTCATACAGGTTAGAGCTGAAAAAGGACAGGAAAGATGAGGGGAAAGTGGGTCTTTTCCAAGGCAATACTGGGAAACCGATAGTTCTGAGTGGTTTGGGGATGGTAAAGATGAGAGCTGAGTAGTCACACTGCTCCTGGACACCAGCTGCCAAGCTACAGCCTCTGTCCCCACTTGCCCTTGTCACCAAACAGCTGTCTCCTGGTAATGTGCATCCTCTGTCTTACCCCAAAGAGCTTTTAGTCCCAGAAGTACCTGCTGAAAGTCTGAAGTCCCTTAGTTAACCCTGCTGAACACCTCTGCACCAGTGCAGAAACAGGCATTATTTCGGAGGGGGTGGCTGGCCCCACTCTCCCCACCACAGAGCAGCACAGAAGCAGATCCACTAATTTCAAGTGGGGCTGTGCCAGCAGAGCTACATCTGCTTCCATCCAAAACCTTGCAGCTGAGAAGCCATATGCATAGAGGCAATCCAGAACTCTGTGTGGTTTGAAAATCAATTTGGAAGGCAGCCCCACACTGAGAATCTGTTTGACTGGGCAGCTCTGCTAGGAGATCCTAAAACAGAGGGAAGGCTCAAAACACTCCATTAACTTCTGAAGAGAAACAAGAAGAAGGAGGATATTTCTAATCATTAACTATTTGATTGACAGACCATGGTTGTCTTAAAGTCACTTTCTTATGGGTTTAACATTAAACATGAAAGACTTGCAAACCAAACCATCTCTTACTTACCTTGATGTTAGACACTGTCTGTAAATGTGTCTACCTAATGTGTTGCTGGAAGACATTTTAGGACTGTCTGTGGCAGCACATTTTGCATCCACAGACATGTAAGGATGCAAAATGTGGTGTCATAGACAGTCCTAAAGTGTCCTCCAGCAACAAAATGAGATCTAAAGATTGTAAAATAATATACCAAGAAAAGTGTGGTCAGTAGGGCAAGGGAGGTTATTCTGCCCCTGTACCCAGCACTGGTCAGGCCACACCTTGAGTACTGTGTCCAGTTCTGGGCCCCTCAACTTGAGAGAGAGATTGATGTACTGGAAGGTGTCCAGAGAAGAGTGACAAACCTGGTGAGGGGCCTGGAGCACAGCCCTGTGAGGAGAGGCTGAGGGAGCTGGGGGTGTGCAGCCTGCAGAAGAGGAGGCTCAGGGCAGACCTCATTGCTGTCTACAACTACCTGAAGGGAGGCTGTAGCCAGGTGGGGTTGGTCTCTTCTCCCAGACAACCAGCAACAGAACAAGGGGACACAGTATCAAGTTGTGCCAGGGGTGGTCTAGGCTGGATGTCAGGAGGAAGTTGTTGCCAGAGAGAGTGATTGGCATTGGAATGGGCTGCCCAGGGAGGTGGTGGAATTGCCATTCCTGCAGGTGTTGAAGCAAAGCCTGGCTAAGGCACTTAGTGCCATAGTCTGGTTGATTGGACAGGGCTGGGTGCTAGGTTGGACTGGATGATCTTGGAGGTCTCTTCCAACCTGGTGGATTCTGTGATTCTATACCTGTCCCCTACATTTAGACAAGAGACACAGATAGATTTTCATAGATTTGCAGCAGTTTACCAAAATACCTGGGTTTTTTTCCCACCCTCAGAGGTATTTTCCTACCTATTACTGCCCATGTCCAAACTGCTGAAGTGTTACAGCAATACAGATGAATAACCAGTATGAGCAGAACCAAACTGGAAATTCCCTATCTATAATTTCCAATATTTTAGCACAGGTTTCACAGAGCAAAGGGCAGAAAGCAGCAGTTGAAAGGAATAAGGCCAAAATGACTTGCATAGTTTCCAGAGATGACGTTAAACCACAGGTGACTTGCTCAATACCAGAGGCTGTGATGCAATACAGCTTTTACACAGCTTCACGCTTGCATAACTGACAAAAGTCTCTGAGAAGAAACTAATATCCCGGATTATTTCCTCCGTTTCAGCAGGAACAGATCCAAAACCACTGTCTGATGGTATCGTTTTCATGCAATTAAGAACTAATTATCCCAATTTGAAGAAATGAGACTGACTCATCAAAAGCGCAGTTGTGAAAAGATTGCTGGGATGTTCACAGCACATAGAAACATAGAATCATAGAATCAACCAGGTTGGAAGAGACCTCCAAGATCATCCAGTCCAACCTAGCACCCAGCCCTAACCAAACAACCAGACCATGGCACTAAGTGCCTCATCCAGGCTTTTCTTGAAGACCCCCAGGGACAGTGCCTCCACCACCTCCCTGGGCAGCCCATTCCAATGCCAATCACTCTCTCTGTGAAGAACTTCTTCCTAACATTCAGCCTATACCTACCCTGGCACAACTTGAGACTGTGCCCACTTGTTCTATTGCTGGTTACCTGGGAGAAGAGGCCACCCCCCACCTGGCCACAATGTCCCTTCAGGTAGTTGTAGACAGTAATAAGATCACCCCTGAGCCTCCTCTTCTCCAGGCTAAACAGGCCCAGCTCCTTCAACCTCTCCTCATAGGATTTGTGCTCCAGGCCCCTCACCAGCTTCGTTGCCCTTCTCTGGACATGTTCCAGCACCTCAACATCCTTCTTGAATTGAGGGGCCCAATGCAGCATCCATCCCCAGTACTCATACGCATGTGCAGGAGATGAGTATCTAGTTGCTCTGAGGGCAAAGTCCTGCGTTCAGCATTGGTGGTGAGAAACTGGAACAGGTTACCCAGGGAGGTGGCAGAAGCCTCATCCCTGGAAGTTTTTAAGGCCAGGCTGAGTAGGGCTCAGAACAACCTGATCTAGTGTGAGGTGCCCCTACCCATGGCAGGAGGGTTGGAGCTAGATGATCCTTAAGGTCCCTTCCAGCCCTGACAATTCTGTGATTAACTCAACCCTGTCTATAGCTCCTTATGGTAGCAAACAACCTTTGCCAAGGCAAAACTTTAAGATGAATCATAGAACCAACCAGGTTGGAAGAGACCTCCAAGATCTGGGGTTGTTTAGCCTGGAGAAGAGGAGGCTCAGGGGTGACCTCATTGCTGTCTACAACTACCTGAAGGGAGGTTGTAGCCAGGTCGGGGGTGGCCTCTTCTGCCAGGCAACCAGCAACAGAACAAGGGGACACAGTCTCAAGTTGGGCTGGGGTAGGTCTAGGCTGGACATTAGGAGGAAGTTGTGGCCAGAGAGAGTGATTGGCATTGGAATGGGCTGCCCAGGGAGGTGGTGGAGGCACTGTCCCTTGAGGTCTTCAAGAAAAGCCTGGCTGAGGCACTTAGTGCCATGGTCTGGTTGATTGTCTAGGGCTGGGTGCTAGGTTGGACTGGATGATCTTGGAGGTCTCTTCCAAGCTGGTGGATTCTATGATTTGCAGACAAAAAGGAACCTGCTTACAGGGAGAAGCCATATGATTTACTGGGGTCTAACATCCTAGAATCTTCATCAATAGAAGCTGTTAGGAACCTTTAGGCACGATCCCCCTGAATTAAGCCTGAAGCATCTCACCACATGTTGGTCAGTGCTTCTGAATGGCTGGGATATGGTTGAGCTTTCAGGGATGCACAGATCTCAAAGATGATCTGGAAAAGAAGGGAGTGGTTGAGGCTAAAAGCCATAGCCTGAACATCAAGGATCCTTTGAGTGCTAACTTGAATTTGCACTTCAAAAAAAGTTGAATTCAGAATGACAAGAAAAAGATACTTCTCCTTGGAAGCTATGAAAGAGATAGATGTGATCTTTTCCTGAGTTTGAGAAGAATAGAGATGGGAAACAGAAGATCTGGCCCTTAAAAACTTGGTTACAAGTTTAGTTTTAGGTAGGCTGAAGCTAGTCATTAATTGAAGTGACAGGTGGCAAACAGTTTTGTCTAAAAGTTAGAAGAAAGTCATTTGGAAAATGTGAAGCTGTTTTTCCCCTCCATCATGTTCTAAGTTTCCTTCCTCCACTTAATCATAGAATCAGTCAGGGTTGGGAGGGACCACAAGGATCATTTAGTTCAAACCTCCCTGCCATGGGCAGGGTTCTGCCCTCAAACAAACCCCCAAAAAAGAAAAAAAAAATAGAAGAAAGAAGCAGCTACTGACATGAAGTTGTGGAGTTTTAAGATGACCAAGAGAATTCACTGACTGAAAGGTTTCCCAGGGCACACCTAACACATAGATCACAGGTCGTTAGGGCTTGGAAGGCACCCAAGGAAATAATTGAGTGCAGCACCTCTGCCAGAGCAAGACAATGCTATCTAACACAGATCACAGAGGAGCACAGCCAGACAGGCCTTGAAAGGCTCCAGAGAAGAAGACTCCACAACCTCCCTGGGGAGCCTGTGCCAGTGCTCTGTGACCCTTACAGTAAAGAGGTTCCCCCTTGTGTTGAGGCAGAACCTCCTGTACTGCAACTTACACCCATTGCTCCTTGTCCTATCCCAGGGAGCAGTGAGCAGAGCCTGTCCCCCCTCTCCTGGCAGCCTTCAGATACTTATAAACATTTATCAAACCCCTCTAAGTCTTCTCTTCTCCAGACTAAGCAGCCCAGGTCCCTCAGCCTCTCCTCATCAGCCATGTCCTCCAGTCCCCTCATCATCCTCATAGCCCTCCACTGGACTCTCTCCAGCAGATCCCTGTTCCTCTGGACTCCTCAGTAGATGAATCATGGCTGGTGTTTGGTCAGGTATTACTGGCAGGCTAGCTTAAAAATTCCCACAGCCACCTGCTGTTTGGGATTATTGATCAAACACTTATGTTTGCAATAGCTATTACTGAACACTCAAGTGGGTGGGTCAAGAACACTGGCAAGCAGCCATGGGCAAGATTTTCCCAAGGCCTGGGCTGCAGTCACCATCTTCCCAGTCCTGCAGTGAGTTTCCTCCCAAGATCTAAATGAGTGCCACACAAACCAGCCAGCTCAGACTTATCCCTGTCCAAGGGTTCTGCTCTGTGTCTAAGGAATATACATTCCACAATGACACTGTACCCTAAAGAGAAGAAAATCCAACCAGTGATTTATATTGTGGAAAGTTGAAAAGATAGAACTGAGCAGTAACAGGGGATGGAGAGGGTGAAGCAGTCCTTTCAACCCAGCCCAGAGCAAGTAGTGTACAACCAAGGACATACAGCATGGCTCTGCAGGCAAAGAAGGTTCCATCAGCCTTCATAAAGCCATCACAGAACCTCCACAGGCTCCACTGTTAAGGGATGATAATGTTAATAGCACATTACGGTAAGAGTTCCAGGTCTTACTTGTGCCACCACTACAGTGTTCTCTGCAGGAGAAAGACTTCACACACACACAGCTCCCCCCACTCGCCCAACTGTGCCATGGTGATGGTTAGTGAGACAGTTGTCAGCTCCAGACCCTGCACTGTTACCAGCAGCCAGTGCCCTGCCAATGGCAACACACTCCAGCGACACGGCTAAGAGGTGTGGCTGGAGAAGGGTCCCTGCCTTATGTAGGCAGCAGTGTAGTGAAAAACACCCTGAAGTGAGAAAGCACTCAGCAGTCTGGATGTGACCTAAGCAGCTGAAACATTTTGGTTGAATGCACTCTCCAGCTTGCCTCTGGGACTTTGTAGCTGAATGTTCTAAAGCAGACTTTGCACAAGCATTTGGTGTTTCACACAGAAAGCATTTAAGGCCAGCATGGGAAAGTGTCCCCACCTTGGGAACCCTACGTGACTTTCAGCTGAGAGACGAGCTGTGGAAACCCACACCCACGCACCACAGGGCTCAGGCCACAGCTAGCAGCTTTGGCAGAAACAAGGCCATGAAGATCTGCTCATCTATAAAGCAGAAAGGGAGCTTGCCCTGTGGATACCCTCGGTTCTGAGGAAGCCAAGGCAGCTTCATCCTTACAACTGCCATTGTAACCTCTCAGCATGAGGGCCGTATTCAACCACCAAGTTGCCAGTCAGCCACAGCAGTGCCCAGCTGGTCAGGCCATTGGCAGAGGCTTCAAGGAAGGTGCCATTCCTAACCACACAAGGCTGCTGGCAAGATTCAGGGCCTTGACCTGCAAGAACTAGAAAAGCTACTCAGACACAAGGTGCTTTAACCTAAGTAATCTGGGTTTGACAGAGATCTGCCATTCCAAAGTGAGCTGTTTTACTACTCTAATACAGTATCACAGTATCACCAAGGTTGGAAGAGACCTCACAGATCATCAAGTCCAACCCTTTACCACAGAGCTCAAGGCCAGACCATGGCACCAAGTGCCACGTCCAATCCTGCCTTGAACAGCTCCAGGGACGGCGACTCCACCACCTCCCCGGGCAGCCCATTCCAGTGTCCAATGACTCTCTCAGTGAAGAACTTTCTCCTCACCTCCAGCCTAAATCTCCCCTGGCACAGCCTGAGGCTGTGTCCTCTTGTTCTGGTGCTGGCCACCTGAGAGAAGAGAGCAACCTCCTCCTGGCCACAACCACCCCTCAGGTAGTTGTAGACAGCAATAAGGTCACTCCTGAGCCTCCTCTTCTCCAGGCTAACCAATCCCAGCTCCCTCAGCCTCTCCTCATAGGAATGGTCCTCTTATCCTTCATGTTTGTTTGTACACAAGCTGGGATCCAGGGCCAGAGCTGCAGCACACAATACATACAAGGTGACTGCTGCTTTTGGAAAGCCTGACAGGAGGATGAAAGCACATGGAGAAAAATTTACACCACCTGAAGAAAAACTTACTCTACATGAAAGAAAGAAACCCCCACAACCTTCTGGGGGAAAAGCCAACCAGCCCCGCACACACACCCCAAGAACCACTGCAATATTCAGGTGACTGTTACCTGAACTCTTCAGAAACTGGGAAGAACTCAAGGACACATTTTGGAGCACAAGAATTCTCCCTTTCAAGCACACACCAGCAGCATGATAGGTCTACTTCATGTCTCTCTCAAGCATCATGAGAGACTTAACACCCAACGAAGCGTCCAGTATGCGACAGGGGCCTGGGCCTTGCGAATCCCCTCTCTGGCGACCGGATTAAACCAGTCTGGGTTGCCTGGGTTTCTTTGCCCTGTTTTCCCGCCTCTGGCTGCAATGCAGACAGGCAGGTAAGTAAGACAGGACATGCTCAAGCCCAGGTCACAACTACCTGAGGGGTGGTTGTGGCCAGGAGGAGGTTGCTCTCTTCTCTCAGGTGGCCAGCACCAGAACAAGAGGACACAGCCTCAGGCTGTGCCAGGGGAGATTTAGGCTGGAGGTGAGGAGAAAGTTCTTCACTGAGAGAGTCATTGGACACTGGAATGGGCTGCCCGGGGAGGTGGTGGAGTCGCCGTCCCTGGAGCTGTTCAAGGCAGGACTGGACGTGGCACTTGGTGCCATGGTCTGGCCTTGAGCTCTGTGCTAAAGGGTTGGACTTGATGATCTGTGAGGTCTCTTCCAACCTTGGTGATACTGTGATTTTGTGCCCTTTAGGCCTATTCACTACAGTTTTTCAGTTTGCTTGGTTGGTTTTATTTCAGTTTGTTGGTGGTTGTTTTTTTTCCCCCCTCATCCCATCACAGACACTGTGGGAGATACTGGATAGGGCAATGTGGTGCAGGGTCCTGCTGGAAAAACGTTTGCTGCATTTTGGCAATGTGGGGAATAGTCCCAAAGGGCACAAAATGGGCTTGAGCATGTCCTGTCCTGCCCAGACATATTTACCTGCCTGTCTGCATTGCGGCCAGAGGTGGGGAAACAGGGCAAAGGAACCCAGGCCGGTTCGATCCGGTCACCTGAGAGGGGTTTCAAAGGCCCACGCCCCTGTCGCGTGCAAGGCCTGTGCGCCCCCCAGCTTTGGAAGACATCACCTGTGGGTTCTGCCATTTCTGGGTCTATTTGGGTGAGTGCCAGAGGTGACTGGGTGACTGTGTGGCCAGTGAGACCATCAGCCTCGGCCATTGTCCTATAAATGGGGTGAACAGGTGAGTAAGTTGCTTGCCTGCTCCTTTGTTCCTCGCTCACCTGCCGCTCGTCCACCCATCGCCTCAGCTGCCTCAAGCCCCCTCAGCCAGCAGCTGCTTCCACTCTGCAGCCCACGTGGAATTTGCCACAGGACTTCTCTTCTGCCAGGCAAACAGCAATAGAACAAGGGGACACAGTCTCAAGTTGTGCCAGGGGAGGTCTAGGCTGGGTGTTAGGAGGAAGTTGTTGGCAGAGAGTGATTGGCATTGGAATGGGCTGCCCAGGGAGGTGGTGGAGTCACTGTCCCTGGAGGTGTTGAAGCAAAGCCTGGCTGGGGCACTTAGTGCCATGGTCTGGTTGACTGGATAGGGCTGGGTGCTAGGTTGGACTGGATGATCTTGGAGGTCTCTTCCAACCTGCTTGAGCACAGCCCTGTGAGGAGAGGCTGAGGGAGCTGGGATTGGTTAGCCTGGAGAAGAGGCTCAGGGGAGACCTTATTGCTGTCTGCAACTACCTGAGGGGAGGTTGTGGCCAGGAGGAGGTTGCTCTCTTCTCTCAGGTGGCCAGCACCAGAACAAGAGGACACAGCCTCAAGCTATGCCAGGGGAAATTTAGGCTGGAGGTGAGGAGAAAGTTCTTCACTGAGAGAGTCATTGGACACTGGAATGGGCTGCCCGGGGAGGTGGTGGAGTCGCCGTCCCTGGAGCTGTTCAAGGCAGGATTGGACGTGGCACTTGGTGCCATGGTCTGGCCTTGAGCTCTGTGGTAAAGGGTTGGACTTGATGATCTGTGAGGTCTCTTCCAATCCTAATAATAGTGTGATTCTATGATTCTATTTTCCTTCCTATGTTTTGGGCCACAGACACTGGGACTAGTGAGTATTCTTAACTCTTGATTCAAGCTGCTAAAGGGATTTAATCAACCTCACAAGCAGTGAGTTAAGCTGCCAGACTCTCTATTAAAGACACATTCTGAAACCTTTCAAAATTCCATTGTATGGAGACGTTCTGTGAATTAGTTCTGCTCACTGCATCCAAGAACTTTTGTGGATAGCTGTAAGCAAGTTTGGGGGAATTATTTTGTGTATATTAATTATGTAATAACTTTTGAATTGGCCTCACTGCATTTCACCCTAAACTCAGATTTCATCTAGTCCCTTCATAACAGGGGTAGGGGAAGGTACAGGGGTGGTTGAGAGCCCCTCCTGGGGACTCTTCTGGGAGGGCTGTTGTGTTTCTGTTTTACCTTTGCAGGCAGGTAAATATGTCTGGACAAGACAGGACATGCTCAAGCCCCTTTTGTGCCCTTTGGGATTAATTCACCACATAGCCAAAATGCAACAAACATTTTCCCAGCAGGACCCTACACCACCTTGCCCGATTCAGTATCTCCCACAGCATCTGTGTGATAGTTTGAAGCAAGCTAGAATGTTTTGGTAAAAGAACTAGGTAACAGGCAGTGAAATGAAAAACAATTGTGTCTCCTTCTCTCACAGTCACACTGAGAACTCTGGGAAGAAGTAAAACACTCTCCATTTTGTCTTTCAATTCTGCCTTTGCCTTCAGACCTAGTCACATCCCCTTAACCTTGCTCCCTAACCTCTTGGCTGCACCTCTCTTCTTCCTGAGAACTGGGGTAAGGTTGAGAGGGCAAGGGGAGATGTTGGGGTGGTTTGAGAGCCCCTCCTGGGGACTCAGGTTTCTGGGAGGGGAGTTGTGCTTCTGTATTGTTTATCCTTTGTATATAACTGTATATATTGCAAATAGCTGCTTGTATATCTGCTGCTGTAAAATAAACAGCTTCATTTATATTCCCATAGGCCGTCTGAGTTAGCTGGGGCAATTCCATAAGTGGGGGGGGGGGGGGGGCGGCGGGTAAGAGCCCAAACCATCACAGCCTGTGATGAGATGAGGGGGCAAAAAACAACAACCCAACCACCACCAAAACGAAACATATCAAAGCAGCCAAACTGAAAATCCTAGAACAGAAGTGCTGGGTTGAAGCATCCTACGCACAGAGTTGCGCAACCGCAACCGTGGGACTCGGAAATGAGCTGTCAGACCGCACTCGTGGAGCAAAAATTGATACTGGAGGGAGGTTTTGAGAGCAAGGGCACAACCAGTCACACCTCAGAAAGTGATATTACGACACAAAGAGTTTTACTCAAAAAAATCCTCTCACCTCTTCGGCAAGCGTGTGGCACAGTGAGCTACGTGAGTCACTAAAAGCATTAATCAATCCATGCAAATGGCGTTCTTTGATCTGCCTAATGGCTTGGGTGTTCCCTGCCCCTTCCACACTTTTGAAGTCACCCATACTAGGCTCAGCCAGCTCTGGAAGTATGAATGAAGCTTATATTTACAGCTGGCACAATAGACAAGCAGATAGTTACAGTATATACAGTTATAGACAGAAATAGACAAGGTAAAACAGAAACACAACTCCCCTCCTAGAAGAGTCCCCAGGAGGGGCTCTCAACCACCCCTTCACCTTCCCCCTTCCCCTCTCAGCCTTACCCCAGTCCCAAGGAAGAACAGAGGTTCAGCCAGGGGGTTAGGAAGCAAAGTGGATTAGTCCAAAATGGAGAGTAAGGTTAGAGACTAAGATGCAACTCAGCCAGCAGCCTGAGCGGGAGAGAGACTGGTTAATCTATGTTTTGCTTTTTGTTCCTACACATCTCAGCAAGCCTATGAGCGCAGAAGAAATCAACACTGTTTTCCTTTCACAGCCTGCAATCTAATTCTTCTCACCAAAATATTCTAGCTAGCTTCAAACTAGCACATCTACATATTTCCTTCTTGTGGCTTAACTGAGGGTGAACAATGTAGGTAGTCAAAGGCTAAAGCACAAGCTAAGAGTGCACACTCAGACTATAGCACTCCTACAAAGAATAGAGATGGGATGGCAAAGTCATCAGGTCAAACCCTCCAGCTGCAAACCCAGAGATACTGGGGTTTGCTGGTGCTGGGATATTGATACTACACACATCCACCTTAGAATCATACAATCAGTCGGGGTTGGAAGACACCACAAAGATCATCGAGTTCCAACCCCCCTGCCATAAGCAGGGACACCCTACCCTACATCAGCTTGGCCACGGCCTCATTGATCTTGGCCTTAAACACCTCCAGGCATGGGGTCTCAGCCACCTCCCTGGGCAACCCATTCCAGCCTCTCACCACTCTCATGCTGAACAACTTCCTCCTCATGTCCAGTCCTTAATAGACTCTTCCACTCTCTTCTTGTGAAAGGCTAATTTTCACTTTTTGTCTCTGTTACACTGTTGAAGAATGTCTAAAAATATTATTTTTTATTTTCTACTAAGAATAAAAGCAGTGGCAGTTGGCACAAACTATCTAGACACCACCTGCCATACAGGCCACAGGATCTCAGCTGTCACTGGAGTCATCTATGGCTGGTATTGATAAGAAATCAGGCCACAAACTTTAGGACATTTGGTACTCTTGCAAAAGCAATCATTTCGTTCTTACACATAACCTGGAGCTCACATCAGGGAGGCATCATGCAAAATGTTCTTACCAGCTGCAGAACACAGACATGTTCCCCAGCCACATTTTGCAACAGAGAGGAGCTCAAAGCCAGCATGTGGACCACAGTGACAGTCTCAGTGCGACAGTGAAAGATAGCTTTGTAAGCATGAAAGAAATGCAACCATTTCTCTCTGGCCAGGATCAGTTATAAACTCATGGAATTAACTGGCAAAAAACAGTATGACAGTATCACCAAGGTTGGAAGAGACCTCATAGATCATCAAGTCCAACCCTTTACCACAGAGCTCAAGGCCAGACCATGGCACCAAGTGCCACGTCCAATCCTGCCTTGAACAGCTCCAGGGATGGCGACTCCACCACCTCCCTGGGCAGCCCATTCCAGTGTCCAATGACTCTCTCAGGGAAGAACTTTCTCCTCACCTCCAGCCTAAATTTCCCCAGGCACAGCTTGAGGCTGTGTCCTCTTGTTCTGGTGCTGGCCACCTGAGAGAAGACAGCAACCTCCTCCTGGCCACAACCTCCCCTCAGGTAGTTGTAGACAGCAATGAGGTCTCCCCTGAGCCTCCTCTTCTCCAGGCTAACCAATCCCAGCTCCCTCAGCCTCTCCTCGTAGGGCTGTGCTCAAGGCCTCTCCCCAGCCTCGTCGCCCTTCTCTGGACACGCTCAAGCATCTCAATGTCCCTCCTAAACTGGGGGGCCCAGAACTGAACACAGCACTCAAGGTGTGGTCTAACCAGTGCAGAGTACAGGGGCAGAATGACCTCCCTGCTCCTGCTGACCACACCATTCCTGATGCAGGCCAGGACGCCACTGGCTCTCTTGGCCACCTGGGCACACTGCTGGCTCATGTTCAGGCGGGTATCAATCAGCACCCCCAGATCCCTCTCTGTCTGGCTGCTCTCCAGCCACTCCGACCCCAGCCTGTATCTCTGCATGGGGTTGTTGTGGCCAAAGTGCAGCACCCTGCACTTGGAGCTATTGAACACCATCCCCTTGGACTCATTTAATATAATTCAGAAATACCCAAGTGCTGCTCTTCCTTTGAGCATTGATGGCTTCTACACCATTAAAAGAGCTGGCAGATGTGTTGTGTGCGAGGCAGAAGGAACCAGAGCCCAGTATCCCCACCAGCTAGCAGTTGAACAGAAGCCAGCTGCAGGTCTACAGCAACCACTACAGGAAAAAAGGAAAATCCCAAGAGAGCCCCACAGAAAGTGAGGTAGCTTCTGTCCTCTGTTGATGATCAGGAGGGAAAAACATAAGGAAAACAAAATGAACTGCTTAAGGTACAACCTATCCTCCTGTAAGCCTTTCTGCCCTCCTGTAACAGGGCAACAGGAAGACTTATTTCAACTTACAGCCAGGTTTGAATCAGGCTACTTTTAGACTTCATTACAGTATTTCACAGTTGGCACAACTGCAACAAGTAAATTTGGCTGTTAGGGCTAAAAACACACTCTGAGGCCAAGAGGGAGATCATATGTAACACATCATGGGTCTGAACAACCCTGGGAATTTTATCATCTCCATTTACTTGCTCTGATTTTGTTGTTCTGCAGAAGTAGTTTTGAACCATGAGAAACCAGAGTTCAAAATAATCAACATTTAAATTTCCTGCATTCTTAGATCCACAAATCAAAGAGAAAAACTCACAAACAGCTTCAGATTGAACAGAGTTTTGCAGATACCTTCACACACTGGATTGTTTTCTGGGCAGGCTCTTTGCCCTCTCTGGGCCACAGAGCTTTGCAGAGTTCAGCTGGGAGAAAAGCTTGTGTCAACAAAGCTAGAAAGTACGTGGGAGGTATCTTGCTCAACAAACCTGGTCCTCAGACAATGAGAAGCACCTTTATTTGGAAGCACACCACGTTGTCAGGGGTGGTTTGCAAGAATCATAGAAACAACCAGGTTGGAAGAGACCTCCAAGATCATCCAGCCCAACCTAACACACAGCCCTGTCCAATCAACTAGACCATGGCACTAAGTGCCTCATCCAGGCTTTTTTTGAAGACCTCCAGGGACAGCATCTCCACCACCTCCCTGAAAAGACACAGAGCAAACCAGAGCACTGGGATGCTGTAGCAAGGTCTTGGCAGTGCTCTCAATGGGACATCCAGTGCAACGTCCTTGGCCTTTCTGCATTATGGAGGTGCTGACCCCTCACCTACATTTACTTCCACAATGACACTGTACCCTAAAGAGAAGAAAATCCAACCAGTGATTTATATTGTGGAAAGTTGAAAAGATAGAACTGAGCAGTAACAGGGGATGGAGAGGGTGAAGCAGTCCTTTCAACCCAGCCCAGAGCTAGTAGTGTACAACCAAGGACTTACAGCATGGCTCTGCAGGCAAAGAAGGTTCCATCAGCCTTCATAAAGCCATCACAGAACCTCCACAGGCTCCACTGTTAAGGGATGATAATGTTAATAGCACATTACGGTAAGAGTTCCAGGTCTTACTTGTGCCACCACTACAGTGTTCTCTGTAGGAGAAAGACTTCACACACACACAGCTCCCCCCACTCGCCCAACTGTGCCATGGTGATGGTTAGTGAGACAGTTGTCAGTTCCAGACCCTGCACTGTTACTAGCAGCCAGTGCCCTGCAAATGGCAACACACTCCAGCGACATGGCTAAGAGGAGTGGCTGGAGAAGGGTCCCTGCCTTATGTAGGCAGCAGTGTAGTGAAAAACACCCTGAAGTGAGAAAGTACTCAGCAGTCTGGATGTGACCTAAGCAGCTGAAACATTTTGGTTGGATGCACTCTCTAGCTTGCCTCTGGGACTTTGTAGCTGAATGTTCTAAAGCAGACTTTGCACAAGGATTTGGTGTTTCACACAGAAAGCATTTAAGGCCAGCATGGGAAAGTGTCCCCACCTTGGGAACCCTACGTGACTTTCAGCTGAGAGACGAGCTGTGGAAACCCACACCCACGCACCACAGGGCTCAGGCCACAGCTAGCAGGTGTCATTTGGGAGCAGAAAGCCAGTGTCTCAATCAGCTCCCAATCAGACAGTTTGAGAGAGGGGAAGAAGTACTTCACACATCTCTCAGCCTTGCTGCCAATCTGTGAAACACCAGAGAACACAGCAGAACCCAGCCCAAGAGGCAGCAGAAGGTGGTACCAGGGTAGCAGAGATCTGCAGTCTCGTTCTCTTACTGCTTCTCCTTCCCCTTCTCTCCCCAGAATTTCCTATCTCCTCAATACAGGAGAATAAAAGAGAAGAATAATAAATGTTTCTATAAGTATATTAATGGCAAGAGAAGGGGCAAAGACCTTGAGTGTTGTGTCCAGTTCTGGGCTCCTCAATTCAAGAGAGATATTGAGGTGCTGGAAGGTGTCCAGAGAAGGGCAATAAGGCTGGTGAGGGGCCTGGAGCACAGCCCTGTGAGGAGAGGCTGGGGGAGCTGGGGGTGTGCAGCCTGCAGAAGAGGAGGCTCAGAGGTGACCTCATTGCTGTCTGCAACTACCTGAAGGGAGGCTGTAACCAGGTGGGGTTGGTCTCTTCTCCCAGGCACCCAGCAATAGAACAAGGGGACACAGTCTCAAGTTGTGCCAGGGGAGGTGTGGGCTGGACATTAGGAGGAAGTTGTTGGCAGAGAGAGTGATTGGCATTGGAATGGACTGCCCAGGGAGGTGGTGGAGGACACCTGGGGATGTTCAAGAAGAGACTGGATGAGGCATTTAGTGCTGTGGTCTGGTTGACTGGCTAGGGCTGGGTGCTAGGTTGGACTGGATGAGCTTGGAGGTCTCTTCCAACCTGGTTGATTCTATGATTCTACATTAGAGACCACAGTACAAAGATACCTTCTGCGTCTCACCAGACTACTTTCCCATTCAGGACCCAAGCTCTGCTGCAGGTGGTTTATGACAAAGGGCTCAGACTGACTCAAACCATGCAGAGAAGCCCAACCCAGTTTTATTGCCATCCCTCTGGCATTTGGATATGGATCGACAGAAAGGGATTGAATTTCAGGTATAAATAAGATGGACTACAGAGTGGAGAAAGGACAGAGGATAGAAGATGACCTGAAAGCAAGAAAAAGCACACAACTATCAATAACTGGAAGTTACTTAAACCTTTCTCATCACTGCATCACAAGAAAAATAGAATTCAGGGCTTCTTTTCCAGCACTGAGAAATTCAAGCTGTGTTCTTACCTTAGTAAGTCAGTGCAATCCTAGAGTAAAATGCTGCTCACCTCATCAGAAGTTCTCTGTGTTTCAGCAGAAGCCCTGGAGAGCAAAATGGAATGCAGGCAGAGCCTCTTCTCCACTGGGCTGCCTCACCCAGTTAAACATATAGAATCAAAAGTAGCTCTGGAACACTCATCAGTGACTGCTGGCAGGATCTTCTGAAGGTGACTGTAGGACACTCTCCATCTTCAGCAGGACTGAGAGAACTCAGCTAAGGCCTGAGAAATTCACTCATAAACAACAGTGAAGGGGAAGCAAAGTGTTCTGATTTTCAAGCCTTCCAGAGGATCATCCCCCTGTATTTAGCAGAGAAATATTTGAACCCTGCAACACTGGTGTTCCCCTCATCATTGGTATTACTCACACACAGGTAACACAGGTCTCTTTAATATAGACCATTTTGAGGCACATATGGGTTCCAAGCCAGACATTCTGTCCAACAGATCCAAAACTCTCTGGGAAAAGGATGAGCTCTATTGCTTTTGTGCCAGCCAAGCACCAAATTTGGTTCTTGGTGTGCTGCTGCCTCTGGACAGGGGCAGGACAGCATTATCTGGCTGTTCCTTTAAGGGTGCTGGAAGTGGATGCCGAAAGCCAGCCAGCTGGGAATGTTTTCAAGGGAGGTGTCCAGAGGAAGCTGAAATACCAGAAGAACAGGAAAAGCACAAACCCCAAGTAGAGTGCAGTAGCTGCAACACACACGGGATAGATAGAAGAGAGGCTCGGAGTAGCTAATGGAGACCTTTCCCTTGGAAGAAGGAAAGAGTTCCAGCAGACAAGGTATGGTTATATATGAACTTTGGAACTCAGAAAACCTGCAGGGACAAGGGAAAGAGGGAGGACAGAAGGGAGTGGTCTGTGGGGACCTGTAAACAGGGTCAGGCTGTGTGGGAGAAGAACTGACAGCTCTGGCACTAACCAAGAACTGAGAGAGGAAACAAGAAACAGGAGTGGTTGGCTGCAGAATGGCACCACCACATCCCACCACCTCTCCAAAAGTTAAGACAAAGCTAGATTTATAGGAGACAGATGGACCATAAGGGCTGACTGAACAGGAACAAGTCAGATCCTTCCCACTTAAGCACAAAGGTAGAGGTCTCCTTGTCAGGGGTTTGTGGTTATGAATGTAGAGGGTGCAGTTAGACCAGCAGCTGGGGGTGCAGCAGCAAAGGGCTGGGGTGCCAGGCTCACTTCTCTCTCTCCAAAGGGCATTGTCAAAAAACATCCTCAACCTACTGCCTTCCCCTATAGGTTTTTCCTGCACAGCTTCTGAAATCAGGAGGGAAACTTCTCACCTGACTGATCTGTCAGCCCAAAGAAGGTGCCTCAAAGAGTAAATCCACAGAGCAGGGGCACCTTGTCTGGCAGAAACCACCAGACACGGCATGTGCTGGGAGTGGAGGGATGTGGTGACTGATGACACCTGACCTCTTACTGTGCACAGCTCAAAACAGAAGTTGCTGCACACAGATGTTCTTCATTACACTGCTAGAGACGCTCTTCATCCCCACTTCTCCTGATGCTTTTCTCTGAGCACCACAGCAAGCATTCACATGGCATAAGTGGTGCTCCCCAGGGATCAGTGCTGGGCACAGTCCTATTCAATATCTTTACCGATGATCTGGACGAGGGGATTGAGTCCAGCATCAGTAAGTTTGCAGATGACACCAAGCTAGGAGCAGCTGTGGAGCTGTTGGAAGGTAGGAGAGCCCTGCAGAGGGACCTGGACAGGCTGGATGGGTGGGCAGAGGCCAATGGGATGAGACTGAACAAGGCCAAGTGCAGGGTTCTACACTTTGACCACAACAACCCCAAGCAGCACTGTTACAGGCTGGGGACAGAGTGGTTGAGAGCAGGCAGGCAGAGAGGGACCTGGGGGTGCTGGTAGAGAGTAGCTGAAGATGAGGCAGCAGTGTGCCCAGGTGGACAGCAGAGCCAATGGCATCCTGGCCTGGCTCAGGAGCAGTGTGGGCAGCAAGACAAAGGAGATTATTCTTTCCCTGTACTCAGCACTGCTCAGGCCACACCTTGAGTGCTGTGTCCAGTTCTGGCCTCTTCAATCCAAGAGAGATGTTGAGGTGCTGGAAGGTGTCCAGAGAAGGGCAACAAAGCTGGTGAGGGGCCTGGAGCACAGCCCTGTGAGGAGAGGCTGAGGGAGCTGGGGGTGTGCAGCCTGCAGAAGAGAAGGGTCAGGGGTGGCCTCATTGCTGTCTACAACTCCCTGAAAGGAGGCTGTAGCCAGGTGGGGTTGGTCTCTTCTGCCAGGCAAGCAGCAACAAAAGAAGGGGACACAGTCTCAAGTTGTGCCAGGGGAACTCTGGGCTGGATATTAGGATGAAGTTGGCAGAGAGAGAGTGATTGGCATTGGAATGGGCTGCCCAGGGAGGTGGTGGAGTCACTGTCCCTGGAGATGTTCAAGAGAAGCCTGGATGAGGCACTTAGTGCCATGGTCTGGTTGACTGGCTAGGGCTGAGTGCTAGGTTGGACTTGATGATCATCTTGGAGGTCTCTTCCAACCTGAGAGAATCACAGAATCAATGATTCTAGTATGCTGTGAAGCTTTACTGATTATTGTCTGTAAGGAGAGGAAGGCAGCATTATGTAGACTAAACAAGCATGATGCCGGCAGGGGCAGAACTGATCCTGTCACAGCCACAGCTGCAGCAGGAGCTTGTACAGCAAACACCTGAGGAAGAGGAAAGAGGGGCAGAAAGGCTGCTTCCCTCAAGTGCTTTGAGTAGGTCTCCAGTTCCTCCCGCACACGTTTACTCTTGCTGGGGCCACCTTGCCCTCTAGTGGCCCCCACCAGAGACCGGCTCAGGTCGTGTTTGCTGTGTAACCTGTGTCAGTCGGGCACACAGATCAGCAGCTCCCTGGGATCTATCTGCACTCTTTCCTCAGCACACCAGACCAGTATCAAAGGTGCTAGCCCCGTGTGAAGGTAGCAGATACCTAACACCTGCTAGCTTTTATATCCTATATCACTCCCTGTAAGGGCAGCCTCTGCCCATCTCATCTGGAGTGATGCAGTCAGGAGGGATGTGCACATTTCTGGCTTGTTTCAAATAAGTTCTTCCCAGAGAGAGTGATTGGCATTGGAATGGGCTGCCCAGGGAGGTGGTGGAGTCACCATCCCTGAAGGTATTCAAGAAAAACTTGAATGAGGCTTAGTGCCATGGTCTGGTTGACTGGATGGGGCTGGGTGCTAGGTTGGACTGGATGAGCTTGGAGGTCTCTTCCAACCTGGCTGATTCTGTGATTCTAGTGTCACCCTTGCTGCAGCCACCGTTGCCGCCGTGCTGGGACAGCTGCTGGTTTCCCTGGCACATGTTTCCTACTTCCACCTTAATGCCATTACTTTGGCTTCCGTGTCCTTGGCCTTTGTGTGCTCCTTCTTCCTCCCAGGGCCCCACAAGAGCATGTTCTTCCACAGGAAAGACCTCCCAGAAACTCTTCCAGGGCCACATAAAGCTAGCACCACGCTCGGCTCCCACAGGCCATCGAGCTGCCAGGAGGACAACAGCTCCACAGCATCTGCTGAGAGGAGATCAGCATCCAGGCAGGCAGCTGAAAATGCCAAGGCCCAGAAGCACATGCTGGGGGTACTGGTGCAGCTGGGCCACGACCTGAAGGACTGCTACAGCTCCACAAAGCTTCTGTGCTGCTCCTTGAGCATCAACACTTCATTCTCTGCTATACCAAACTGCTGAAGCTGTGCTGTTTTTCTGTAGGACTGGGACACCCAGAGCCACCCTACCAGTGCACAAGTCGTGCAGACTACCTGCAGCTTCTCCATCCCTCCAGAGGCATCAGCTTGCAGAGACAGCATTTCCCATAAAGGCTGCACACTAAAAGAAGGTAATTTTCTCCAACATCTTTCTCTAGGGAAATGTTTGTGCAAGATGGGGGAAAAAAAATCATTTTAGTCACTCCAAGATACAGAGATTTGCATAAACCAATGCTTCCTGAGCTCAGGGCGATGCTACTTCTCTTGCCTCAGATGCCCACACCACACAAGTGATACTAGCAAAAAGTATCACTGTGATTTGGCAGCACCGCAAGGTTTTCAGTGTGCTGCTGAGAACTTGCCCAAGACGTTGGGGTGTGATCTAGCAGGGAAAGTAAACCTGCCTATGTCATTACTGCTCCTTCAAGTTCACCTCAATGGGGCAGGAGATACTTTATAAGGTTCTGTGAAGGGTTCAACCTCCTACAGTCAGGCATCTCTCTGCTGACTCAGAGATCACTGATGACTAGACATAGGACATAAAGACAAGGACACTTCAATGTCTAATAAGGGCAGTTTTGTTCTTCTAAATAACCATAAGAGAAAAATTACCAGAAGGCCTTTGAATGCTTACCTAGGCTGGAATTAAATGAAGCACAGGGCATCTTTATTACTGAAGGCAATGGAAACAGCACAACACAGAAGCAGTTCTCCTTTCTCCTGGAACAGAGGACACAAAGTGAGCAGTGGATCATAGAATCAGCCAGGTTGGAAGAGACCTCCGAGATCATCTAGTCCAACCTAGCACCCAGCCCTAGACAATCAAACAAACCATGGCACTAAGTGCCCCAGCCAGGCTTCTCTTGAACACCTCCAGCAACAGTGACTCCACCACCTCCCTGGGCAGCCCATTCCAATGCCAATCACTCTCTCTAGGAAGAACTTCCTCCTATCATCCAGCCTAGACCTTCCCTGGCACAACTTGAGACTGTGTCCCCTTGTTCTGGTGCTACTTGTCTGGCAGAAGACACCAACCCCACCTGTCTACAGCCTCCCTTCAGGGAGTTGTAGGCAGCAATGAGCTCTGCCCTGAGCCTCCTCTTCTGCAGGCTGCACACCCCCAGCTCCCTCAGCCTCTCCTCACAGGGCTGTGCTCCAGGCCCCTCACCAGCTTCTTTGCCCTTCTCTGGACATGTTCCACTATCTCAACATCTCTCTTGAATTGAGGAGCCCAGAACTGGACACAGCACTCAAGGTGTGGCCTGAGCAGTGCTGAGTACAGGGGCAGAATAATCTTCCTTGTCCTGCTGGCCACACTGTTCCTGATCCAGCCCAGGATGCCATTGAGCACACACATGCAGTGGCCACCTGGGCACACTGCTGGCTTTCACAGCCAATTATCTACTCTCTCTCACCAAAACATTCTAGCCTGCTTCAAACTAGCACAGAGAAGAGCCTCCCTTCAGGTAGTTGTAGACAGCAATGAGCTCTGCCCTGAGCCTCCTCTTCTGCAGGCTGCACACCCCCAGCTCCCTCAGCCTCTCCTCATAGGGTTTGTGCTCCAGGCCCTTCACCAGCTTTGTTACCCTTCTCTGGACACCTTCCAGCACCTCAACATCTCTCTTGAATTGAGGAGCCCAGAACTGGACACAGCACTCAAGGTGTGGCCTGAGCAGTGCTGAGCACAGGGGCAGAATAACCTCCCTTGTCCTGCTGGCCACACTGCTCCTGAGCCAGCCCAGGATGCCATTGGCTCTCCTGGCCACACTTCTGCCTCATCTTCAGCTACTCTCTATCAGTACCTCCAGGTCTCTTTCTTCCTGCCTCCTCTCAGCCACTCTGTCCCCAGCCTGTAGTGCTGCTTGGGGTTGTTGTGGCCAAAGTGTAGAACCCTGCACTTGGCCCTGTTCAATCTCATCCCATTGGCCTCTGCCCACCCATCCAGCCTGGCCAGGTCCCTCTGCAGGGCTCTCCTACCTTCCAACAGATCCACAGCTGCTCCTAGCTTGGCATCATCTGCAAACTTACTGATGCTGGACTCAATCTCTTGGTCCAGATCATGAATAAAGATACTGAACAGGACTGGGCCCAGTAGTGATCCCTGGGGCACACCACTACTGCCAGCTGCCAGCTGGATGTGGCACCATTCACCACCACTCTCTGGGCTTGGCCCTCCAGCCAGTTCCTGACCCATACCAGAGTGAGTCTGTCCAAGCCACGAGCTGCCAGCTGTGCCAGGAGCTTGCTGTGGCAGACAGTGTCAAAGGCTTTGCTGCAGTCGAGGTAGACTCCATCCACAGCCAGCCCCACATTCACCAGGCAGGAACCTGATCATAAAATGAGATCAGGTTGGTTAGGCAGGACCTGCCCTGACAGCCAGCCTTCAAGACCACATTCTGGCTAGATCAGCCTGACGGTGCACATGCCACGAACTGCAGGAAGAATTTGGCACAGCACACTGGCATGGGTTGAGTTGAGTCTGCTGCTGTCATTCATACCATGCTGCAGGCATGCCAGCTTCAAAAACCAACGTGCTGGCTGGAGCAAAGGGCTTGAAGTTAAGATTTCAACATGAGAACCTTCTTGTTCTGGTTACTGGTTTTGGGCTCTGCCTTTTTGCATCTGGGCTCTTCCACCAGGATGGCAGCAGGGCAAAGAGGGATGGGGGAATGGGTTTGTTGCTTGGGCTTTTGGCCTGCTTGCTGCTGCTTTGCACTGTACTTTTTCTGCAAATAGGCTAAGGTAATTATGTATTTTGTACTCAGATGACCTGACTTTGATCACTAAACTCTATTCTTATCTCACTTTTTCGGTCTCAACCCTGGATGTGTTACTTCTCCCTCACTTCTGTGCTGGGAAAATAGACAGGCTAACCTACTGGTTCAGTTTAACCTCTTGATTAGATTTTTTTTGCCCTAAACCATTACAAGCATTCCCCAACCTAACTATATATATATAAATATATCCCTTCATATATATATATATATAAATAAAAATATATCCCTTATTATCATGGTGTAAAGAAGGAATGCAAAAGAACATTGGACACAGAAATTCAGATCCCTCAGGAGACCAAGCTACTGTATTGTCAAAAGCAAAATAATGAAGAGGAAAGCAAAGAAATGAAGCACCATTTACTCTCTTCTTGATATCTTGTCTGCAGGAATCATTTCTCTTCATCAACCAAGCAGAGCAACAGCTTTCTATGTGTGAACTAACTGTTGGCCACCCAGCAGGTTCTAGATTGCTGTGGAGCATTATGTCCTGCTGTCTGACTTCAACAGCTTCATTGCCATGGTGACCCAGACCATTCTTACAGCAGTTGTGGATTCCAAAGGCCTGGGACTGCACATAGAAAGTCAGGTAAGGACCATCAACTAACTTACTATTTAGCAGTACTACCCAATGCCAAGTGTGCTAGTTTGAAGCAGGGTAGAATGTTTTGGTGTGAAGAACTAGATCATAGGCTGTGAAAGGAAAACAATGGTGAGGTCTACTCCCCTCAGAGTCTTGCTGAAGAAGAAAGGAACACATTAGATAACACTCTGGCCATTTTGTCACACTCTGCCTTGGGCTTCTGACTGAGCTGCATCTCCCTAACCTCACCTTCCATTTGGCCTAACCCACCTTTGTTTCATAACCTCTTGGCTGAACCTCTATTCTTCTTTAGGACTGGGGTAAGGTTGAAAGGGGCAGGGGGAAGGTGCAGGGGTGGTTGAAAGCCCCTCCTGAGGACTCAGGTTTCTGGGAGGGGAGTTGTGTTTTCTGTATTACCTTTTACCTTGTCTATTTCTGTATAGGACTGTATATACTGTAAATATCTGCTTGTATATAAATAGCTTCATTTATATTCCCAGAGCAGGCTGAGACTAGTCTGGGTAAATTCAAAAGTGGGGGGGCAGGGAACACCCAAACTATCACACCAAGAAAAAGAATTCTTTGCCAGAGAGCAATTAAAGTCCCTTTTTGCTCTAGCAATCAGGAAACATTCCTCTTTCCTCATGTCATTCCTTGCAACACAGCAGCTGGGATTACAGATGTTGAGCTTTGCCCCTTTGAAGGCACCAGAACATAATCAGGCCCTGTTATATGACCAGCTCTTGTTGCCTAACCACGAGTGCCACCCATTCTGCCCAAAAATTCAGGCTGTTTTTTTCAGATGCCACATCAACATAATCATGGGCTGTTAGGGGAGGTCAAGGCCAGCAGACACAACTGAGATGATTGCAATTATTTTAGCTCAAGTGCTTCTTTAGCTTTCTAATTTCAGCTCAGGACCAAACCAAATCTGCACTTCCATGTCACAAGAGAGTTTTCTGCTGGTAGTTTGGGCACTTAACTGGAGTGAGATGTCTCTCAAAACAGCCCTGAGCTCAATCATCCCAATTCCATTCATGTTGGAGTCAGCTGAAATGTCCTGACTGTTATTTCCCCAGATAAAGTCTCAGCTGGGGCAGCTTTCTACTCCCAGAGATCTGGAGAAGGCTAAAGCTATGTAGATATTCTACACGGAGAATGTGAAAGTTACTTTAAAAGGTTAAAGACTGAATTAAATGCTACAAATTTCAACTTTAAAATGAAGAACAGTAGCATGAACATGAGCCACCAGCATGCCCAGGTGGGCAAGAGAACCAGTGGCATCCTGGGCTGGCACAGGAACAGTGTGGCCAGCAGGACAAGGGAGGTTCTTCTGCCCCTGTGCTCAGGAGGCACTGCTCAGGCCACACCTTGAGTCCTGTGTCCAGTTCTGGGCTCCTCAGTTCAAGAGAGATGTTGAGGTGCTGGAAGGTGTCCAGAGAAGGGCAACAAAGCTGGTGAGGGGCCTGGAGCACAGCCCTGTGAGGAGAGGCTGAGGGAGCTGGGGGTGTGCAGCCTGCAGAAGAGGAGGCTCAGGGCAGACTTCATTGCTGCCTACAACTACCTGAAGGGAGGCTGTAGCCAGGTGGGTTTGGTCTCTTCTGCCAGACAAGTAGCACCAGAACAAGGGGACACAGTCTCAAGTTGTGCCAGGGGAGGTCTAGGCTGGATGTTAGGAGGAAGTTCTTCCTAGAGAGAGTGATTGGCATTGGAATGGGCTGCCCAGGGAGGTGGTGGAGTCACTGTCGCTGGAGGTGTTCAAGAGAAGCCTGGCTGGGGCACTTAGTGCCATGGTTTGTTTGATTGTCTAGGGCTGGGTGCTAGGTTGGACTGGATGATCTTGGAGGTCTCTTCCAACCTGCTTAATACTATGATTCTAGGTAGCATGCACAACTTCACAGTAGCCTCAATGCTGTTGTTGGAAACACTAACACAAAGCCAGTGTGCATTTACTGAAGCCAGTGAGGTAACAGCACTGAAGCATACACAGAACAGCTGGAAATGACCAACTGAGACTCATTCACACAACTCATGAGAATGTGGGTAATGAAGCTACTTCTACATTTTGGGCTAATAGGAAAAAATCCTCTTCCTACTCCTTCCACCCCTCCAATGTTCATTAAAATGCAGCAGGATTGGAAGCAAGGGGCAGCCCTTCCTTCCTCAAAGGCCTGCTATCTGTTGGAAAAGCTGAAGGGATTGCTTAATTTCCAAGTAAATCTTGAACACAAACTGTGCCAGAGGACAGGTAAACAAAACAAGAGCCTCTGACACCTCCAGAAGCATCAGTGCTTTCCTAACATGCTTCTGTTTAGATGTTCTACCTTTTTCTCTCCCTCTCCCAGTTTTTCATTTAAGGCAGCTACTTTACAGTCCTAGCTGGGATTTTCTTGGTTGGATGCACTGGCACACTCATCACAAGCAGATGCAAAGAGACAAAGCAGGCCCTTGCAGAGAGCACCTGAGCACACATCAAAAGAGCAGGCTGTAGCCTGCTGTATGACAGGGCTGTAGGCATCAGGCAGATGGACTAACCTGGCAAGGCTCTCCTGGGGAAGTGGAACAACAGTGCAAAATGCTTGCACATCACAGCCTGAACAACAATGCTCTGTGACTACAGCACTTCCCCACCTCTGCCAGTCAGGAGATGACTGAAATGCTGCTGGGTCAAGAGGGAAAGATTAGTTGCCTTAGCTTAAATGCCTATAAATAGCTTCATAGCAGTTATTGATAGACAAGAACAGAGCAAGCACCCTGGCGTCCTCAGCAGCAAGGACCAGAGTTCATCCAGCTCTTGTCCACGATGCAGGCAAGTGGTTACCAAGGACATGGGTGAAAGGTCCACCTACATAGCACACACCTTGCCCTGAGCCAGGGAAGAAGGAACTGTGTTTGCAGCAGTATACACATTCCTATCTAAAGAGATGGGCTCCTCCCCTCTGAAGTAAAAGCCCATGTCAGAAGCAGTGGTGCAGAGAAGCAAGACTTGCACACCCTTCTTGAGCAGGTTGACTGAAGTGTTGCTAACCCACAGCAGTAGTTTGGCCCATATTTGAAAACTGCCACAGAAACACTGTACCAACTGCATGGCAGCCTCAGCCCCAAAGGCAAGAACTCAAGAGTCAAAACTAAATGGCAGAGCTCTGCTTCTTCACTGCTCTGTGTGCAACTAAATTCAGGACTGAGCATCTTCCTGTTTCAATGAGAGAGAAAAAAAGGGATTGAGTAATATGGGCTAACCCCAGGGAACTGCAATGTGCAGGAATTTGGCAGATACCACACAGGAAAATTCCAGATTAAGAGGAATATCCAGAAAGAGATGTAACTGAAACAAAAAGCAAGTACTGCATGCTTTTGAGTGCCAAATAAGGGAGGTGCACTAATCTTGGTCAATTCAAGAGAGATGTTGAGGTGCTGGAACGTGTCCAGAGAAGGGCAACAAGGCTGGTGAGGGGCCTGGAACACAAACCCTATGAGGAGAGGCTGAGGGATCTGGGAGTGTGCAGCCTGCAGAAGAGGAGGCTCAGGGCAGACCTCATTGCTGTCTACAACTCCCTGAAGGGAGGCTGTAGCCAGGTGGGGTTGGTCTCTTCTGCCAAGCAAGCAGCAACAAAAGAAGGGGACACAGTCTCAAGTTGTGCCAGGGGAAGTATAGGCTGGATGTTAGGAGGAAGTTCTTGCCATAGAGAGTGATTGGCATTGGAATGGGCTGCCCAGGGAGGTGGAGGAGGCACTGTCCCTGGAGGTGTTGAAGAAAAGCCTGGCTGAGGCATTTAGTGCTATGGTCTGGTTGACTGGCTAGGGCTGGGTGCTAGGTTGGACTGGATGAGCTTGGAGGTCTCTTCCAACCTGGCTGATCCTATAATTCTATGATTTGGCAGGGTCAGCATCTTGGAACTTATCAAGAGACATCAAGTCCTATAGCAAATTCAGTGCAGCACAAAGAACTCTCAGTCCAGGACATTAAAGAAAAAAGAGAAGATGAAAAATTCTTTGGCACAGTGAATGCTTAATGTGATATAAATGATATCCATCCTTTGAGAGTTATTGCCATACTGCTGTTTGCTTCTGGCTTCCAATACCTGTTTTTCATTGGTTAGATGTAGAAAACACTCAGCCTTCACAGGGAATGCACTTGCTGTGGAGACAACAGCTCTGAGTGGTCCAATGTATGCATTCCATACAGTGTCACATATTCTCACTACAAAAACTGCCCAGAGGCAAGAGCAGCCAGAAGGGAAGCAGTTTGGTTCATGTTGCAGGGCAATTGGTAGGATTTGATCAAATAAACCCAGCTTCTAGGCTTTTTTGTTACTCCTGTGCACTTTGGGAGCATTCTCTGTTGTGAACTGGCTCCAAACAGAACAGTGGTAATCTCTGAACAGAGTTAGTTCTGGTTTAACTCAAAACAGGACACCAATGCAGCTGGAAAAGCTGAGGAGAAGACAGGAGGTTGGGCAAGTTACAAGCAAGGCTGGAACCACAGGCTTTGGTTCTGCAGGAAAAGGAAACTGAACCAATCCTTACAGCTTTTAGCATTAAGTGCTTATCTTTCTCCCAGCACACTAAAGCATCCCATGGTAATATCAAACTCCAGATATCAGCACATTGCTCCAAAAAGCTACAACCCCCACTAAATACAACTCCATCTGAAGCACACCTGGGTTAGCTGAAGCACATCTGGGGACACAAGTCCTCCATGAGGGTGCAACCTAGCAAGCTGGTAAGGCTGGTCCTGGCCAACAAGGCAACACACATATTACATCTTTGAATTCAAACCAAGCAGAAATTAACCATGTACCAGGCAGGTTCCACAAGAAGCATTCCTCAGCTGCCACCTCTCAGGAGACCTATGGACCTACCCAGCAGCATCCTCCCATGGCCCTTCTCAGAAGCCACTGGCAAACAAAGAGGATGAAATGCAGAGGCAAGCTTCGCTTCCCTGCACACATGAAGGTGTGTGAGACATCTCCATACCTGTAGAACAAGACCATGCTCTGCCCAGGTCAGGAAGCTGATGTAGATAGCACATAGGGCATCTGCTCCTGTGTGACAACACATATCCCACCAACAGGCTTCGAGGTCACCTCCAGCCTCTGATAAAGCTTGGAAAACATGGGGAGTCCAACCTGAAAAGAGAAATGTTCACACACAGGTGTGACAGTTTGGGTGTTACCTACTCTCCCACACTCTTATTAAATCACCCAGACTAGACTCAGTGAGGCTGAGAGTTAAGGAATGAAGCTTTATATTCACAGTTTAGCACAGTATACAAGCAGATAGTTACAATATTTACAGCTATAGACAGAAATAGACAAGTTAGAAGTAATCCAGAAACACAACAGCCCTCCCAGAAACCTGAGTCCCTAGGAAGGGGCTCCCAACCACCCTTCCACCTCCTTTCCAGCCCTCCACTTTACCCCGGAGTTTACCTTATGTGCAAGGTGAGGTTGGAGGATCAGCCAGGGGGGTTAGAAAGCAGAGGGGTCAGTCACCCAGAAGCAGCCCAAGGAGGAAAGTACAGGCACCAGCTGTGACAGAGATCCACTGTCTCATCTGTGCTTATGCTCTTGTTTTTAGACACCCTAGCAAGCCAATGAGTGCAGTAGACCATTACTTCATTTTCACAGCCTATAATCTAATTTCTCTCACTAAAAACATTCCAGCTAGCCTCAAACTAGCACAAAAGGGAAGAATTTAATGCAGCAGCATCTCTACAAATAAGTTTAGGGTTGACTTTCTAGCTTAGAAGCTTATTATCTTTGTTTGCCCTGAAGTAGCAGATTGGTCCTCATATAGGTGCAATTTCTGGCCAGCAATGGGCAGTACCCCATGTCCCAGCTCACTGTTCTGACCTTGCTGAAGAGTGCAGAGGAGCAGCCTCACACTCCTGTGGCCACTATGCTGTATGAAGGAGAGGCATAGCATCAGCCCAGACTGCAAACTGGGGGCTGTGCCTTACTCCTGAGTGGGAGACCAGAGCTTTTAAAGGTGTTTATTACAAGAACACCACAATCAAGTAATTACATCCTTGCCCTGTCAGGTTTTATTAATCATTAGCTACTGTGAGTCTTAAAGCTCCATCTTGGAACTCAGTCGATCGATAAAACCTGCGAAGGAGAAGCTTCCTCTGCGCTCCCTGCACACCCTGTGGGTAAGTTCCACAAGGAAGGGGAGCTGTGATCCATTGTTTATTTGATGTTAACAGACTTTTCTCAAGTTTAGAAAGAAATTCCAGGAAGCAAAGACATGAACATTTCTTAACTACTTCCAGTCCTAACAGATAGATTCTGGCTTCTCTTCCACAAGACAAAGTCAGCCCAGGAAGAAACTGCAGACAAAGCACAGCAGGTGCAGAACAACTTCAAACTTGGGCAGGTAACCCATTGCCTTTAGAGGTACTCAGAAGGGGGCTGGCTTGGTGCATTTAGAAGCAAGACAAGATTGATGCATAGGGTTTGATAGAGTTTTATTTTGAGGCAGGGAGGTGATCTGCTGGAAAGCAGCCCTGTGGAGAAAGACCTGGGAGTGCTGGTGGCTAAGAAGTTACCCATGGCACAGCAAGGTGCCCTTGTGGGCAATGAGGCCAATGGGATCCTGGGGTGTATTAGGAGGAGGTTCTCCTTCCCCTCAGCTCTGCTCTGCTGAGACCTCATCTTGAATAATGTGTTCAGTTTTGGTCTCTCCAGTTGAAGAGGGACAGGGATCTGTTGGAGAGGGTCCAGCAGAGGGCTACGAGGATGGTGAAGGTACTGGAGGACATGGTTTATGAGGAGAGGCTGAAGGACCTGGGGATGCTTAGTCTGGAGAAGACTGAGAGGGGATATAATAAATGTTTATAAACACCTGAGGGCTGGGGGTCAGGAGGGGGGGACAGGCTCTGCTCACTTGCTCCTTAGGACAGGACAAGGAGCAATGGGTGTAAGTTGCAGCACAAGAGGTTCCACCTCAATACAAGGGGGAACTTCTTTCCTGTAGGGGTCCCTGAGCACTGGCACAGGCTGCCCAGGGATGTTGTGGAGTCTCCTTCCGTGGAGCCTTTCAAGGCCTGTCTGGATGTGTTCCTCTGTGATCTGTGCTCGATTGTGTGGTACTGCTCTGGCAGGGGGGTTGGACTTGATGATCTCCTTGGGTCCCTTCCAATCCCTAATATGCTGTGATACACTGGAATATTTTCAAGCAAAATCTAGAGCTGAAGATAATACAGGCTATATGGATATGCAGTGATTTGTAACTGGAAGATGACAACCAGACACAATCATTTAAAATGAAGTTTCAAAGTTTGGGCTCATTTCTCCAAGGTCACAGGAATCCTGCCTCGAAAACCATGTGCACATTACAGCCTAGCATTAAACAGCAACCTCACAACAGAAGCAGAACTACATTTAAAGAGTGCCTGCTGCAAAAGAAAATCCAGCATTCTAAGAGAAACATCTCATGACAGCTGGATTAAGCTTAAATCACAGCTGTGCCTTCCATTTAAGAAGTTGGTTTCACTTGTTTTCCAGGAATGGTGGAACAAAACAAGTAAAATAAGCTTAAAACCCCCAAATCTCTCTAGACCTCTTTTTCTGCCAGCCACAGAGAAGAAACAAGTGTCTCACGCTGTTCCTTTTGATTATCAGTTATGCAAAGCCAAGCCTGAATTCCTCTTTTCTGAGTCAAAGCAATGCCATGAGCAGATAAGCTAGTGGAATGGTGAATAAATGGTCCCACTCATTTCCCACACTGCTAATCAACAGGAGAATGTCTCCTACAGCATGTCAAGAAAGAGCTTTCATCACAGTTTGCCTGCTCATTTGTTCTGAAATGAGACAGGGATGGTATTTCACTCCTGTGCTGCAATAGACTCTTTAAGCATGTCATTAAAAACAACCTTTGACAGATGCCACTGAGGCAGAAATTTGCTGCCACCGGTGCACCTTGATCCAAGCTGTTCATTTACAAGCTGCATCTGCCATAAGCACCTGGTTCCATGAGAGCAGCACTAGCTGAAGAAGGGTTAATGAGTAAACTCACAGATGACTTTCTACCAGCTGTGAAGAGCATCTTTACAGAACTCCTGGTGCACTCATTTCTTCACTACCTTTTCTTTCAGGTGAACTATGGATTGCTGGAAGGGAATCGGAGGCCACAGCTGGGTTTATCCCACACTGATCATCTGTGCCAATGGATTTTTCTCCACCATGAGGCCATCTGAATCTTTTCTCACTCCTTATCTAACAGGGCCAGACAAAAACCTAACAATTGAAGAGGTAGGTAACTGTTCTCTTACGTATCATAGAACCAACCAGGTTGGAAGAGACCTCCAAGATCATCCAGGCCAACCTAGCACCCAGCCCTAGCCAATCAACTAGACCATGGCACTAAGTGCCTTATCCAGGTTTTGTTTGAACACCTCCAGGGACAGTGACTCCACCACCTCTCTGGGCAGCCCATTCCAAAAGCAAATGTGTTACAGCAGCAACTGAATGACTCATGTTTAAGATGCTTCTGCAAAACAATGAGTCTTCTCTTCTGCAGAATGTCAAAACTCAAGTCCCTACATTCTATAGACAAAAACACTTTGATGGTTGTTTTAGTAGATGGCATTTTCAGTTAGTTCCTCTTCACTCAACTCTAGAGGAGAAGCAACACCTAGGTTTATTTAGATTAATAGTGGAATTGGTTAGTGACAGTGATTGCAGACCCTAAAAACACCAAGCAAACCTCCCCTGTTATATTGTTATTGACCTTACAGGGCAGGTTTATGCAGTCATTGCCCTGTGAAGGTCTGCCTCATGTTCAACAGGAAAAAAAAAGGCTTTTTTGGACAAAAGCATGCACTGCCTTTCTTTGCTCTGTAGTCAGGCAAGTCCTGAAGCAGCTGGTGCTAAGGGGACAAAGTTAATAAGTAACTGATTTACAAAACTGAGGGCATAACTGGGAAACACAACCTTGGCACAGCCACAGCCAGCTAACACGAGCTACTGCCACTCCTGATGCACAGCAGCAAACGTTAGTGCAGAGCCTGCTCACACAGCCTGAGCCCAATGCTTCCTACAATGAAATCGTCCACAGTGTGGGGTGTTGGGGGATTCTTCCCCCCCTAGTTTTAGAACACCCCCTATATTTTTTAATGTAAGTGACAAAGAGGAGTTTTCCTCTTTTACATGAAGTGCACAAAGCAAAATTGGCTGCCAGGGTTGTGATTGCAGCAGAAAAGCTTAAGACAAAGGTAAATGCAGGACAGACACTGGCTCCTGTCAGCCAAACTCACCCTTAGCAGAAAGCTTCAAGGCCAGCACTGTAACTGTTTAGGTTGGGAGGTTTTTTTGTTGGGTTCTGGTTGGGTTTTTTTGTTTTCTTTTAGGTGTTTTTTCTTTTTTTTTTACATCTCCTCTTTTATTCTCTCTTAGGTGACCAGCAAGATTCTCCCAGTCTGGACATACTCCTACCTTGCACTCCTGGTGCCAGTCTTCCTGATGACAGACTATGTGCGCTACAAGCCCGTCCTCCTCCTCCAGGGTCTCAGCTTCATTGTCACCTGGCTCCTGCTTCTCTTTGCAGAGGGAGTGCTGGCCATGCAGCTGGTGGAGTTCTTCTATGGCCTGGTGACGGCCACCGAGGTCGCCTACTATGCCTACATCTACAGTGTTGTCAGCACCGACCACTATCAGAGAGTCACCAGCTACTGCAGAAGTGTCACCCTTGCTGCAGCCACCGTTGCTGCCGTGCTGGGACAGCTGCTGGTTTCCCTGGCACACGTTTCCTACTTCCACCTTAATGCCATTACTTTGGCTTCCGTGTCCTTGGCCTTTGTGTGCTCCTTCTTCCTCCCAATGCCCCACAAGAGCATGTTCTTCCACAAGAAAGACCTCCCAGAAACTCTTCCAGAGCCACATAAAGCTGGCACCACACTCGGCTCCCACAGGCCATCGAGCTGCCAGGAGGACAACAGCTCCACAGCATCTGCTGAGAGGAGATCAGCATCCAGGCAGGCAGCTGAAAATGCCAAGGCCCAGAAGCACATGCTGGGGGTACTGGTGCAGCTGGGCCACGACCTGAAGGATTGCTACAGCTCCACAAAGCTTCTGTGCTGGTCCCTGTGGTGGGCCCTGGCTACAGCTGGCTTTAACCAGGTCGTGAATTACATCCAAGTGCTGTGGGACTCCAGAGCACCCTCCCACAGCTCGGCAGTGTACAACGGGGCTGTGGAGGCAATAGCTACATTTTTAGGTGAGTTAAAGACCATTAGTAACTACTTCAACCCATTCTGTGCTGATGGCATTCTCCAACAACGTTTTCAGTGACTGTTTATCCCCTGTAAGGACCAAAGCCAGCATGAAGTCACCAATACAGAACACCAAACAGTCCCTGGGCAAAGTATGTTCCTGCTGTACAACTTCATCGGTGGGGGGTGGTGGAGTTCAAAAACAGTCATAAACACAAAAGCCAAAGTATTTCTGTCTATCAGCACAGGAATGCAATGCCTCTGGAAGGATGATAATGTTTCAGAGGTTGCAATTACTCTTTTTAATTAGGTTCAGCAGCAGCCATGGCAGTTGGATATGTCAGATTGAACTGGGATCTCTCTGGAGAGCTGGCTCTGGGGATTTTCTCAGTAATGGATGCTGGAGCTCTGTTCCTCATGCACTTCACTGACAACATCTGGGCATGTTATGCTGGTTACCTTGTGTTTAAGGCATGCTATATGTTGCTCATAACAATAGCCACGTAAGTATAACACCACTTAAAAGGATTTAAATCAGTGTTAGGTGTTTAAATTTATTACACTTTGAATGGAAGCTCCCCTAGAAAGAAGATTTAAGTAGGTCATGAGAGCAGCACATCTTATTTCTGGTTTACATACAATTATGCTTGAAAGTATGACCTATACAACAGGTAATCAAGTTCAAAACTACCTTGCTCTGTGATCTGCATGTAGAAGTATTCTTTAAAAGACCAAATGTACCGTCTTGATTTTGCAAAAACATCTACTGTTAGTAAGTAGGATGCACAGCAAAGCCAGAGAAAGGATTTCTGTCAAGGTGAAGCTGTTAATAGCCACAACTGCAGAGGGTTAATCCTTTGAAGAATCCATTGTGCACATCTAACTGCTTCCAAACTTCACACACACAAGTGAACTGTGAAGGCCCTTGCACTCCTGCCGAGTTCACCTGCTGGTTCACTCTCAGGTTCCAGATTGCTGTCACCCTGAGCATGGAGCGCTATGCCCTGATGTTTGGTTTCAACAACTTTGTTGCACTGGCAATTCAGACCATTTTAACTGTGGTCGTGGTAGACCCAAAAGGGCTGGAACTGGACATCAACACCCAGGTAAGAATCACTTGTGCTGCTCTCAATCCCCCACTTCTCCCCCAAGACCAGTCTTTGGGAGTACAGCAGGTGATGCTGGATCGGGACAGCAGCTCACTGGAAAACCAGGTGCATTGACAGTGAGCTGGCAGTAGCTACCACAGCCTACTTGTCCTCCTGTACTTCCAATCTGGCATTTTTGCAATGAATACTACTTTCATAGAGCAGAAGATCACCACTTACTGCTTGAGTGGTTTTAATTTAAATGCTTACTGTTCACAAGTTGATTGCCAAAACTGAACCAGGAAACAAGCTCCAAGTCTTCTGTTCAGATGATTCTGAGTTACATTTGTCATTGGGTGCTACTTTATCTCTGAAAAACAACATCTCATAATTCCCCATAACATTTCTAAATTAAAGCAACTTAGGTGCTGAAGGAAGTCCAAGTCATTAGATTCCATCTCTGCAGAGAAGAGCTGGAAAGGGCAGGGCAGTTCTCCCCTCTTATGGAGTGGCAAGGGGAAGCAGAACAGAGCATTCTGTCCCCCTCCTCTTAACAACTGCAACTTCCTAAAAGATGATATCAAGCAACCAGACAACTCCAATCACTCCAAAATGGGACCATTCTGGGGTGTGGGTTACAGCAAAGGCAGCAGTGGAGGGACACTCCTTAGGTTATCAGCTAACAGCAAAAGCAGTTAGACCCCTTCTACTCCTTCTCTTTTCACAGTTTCTCATTTACGGCAGCTACTTCACAGTCATAGCTGGCGTTTTCCTGATCAGAAGTGCATACATCATGATCTCCACCAAATGCATAAACACAGGTGTGGATGGCGAAAGCACCAGCCAGTAACATCAGAGACAAAGCAGCACCACGAAGCCCTGCAGAGGATGCATCACCTGGATGTGGAGGAGCACCGTGCTCATCAAGCAGAACTAGCTGGTGGTGCACCAAGCTGGCACGGGCCTGCTACATGAAGGAGTTTGCCAGCACCACAATGTCATTTCCTCATTTTCTTCCCTTGTACTTTTAACACCAAACAATGCTCAACCAACCTTCTATTTTAGCAAGTCCAGTGATGTGGCACACAAACCTCAATTAATGCTCAGCAAGCACAAGTACATACAGATACCCAAACCGCAGCTTAAACACAGCCTTTGAACTTCCACTCTTTCTATTAAAGACCATTTAGCAACAGACACAACATCCAAACGTTCCCAGGGGACGTGAAGCAGCAGCTGCCCCATAGCAGCAAGATGGTGCACTGGAAAGCTTGCCACAGATGCTTTAGGAAGATTTTTTCCAGATAGAAATTGTTACAGGCATCTTCAAAGCAAGTTAACAAACAGCAGTAAGCTTTTTTCCCCCTCCCAAAAGCACCACTTCTGCACCTTCCAAGGTGGGAAACTACAATGCTGAACAGCACAACTGCAGCTTGAAGAATCACTAACATCAGTTTAGGTGAAGAATCATAGAATCAACCAGTCAACTAGACCATGGCACCGAGTGCCTCATCCAGTCTTTTCTTGAAGACCTCAAGGGATGGTAGGACTGTTCCCGTTCCCATTCCCATCTCACTGAGTAGACATTGGGCTGATTTGGCTCTGTTGCTCACAATAAGCAGGTCTAAGTATTCCACAGGCCCTTTTGAGCCCTTGCAGTTCCCCTCTATTACATTTGTGCTACTATCCTGAACTAGGTAAAGTTGGTCATAGGGAAGTGCTATTCATTTATACTATGCCAAAACACAGTGGTGACAGAAAGGACACCACCAACATGCTGGTTGGGGATTTGTTTAGGGGACTTTCCAGAGAACCCTGAGAATTTCACTGTACATCAGACTCCAGCCAGCAGTCCCTGTAAGGAGGGAAAAAACAGACTTCAATCTGGGTTAAGTACACCAACAGGACACAGAGAGTTAACTGAAGACTCCTGCTGCAAGCAGCTTGTTGTACAAGCCACTTGCCCCCTGCTTTAGGATCTCCAAAGCTTAAAAAACTCCAGAAGGAAGAAGCAGGCACCACGACACTTCCAACCACAGGCAGGCAACAGCAGTCAAATGCACTGGCACACAAAGTGTTTTTACAGGCAGTTACGACTGTTCAGTTCCACGAGGAACAACAGGCTCAAGCACTCCAGCAGGTAAGAGGGAAAGATCTTACCTTCAGGAACTCCCACCTTTGCCTCATGGCCTTCGACATCCTTTTCTCAAAAAAAAACAAAGTGTCAACCTGATCATTTATTCTGTTATCCTGTAAGCTGTTAAAATTCTGTTCTCCAGCTGGTCAGAAACCTTTTATGCATGCACAGTATCTTAACATTATTTGCTTAGTTCCAGTATTACACCTGAACTTCTCTGAACACAGTCACCAATTACTCTGGTGCAGTTAGTTTTCTTAACTTTACTACAGACTAGAGAAGCCAGACCCCTTCCCCACCACACATCTGCAAATTCCCTCCCAGCATAGCAAGAAACATTCCAGTAAATAAAAAACCACTACCCACATTACCCTCCTGCAGCTAGCACTTACTGAGGAGGTAGTTCCTGAGTTTCCAGCATCCTTCATTACCCAGCAGTTGAGTCACAACAACCCAGGGTGACCAAACATCTTCCTGTTCAACGGCTCACTCTACTTGAGCTAGGACAGCCAGCTCCAACTCAAGGACAAAACCATATCCTGGTGAGGCACAGGAACATGTAAAGCTTCACTACTCACCTTACAGCACATCACCTTTGAGGACTCATCTGTGAGCAAGACTCACTGCTACTCCACAGAAACAATGCTACACAATTGCTTTTTCTAATATTTATTTTTTTTTCACCTGCAAACTGTAGCAAAACATGATCAGCTTTATTATGCAGACAGGTATCCCTCTAACATTAGAGATTTAGGCATGTATAAATAGAAGAGCTCTTAGGAAAGGAAAACGTTTTGAGAAATGAACAAACCTTCAGTTGAACTTTGTGACTTCCAACGCCAACAGGTTAGAATTGACGCAGTTCATTCCTTCCAAGAGATCCAACAGCACCTTAAAGTGGCTGATCTATTTCCCAGTAACATTTGTTTTTTCCTCCACATAACAATGTGTTAAAGTTACAAATACTGATATGCACAAATAGCTATTTTCTAAGAAAAATATGTACAGTACTGCAGCATAATGAATGTGGTATCTGCAATAACTTATTAGCCAATTTCAACACACATGATACCGCTACTCTTCACCTGCCAGCTGGCAGGTTCAAGGATGTTACCACAGCCCTCTGGTTTGCACGTTATTACCTGGTGGGGGGGGTTGACTTCCTTGGGGTTTGTGTATTTTATGTGAAGAAGGTTTCATCTTTTTTTTTTTTTTTGTCCTTTTTTATTTTTTAAAGGTACACAATGCAGGCTTTTATTTTTACTTCTTAAAGATTTCTTTTGTGTTTAAAGCTAATATCAGTGAAACGAGACAACAGTGCAAGAGGCGCAGAGATGTTATGTGACCACGTAAGAGTTCTTTTGGGTAAAGTGTCTATAAGGCTATAAGAAAGGATTGGTTGATGAGCTTCCTGTTGGAAATTGTCCCGTTGGTGCACCAGCCTGGGGGAAAAGGAAAGAAGGAAAATAAGTATTCAGGGATGTTTTCCTTCTTGTAAGTCACAAACGCAGGATGGAGAAAGAAGAAAACAACTTAATTAGGAAATGTGTTGCTTATGTTGCAGCTTTTTCCTTGCTGGTCTCTGAAACGGCACTGCTGCCAAAGAATGGAACACAAGTTGATTTGAAAAGCTTACCAATACTGTATCATTGTAGCACTGGCTTATATTTAGGAGGTTATTTCAAGCAAGGAAAAGCCCCAACCCCTTAAGATTTGTGTCTCCAAGTGGTAGAGATTACACTTTTTCAGACAGAAGTTAACATCGTGCAACAACTCACCATAAAAGGGTTACTAGGTACTCCAACAGCTGCAACTTGTCCAAAAGGAGTTACTACAGGCTTTGCCTGGCCAAATGCAGCAAAACCTGCTCCTGGCAAAGAGAAATGAAAAAATGTTAATACTAGTAACAGGTCTTCCAAGTTTTCTGCTGCAGCTCCCACTAGTGGAAGCGTGGCCTCCACCATCAGAAGGATTTGCCCCACTTCAGCACTGTCGAGAATCTAAGTGTGGAAACCATACAGCTGGGCTTTGTGTTTGGTTTCAATTGTTGGGAGCTAATCTACTCCCAACTGCTACATTCACGTTTCAGTCAATGCTTGTTTGTCATTTAAATTTAGGGGGAAGCACTTTCCAATTTCCTCTTGCCTGCACTCTCTAAGGTAAGAGAATGTGTTACAATCAGCTGCAGACACTGAAAAAGACAAGCAACCAACCTTTCTGGCATTTAATTCCAAGTCTAGGAATACTTGCAACTTCAGGATCACATTATGGTAAAAACTTGGTTATGTCATTGCACACAGCCAAGTCAGCAAGAACAGAGCTGGGAACCCCTCATCAACAGTGTTATTAGGTTAGAATCATAGAATCAACCAGGTTGGAAGAGACCTCCAAGATCATCCAGTCCAACCTAGCACCCAGACCTAACCAATCAACTAGACCATGGCACTCAGTGCCTCAGCCAGGCTTTGCTTCAACACCTCCAGGGACGGTGACTCCACCACCTCCCTGGGCAGCCCATTCCAATGGGAAATCACTCTCTCTGTGAAGAACTTCTTCCTAATATCCAGCCTATACCTCCCCTGGCACAACTTGAGACTGTGTCCCCTTGTTCTATTGCTGCTTGCCTGGGAGAAGAGGCCACCCCCCACCTGGCTACAGCCTCCCTTCAGGTAGTTGTAGACAGTAATAAGATCACCCCTGAGCCTCCTCTTCTCCAGGCTAAACAGGCCCAGCTCCCTCAACCTCTCCTCATAGGATTTGTGCTCCAGGCCCCTCACCAGCTTTGTTGCCCTTCTCTGGACACCTTCCAGCAACTCAACATCTTTCTTGAATTGAGGGGCTCAGAACTGGACACAGCACTCAAGGTGTGGCCTGACCAGTGCTGAGTACAGGGGCAGAATAACCTCCCTCGTCCTACTGGCCACACTGTTCCTGATGCAGGCCAGGATGCCATTGGCTCTCTTGGCCACCTGGGCACACTGCTGGCTCATCTTCAGCTTACTATCTATCAGTACCCCCATATATATGCCAACCATGAATAAATATATGCCCATTATTGCTAACCCATGGAGAGATCATTCTCTCCACATTTCCATTTATTAACAGGATTATGTGCAGCACACAAACTTACCGTTTGGCTGCTGAGCAAAAGCAGTCTGTTGAGGGAAAGCTGCCTGGGCTGGAAACGTGGGCTGCTGGAAGTTGCCACTATAACTAGTAGGAAGACTGTAGGGGGCAGGAGTCCCAAATCCTGCAGGCATGCTCATGGAAGCAGTACCAAATGTTGCTGCTGGCAGGCAAAGAAAAGTTAGGACTGTTACTTGCAAGAAGTCACTTGTTTTCACGAGACTAATTACTATAAAGCCACTTCAAGTTTCTTAAAGTCTCCTAATGCTTCAGTGACTGCAGAGAAGTTAGATTCAACTCCCACAGCCACTGAGCTGGTTTGACAGCTTGGTTGACCACCAGATAAGTACATAATTTACTTGGGCACTTTAGAAATGGAGTAATTTAAAATGTCCTAGATCCAGCATATTCAGGTACTTGGAGAAGGAAATGTTTTATGGTATGATCACATGCTTCCTCCAGGGTTTTCCTGGTAGAAGTTTGTCCACATCAGAAGCAAGCGTTTTCAGGCAGCACAAACCCCTCTTGTTTTCTCCTTCTGAGAAAAGCATTGAAAGATCTTCCTGCTTCAGGCCTCATTAAAAGTCAACAACCAAATCACATGGGATACATGCATCCCCTTACTCCATCCCATCCTCAGCATCACTTCAAAGGAAATTCTCACCATGCAAAGTATTTGCACACAAAGTTCCTACTGCAAGTGCTCTTACTCTTGAGGGACAACTCAGAACAATAAATAACACCACCCAGAACTTCTCATCTGATTCTCTGCTGAACATTTCTGGTAATGATCACACAGCTCATACGCAATTCCACATGCCTTCAGCAAATAAATAGCAGTACATCAAGTGTAAAAATGTAGCAACAAAACCATTATTCAGTCTTTTGAGAGGAATTCTTGGAAGGAGCAGCAGCACATAGAGGGGGTATGGTACACACACCAGGCATTTTGTTCTAGTTCAGTGACAGACAGCGTTTCTGTTGAAACATCAGAAGATCTTTATGCAAGCTCAACTGTTTAAAAAATATGCATTTAATAAATGGATCTTCTTAATAATTTGGAAAAAAATTACCCCAGAAGTACTCAAGGGAAAGACTTTATACACAAGTGAACTGTTGACAAAGCACACACAAATCTCAGGTACCAACACTGCTCTCAGGCAGCAAAGAAGCTATTCAACAAGAAATCTTGCTAAAAGAGCAAACAGCACAGTGAAGCGTGCAGAGACTATGGATATCACAAAAGGCATCAAGCTACCATTGGTAGAACAGACTTGGGATATCCCAAATGGCATCAAGCTACCGTTGGTAGAACACACTTGGGATATCCCAAAAGGTATCAAGCTATCATTGGTAGAACACACTTGGGATATCCCAAAAGGCATCAAGCTACCGTTGGTAGAACACACTTGGGATATCCCAAAAGGCATCAAGCTATCATTGGTAGAACACACTTGGGATATCCCAAAAGGCATCAAGCTATCGTTGGTAGAACACACTTGGGATATCCTAAAAGGTATCAAGCTACCATTGGTAGAACACACTTGGGGTATCCCAAAAGGCATCAAGCTACCACTGGTAGAACACACATGGGGTATCCCAAAAGGCATCAAGCTACCACTGGTAGAACACACATGGGGTATCCCAAAAGGCATCAAGCTATCATTGGTAGAACACACTTGGGATATCCCAAAAGGCATCAAGCTACCACTGGTAGAACACACATGGGGTATCCCAAAAGGCATCAAGCTACCACTGGTAGAACACACTTGGGATATCCCAAAAGGCATCAAGCTACCATTGGTAGAACACACGTGGGGTATCCCAAAAGGCATCAAGCTACCATTGGTAGAACACACTTGGGATATCCCAAAAGGCATCAAGCTACCACTGGTAGAACCTTTAAGAGTCACTCAACTTGTCAGTGTTTTATTGTGAGCATGGAGGACATTGATAATGGTTTTGTTTTGTTGCTGCAGGTTGCGTGTGCTCTTCTCTCCCCTGTCCCAGCTGCCAAATGCCCACATCCCCTCCAGTTTAAAAGCTGGAAAGCCTGCTGAAATTCTGCGTGCAGAGAACCAGATAGCTATCAATGAGCTCGGACAAGCAAGAACAACTAGCCACAAGAAACTTGAGACCAAATGTGGCGACCTACCAAAGTGAGCCTGAGGAAATATGTGAGAGTGCATTGCTCCTGAGAGGCCTTATGGAAGCCACAAAGAGACCAGACAACGTCAAATCATTTACACACTCTTCAACAGTAATGTCTTAGTTATACAGAGCAATATACACATATACATGTACTAGTTTGTTCATAGCTTAATCTACTGCTTGTCATGCTGAGAAAACCAGTAGAAGTAAACACTGCAAAACAGATCTCTTAGGTAAGAAACCAGCAAAGTTCATGCAGAAAGAAAGCTTAGCATTAAAAGACAAGCTACAGTCTTATACAGTATTATTTTTACTCATTCACCTTCTTTGAGCTAGAACATAACATCAGCCTAGCTGCCACAAGGTTGGTAGCTGTGCAAGCCAAGGGCAGCAGCTGAAGGTAAAGCTGCCATCAATTTATCTAAAGATATTAATGATGATCCAAAACAGCACAGTTAGGAATAGGATTAAAATGAGAAAAACAAACATTTGAGACACTAAATACTGTGCATTTAAAAACTTGGTCAGGTATCTCAAAAGGGACTGAAAACACAATTCATTTTAGTGAATAACATGAGTGAGCTCAGTTTTACCTCTGCCAGGTTTAACTCAGTCTGCCTAAGAAAGACTGAGCAAAGCACAACTCTCAAAATGCAGACATCAGCTGATTTAAATCTGTGGAATCCCAATTAATTGCTAAAAAGTGCCAAAATCTAGCAGTGCTTTTGGAGAGGAAAATGAGCATCATCTAGAAATCTAAATGCATGTGTCAGGGGTTCCAAAGCAAAGCACAAGTTTGCCTTTTTAAAAGGTGATTGTCTATGGAATTGCTTCTACAGAATGCTCCCACAGAAAACTAAAGTAATTCATCAGTGTTATGCTTGTTTAATGAAGAACTCCACCCACTGGACTGAATGAGCAGACTGGCAAGGAGCTAGTAGTCCCAAAGCCCTGTCTTTCCTGGTTCTAGCTCCAGCTCTTTGGTTTTGGGACTTTGGAATGAAGTAAAATTCAAAAACCAAGAATGTCAGCACAGCAACAGAGCTTTCAAGATCTCTCACTTCAGAGCAACTTGCTATGAAGCATGCTTCAAAACCAAGGTTATAGTCTCGGTAGGTACCCAACTGGCAATACACAGAGTACCAACAGCTTAGGCAGCATTAGCTGGTCATGGTCATCATTTCAAGTCTCAGGATTAGACCAGAACAGACAAACAAAACCCCAAAGTTCATTTCTAAAGCCTCTTCATAAATACCACACAGTCAACACACATAACACGCCAAAAAGACTAGAGACAGGTAATACAGAAAATATTAAAGGAAGAAATTAGAGCTATGAAGAAAAGAATCACTGCAAGCCACAAAAGAAAGATTCTCAAACACTTAGTGGTTTGTTCCTAACCTGTTGCTCCTCGGCTATTGGTCTGGAATGGATTTGTTGGATGTGCCACTGGGGCAACAGGGGCAGCTACAAATGGATTTGTGGAAGGTGTTGCTGAAAGATTAAAGACATTTCATTTAATAAAGTGTTTTTAGAACAGCCTGACTCGTATTAAGTTTATACAGCTCTCATACAAAAACACATCAATACCTAATACCACACAAGAACTCAGGAATTAGTAACAAAATGAGCAAAAATGTTTCACAACAGCACCTTCTTGGCATCCCTCAGCTACTTGAACATCACTAGTGTCTAAGTGTAGCACTAAGTAAAAGATGTCTGCTTACAGTTCACAACAGGTTTTAGTAACACTTCTATACCTCCAAAGGGAGCAGGCACACTCGAAGATGCAGGCTGTGTCTGTGCAGTAGCAGCCACGGGTACTGTTCCAAAAGCACTGCTGAAAGTAATTCACAAATTCAGTGAGGTCAGAATTGCTTCTTTCACAAGCAAACACAAGTTACAATTAACTGCTCGCACATAGAACAGGCAAGGAATGTTTATGTGCAGCCTGCAAACTGCAATATAACTCACTGGTGCCAGGCACTGAGCTCCCTGATACCAGGGTTGGAGACCACAACTAGTGTTAAGCAATCAGAAGTCATCTCCACCAACAACGGGAGAAAGAAAGGCCATCAGCAGAGAGGTTGCAAAGCAGCAGCTTTAGGGGCACTCACATTACCAAGCAGAGCTACAGCAGGCATTTGGCATTTATTACTTTAACAATCTCAAAAAGAGGAGTGTCTGGTACCATGTACATTATAAACACCAGAATAAGTCTCATGTGCCATGGGTAATGCTATGAATTTCAGGGTGCATGCAAGCAGCACGTACAGGAAAGTGTTGCCACCCAACAGGTTTACCATGGAAGGAGGCAGAGAACACTCTGCTGACCAAGTATGCTTACTTTTATCTTGTAACACCCTATCAGAGGGTATTGCTATTATTTAAAACAAAGGATGGGGTTGCATTAGTACCTCTAAATTCATTTAATGCTTCCCCAGTTAGAGAAGAAATAACACCAGATGTGAGAAACACCTCCAAGCTACTTTTCTGCACCTCACTGAAGCCAGCTACTCCTAACAAGTACCTGCTGACGTTACTGGTGGAAGTATAGGCATTACTAGAGGTTGCTGTGGAGCTGAAGACGCTGTCTAGCTCTGCTAGAGCCGCGTACTTGTCTGAAGATGCACTTGACTGATTCGGGGCTGACAATGCAGGGCCTGCTGATGCTGACACAACTGTGCTGAAGCCACTTCCTTGCTCACCACCACCTAGAAGAAGAAACAAGATTTCAAGTCATGAAGATTGTTTTACTTTCTATCCCAACGATACCAAGAACAAGATTCAAAGTGAAGATGGTTTACTTTCTACACCACCAACAACTAAATCAAAGCTCAGGGCAGTTGAAGTCACAGAATCATCACAAAAATCACACAACAGTTCAGTTTGGAAGGGATCCTAAAGATAATCTAGTTGCAGTCTGTCACAGGCAGAGATACCTATTAGACCAATTTGCTCAAGGCCCCATCCAACCTGCCTTTGAACATTTCCAGAGTTGGAGCTTGCACAACTCCTCTGGGCAGCCTGTTTCAGTGCCTCACCATTCTTATATTGAAGTTACCTCCTAATCATAGAATCAACCAGGTTGGAAGAGACCTCAAAGATCATCCAGTCCAACCTAGCACCCAGCCCCATCCAGTCAACTAGACCATGGCACTAAGTGCCTCATCCAGTCTTTTCTTGAACACCTCCAAGGAAGGTGCCTCCACCACCTCACTGGGCAGTCCCTTCCAATGCCAATCACTCTCTCTGTGAAGAACTTCCTCCTAACATCCAGCCTATACTTCCCCTGGCACAACTTGGGACTGTGTCCCCTTGTTCTATTGGTGGTTGCCCAATCTGAATCTAGCTTCTTCCAGCTTGAAGCCATTACCCCTCATCCTCTCACTATATGCTTTTGTCCCTCTCCAGCTGCCCTGTATGCCTGCTTCAAATGCTGGAATGTCTCCCTGGAGCCTTCTTCTCCAGGCTGAAAAACCCTAACTCTCTCAGCAGACAGGCTTCAGCCCTCAAGTCTCAGACTTAAGAATTAAATATGCACTAAGACATACAGAAAACTGTGTTTAACAAGCCATCAGCTCTTAGAAAAGTGTTATGCCTGTACAGACATTCTGAAGCTCCAAAGAGGCTCTGGCTTCCCTGGAAAATGACAACTCAATACTACTTTCATCTTCATCTAGACAAACTGACAAACACACGTTCTAAAATAATCCATTTTGGAACAAAGTGCTACATAACAAACCCACAGGAGCTTTTATACATCATTTGAGAAGGAAAAAAGTTATAGAAGAAACTATTCATCTTAAAATCAACTAAGCAAAACATTACTGCTACTAGTTGCCAAAAAAAAAAGAAAAGAAAAAAGAAAGCCAAATCTTTGTGGCAGAGAAGCAAAAAAGCTCTCTGTAACAGCTCTTGCTCTCCATCCAAGAGCCTTCACTACAGGTTTCAGCACCAATATAATCATTACTGTGATGATGAAAACATAAATCATTTCTTTAGGTATCTCCCATGAGAGATAATCATCTCAACAGGAAGCAGGCTCCCAAAAAGAAGTCTTCTGATGATCTCCTTTAGCAGGCTTAAAGCTTACACCTCACACATTAAGGGTGCACAGAGGTGAAACTCCACTGATAACTTGGAGAAAGGACATTTTGAAACACAGTCACTGTTTTAACAGCAGCCATTTTTGTGGTGGGTACACACATGGGGAACAAGCATTGTCAGAGAATAAAAAGGTCAATACCTTGCCCTGCACTGAAGATATTATCTAAGTTTGCAAGAGCTGCATATTTGTCAGCTGGCTGGAGATTAGGCTTATTTGCTGCAGCTTTACTAGCTGCAGCGGCTGTTGTGTTGCTCTGAGAAGCATTGAAGGCCCCAAAGTCAGCACTGGAGGATTTGGGGAAGTTATCAAAGTGAGCAAAGTTAGCATTGACCGATCCAGCACTTCCACCTGTAACAAAGGAAGTTGAACAGGATTAACACTTCAAAAGCTGAAGAAAAGTACTTCCAACTGTAATGGCACAACAATCTCACCTCTTTGTGAGGCAACACTCCCCAATGCCACACTGTATTCTGAAAACCCTTTCCCATTTCATTCAAAGTTACACTGGGTTAGCATAATTTTATTGCCCCTCCCCTTAGTATTTTTCAGTCTGCAGATCATGGGCAGAAAAAAGTCTCCACCAACACACCCAACTTCAACAGCTTAAACTTAGTCATACTTGGATCTGGAAAAAACTATGTTATTTATTAGCTGCTAATTTCAACCATAGTTTGCTAGAAAAGGAGGTAATGGCTTGAATATTGAGTACTGAAAATACAGAAGACTTTCCTGTCTCGTGTGTCTAATGAATTTGCACTTACTAGATGGCACAATGCTTCACCATTTCAGATGTCAGTCAGCATTCTAAACAAAAAAATGGTGCCTACAAGTCCAAAAATAGTACAACTCCAAGCCAAGGTTTAGAGGTAGTTTTGTTTGCTGTTCTCAGACTACATCCAGTCAGAAAAGAGGAGAGGGTGAAAATATAACAGAAGTCTTTTTATACCAAGTGTCCACTGACATCAGAGCTACATAAAAATTGATTTTTAGGATGTGACTTAGGTCCACACAAATAAACTTCAGTTCAAACATGGAACCATAAGCTTCCATCTCTTCAATGTCCAGACAATTTAGTCTACAGTAGTGGTTTAAGGCTTATTGCAATACTCTAGTAAGGGAAACTGGTACTTCCCTGAAAGTACCAATGAGGAATCCAAATAAAATTAGATCATTGGTGGTGAAAGAATAACAATGACGAAGTCTATGTCATTCATTGGTTTGCTAAGAGGCATAAAAAGCCAATATATAAACAATTTGTTCTTCTTGGCTCTTGGGCTCTGGCAATCTTTGCTTCTCTAACCTTGACTGACCAGGTAACATGTGAGCCTTGCTGGCTGTTTTTCTGTCTGGGGAAGAGAGAGAGGTTGGCATTGACCCCTTCTGGGCTTTCTTTGTCCAGGGGGATGAGACTGGCTTTCTGTATTATTTCTGAATTCTACATAATGGAAAATACATGTAAATACCTCTTTTGATATATGCTTGCAAAATTAGCTTTGCTGTAAAAGAGAGCTTTATCTTACTCCCAAGCCATCTGAGCTGGTCTGGTAAATTTCATGTTGGGGAGGCAGTGGGCAAGGGGAGTTCCCAACCCACCACATCTAGGCAGGTCACAGACTTAAATTTAAAAGAGTTGTTCCATTAACTGTATCACTTTCTGTAGCAGGCAGCTGAGGATTCCACTCACACTACAGACCACTCAAGTGTCTACCAGCGTCACCAGGAACGCACACGCAGGGGCAGGAATGAGGATGCTACGCTACAATGGCACAAGATGAAAGAAGCCAAGTTTTCCACTGCGTGGAACTTACTGTGTACAGCCTGGAGAGGAAAAGCTGAAGTAAATTCACCAAAACTGCAGCTAGATGAAAGCGTTCTGAACGCTGGACAGCCAGAAATTGTGTGGGGGTTAAAGTTAACATAAGAAGGGAGAAAGAAAATTTGAAAAGAAGTTTAAAACGACACCACACTCAAAAGAAAACAAAACAAAACAAAAAGAAAAGAAAGTCAGTCAGCCAAAGAACAAACAGCAAGTGTAAGCTCAAGCAGAAGTTCTAAAGCATGATCAAATCAAAGGAAAGCAAAATAAATCTCAGCAGTAGGCTCTACACATGAAGTCAAGCACACTGAAGCGCGTGCAAAAGTCACACCTATGCACAGATGCACAGTTTGGGTTTGGTACAGTGATGTGCTTTTGGATCTACTGAAACATTTCCCTTACCAGAGAGAGTCAAGTCAAGCACACTGAAGCGTGTGCAAAAGTCACACCTATGCACAGATGCACAGTTTGGGTTTGGTACAGTGATGTGCTTTTGGATCTACTGAAACATTTCTCTTACCAGAGAGAGTCAAGTCAATTGTGTATCAAAATCAGTATCATTTACTCTAGTCGGTTATTTCAGGTGTAGAGCTAATACACACAGTGCCATAAAAATCAGACTTCTGAGCAGCTTTAGGAGAAAGAAAATCAACACCAAACAGAAGGAATTAATTTTGAGTTTCCCCAGAGCTTCAGATGGTGCAGTTGCAACAAAGCAGGCAGAGGCAAGAAACGAATTCAGGTACCTTCCAACACAGAGGTAAGGATTATTTCAATTAAGTATTAAATCAAAAAAGCTAGGATTTCTACCTGTGTTTTGGGGCTGAAAAGAAGACTGACTTGCTGTGGGGAAACCTCCAAAATTACTCAAGCCACTAGACTGTTCAAATGCATCAAAGTTTGCAAAACCTGCGTTTGCAGAGTTCTGCGCTGTAAATCGCAAAGGAACAAAACACGTTAATGATATGGGAAGTCAACACAAAAAACAGATGTAGCAACTGAATCCATGGTCATGACACCCTCCAAGGGTTAGCCCCTACCTTGTCATTTAACATGAAAAAAAAAAAAAGGATTAAAAAAGAAAAATCAAACATGATACTCTACAGCTGGAAGCTGTCATGGAACAAGCTGTCATGAATCGCCTTCGCAGAGCTGTACCAGTGAACGCTACCTCTGTCCTCCTCACAACCACACCAGCTGACCCTGGAGTGTCTGCCGTGGTGGCTGGCTAGGGAAACCCAGCCAGAACATACACAACACCAGATGTACATGTGTAGAACCCAAACCAGACATCGTTCTAAATTGCTTGCTTCCAAAACTATAATCTGTGGACTAACCAAACATTTCTTTGGGAATAAAGATTAGAAGTTATAGTTGCAGCACAGACCATTTGAAACGCTGATACGCAAGGTGCTTCTTCCTTGGCTCAGTTTAGCCTGACACCCCTTGAATAGTTTTGACTAGATTTACAAGTTCATTTCACTGGAAAACTCCTTTTTTTTTTTTAGTAAACTAGATCAGAGTACAGAAATATGGAAATCAATACCAATGTCAAGAAGATAGCATTCCTAGAGTGTATCCACAAAATAAAATCCAAGGCAATTTCAAACAGAATTGCAGCTTTCGCCTTCCTTTCGTGTCAATACTATAGGAGAAAATAAAAGTTAAACATTCATCTAGCTTCAAACAGCTCTTATATACAAGGACTATAGTTTATTGAACCAGTAAAGATGATATAAAGAGCACTCCTGTTTAGCCTGGAGAAGAGGAGGCTCAGGGGTGATCTTATTACTGTCTACAACTACCTGAAGGGGCATTGTAGCCAGGTGGGGGGTGGGCTCTTCTGCCAGGCAACCAGCAATAGAACAAGGGGACACAGTCTCAAGTTGTGCCAGGGTAGGTATAGGCTGGATATTGGGAAGAAGTTCTTCACAGAGAGAGTGATTTCCCATTGGAATGGGCTGCCCAGGGAGGTGGTGGAGGCACCGTCCCTGGGGGTCTTCAAGAAAAGCCTGGATGAGGCACTTAGTGCCATGGTCTAGTTGACTGGATAGGGCTGGGTGCTAGGTTGGACTGGATGATCTTGGAGGTCTCTTCCAACCTGACTGATTCTATGATTCTATGACTCTACAGACCTCAGCTTCCAGTTTTGTTAGGGATTTTTGTTTGTGTTTTTGTTAGTTGTTTTTTGGGGGGTGTTTTTGTTGGTGGGGCTTTTTGTGTTGTTTTGGCTTGGTGGGGTTTTTGGTGGTTGTTCAGTTTAGGGGTATTTTTGGTTTGGTTTTAAACTGATAGCTTTAAGAGGCACAACTGTACAATTAAATTCCACCTTGTTTCAGAAGTGATGCTTCCACCCTGATGCTTTGCTTGGACAGAGGCTACTTGGAGACAGATGATTAATTGACCAAAAGGCATTAAGTACCTAAGTGTCACTCCCAGAATTGAGTTTTTTTCATTTCACCCACTCTCACAACACTACAGAACACTATAATCAAGAATCTTATATGACCTAGCCTTTTGGGGATAGGTTAAGGACTGCAATCTGCTGTCTCCCAGGCCACTTGTAACAGTTTTACTGCATCAGCTGACACAAGCGGGTCCCACATTAAAGCTCCTCTGCTGAACATTCAGATGCATCTTGCTTTATGAGGTAAGGTTTAAACCTATGCAAAAGTGGCACAAAGGTGAAGACCAAGTAGGACTTGTATTTTCCTGTACCTGGCACAACAAGCAGATCATTATTTCTAGGGATGCACTGTCAATTCTGAAATTCAGTTCTCCAGAAACCCAAGAATAGTCCTAATGCTTAAAGGGCTGCAGTGGATTGCAGTTTTGCAAGGATTTAGAGCTGCTGTTGTGATGAAGAACAGTGAGGCAGTAAATGCCAGCTGCCTACAGCTAGTCCAGGTATGCCAGTACTGGTCAGGGCAATGCAGGCTACTGCTCAACTTGTGCACAGTTTCTTCTGTGAGGTCTGCACTACCTAGTGTGGAATAAAGGCACAAGACATTGCTAAACAAAACAGGAAGGCCACATATATTCAGTTACAAAACTGAAAGCAATTCTCTACAAGACAGTAACTATGTCACACTCTTATTTCTTCTAGGTAAAGCCTCTTCTCCCTTGTTCCTCATGATGGAGCTGTGCTGCATCACTACACCTTGTTATAACTTTTTGTGCACATCCATTCCATTAGTTTACCCATGGCAAAAATGTCTTTGCTGTCACTGTTACCAGTGTGTAAGCTGCAGACAGAGCACAGTGATCTACCATCATATTCACAATCTCATCCTGCAGAGGCCACAGAACTTGATAAACTAAATATAGGTGATAAATATAAGGTATGCATACGTTCACTTCAACAGGCAACAGTGTCCTGAGCAAACTTAATTGCCATGAGGTCATTAATATTGCCTTGGTTGCAGAAACAGTCACTTATACTGAAAGATTTCAATTTGCTGGCACTTCCCAGTGATTTCTTTAGTTAATCATTGTGTGCAAGAAGGGAAAGAGAAGAAGTCATCCCTTGTAGGCACAGTTTAAACCAAGAACATCAGAAACTTTGATGAAGTGGTGCTGGACTAAGTAAACATTCTTCCATCCTCTGTTGCAGTGAATGATAACAAATGACACGTTTATGCAGCTCCTTAAATGAGCCCTGAACACTCATTTTTGCCCAAGCTGGGGAGACTCATCAAGCCTGCCTGCATTCCACAAGGAAGAATCTGTAACAGAAGCTTCAGTTAGCACTGCCCTGTGGTCACTACACACAGAACAAGCTTTAGAAGTCTCCTACCCCAGCAAAAGCCTTCACAAAGCAGCCAGCAATACTCATTCACCTATTGTGTGTTCAGAAACAGGGTTTTGCCTTTTAGAAACTGAGGTACCAGACTTGAAACTGTTCGAGGTTCTAGAATTTATGGAGCCATGGAGATGACAATGGTTAATCACTGAAACACCCAACTAGTCACAGCTGAGTATTCCTCTTGATTTTTGTTTTCAGTGCTTAATTCAATCAGGAATTCAGAGGGTATTCTGCAACACTGTGTATTGTGGAGTGTTCATGCTGCTTTTCCTCCCTTTAAAACAAACTATCAGAGATACAGTGGAATTTTGCCTAGATTTGGAACACAGTATTGAAATTCTCATTTAATGCAACTTTCATCTCCTGAAACTCAAAGAGTATATAAATACAGAATCATTCAGCAACAAGTCTGCAAAGAGAAGTCATCAAAAATAATTCACTTTCTGCAGCCTCCTCAGTAACACTGTACAGCATTAGTCAGCCAGCACAAGTTCTCAGCTAAATATGCCTCCAAAAAGGTTATTAACCTAAAATCCTATGGTAAGTATTTCACAACACACACTGCAAAGGCAGTTCTCATTCTGTATTACTGAACTCAGTCAACTCTTTCACAACGTTTTTTTAATTCAAATTTAACTTTGAGAAAGCCTTGATACTTCACTCCATTCCTCAGGTGTGTCTTAAGTCCACTCCACCATGCTACCTCCCAGCTGTCAACAATTTCAGAGCAATTTCAACAAGTAGTATCTCTTACTCCCAATTGGTTTAGCAGCACTAGTTTCTCTCAGAAAAACCAGATGAAAAGCCCATTCAAGAGAGGGCAGGCAAAAGCACTTTCCCACAATTACAATGTAAGTTAACAACAACACACTTCAGTGACCACAGAATCAACTTTTTTCTTTAGGATAGGTTTCCATGGCTCAGGATGTCCCACTGAAAACTGGGGGACTTAAGACATTTTCCTCAAGTCATCCTTGAAGAGTTTAAGGTCTAGCCTCATCCTCAGCCAATATATGTGCTCAAAGCATGTTTATTCTTCAAATTACAGAGTGCTACCTATGTGGGTAGCATTCAGTTTTCTTACAGAGACAGGCACAAAAGAGGTCATTCTTTAAACTGAGGACGCCTTTGCTTTTCTTTTAACAAACTGACACTTTATCAATGCATTTGAATTCCTTTAAAGTCTCTATCTGCTTTCTTTCCATGAATGCTCTTCCTAACAATTTTCAAAGAAAAAAAAATGTCAAAGGTCTGATACCAGCTTCTCCCTACCTTCTGTTACTCATCCTCTCACTCTCTCTCTAAAGAACCCCAAGTAGGCAGAGTCTAATCACATATATCACAGAAAATTGCTATAGCAGCTCCCACTTCAAAAAAATTATCAGCCTTTGTATCTCCAACCTATCCTTATAAAGGCCAAAATGAAATCTTAAGCAGTGCAATGTTCTCAAGCCACAGAAGTTATATGTACCTTGTGAAGTTTAGTCTGAAGTCAAAAAAAGCAAAAACTACATTTTAGGTAATTAACAGGGACACATTGTTCAGATTACTTACCTGTATGACTGTTAAAGTGTGCAAAATTAGCAAAGTTTGCTATAGCAGTTGACTGAGGAGGAGCAGCAGCAAAAATATCTGAGCCAAGGTCACTGAGGAGGTCAAATTGTTTCTTTTCCTGTTGCTGCTGTCCTTGAGATCGAACTACAACAGGAGACTAAACACAACATTGCAATTAGCTAACACGAAAGTGTTTTACCAAACTGACTCATGCAAAATACCAGGATAGACTAAGCACATTAAATAAGCCATTTATTCCTCAGCTTCATGAGGCTGTACACAGCATGTACCCCCCAGCTGCAATGAGCAGGACAATCTGTTTATGCTACTATGATGGTTTTTAAAGGAACTTTGCAGCAGCTTTCCATGGATTAATAGTAAATACAATAGAACACCTAATTTTGAAGTTGCTTGTACTTAGAATTGCAAATAATTAAAACATGCAATAAAAACTTAACTTAACTTGGTGGAAAAGTTATTCACTGCATTCTGAAAACGTTGTTTGGATTTCAGTATAGGGGGATCAAAATTTAGCAACTTCAAGGCAAGGCTGCACTCTGCTAATTTCTACTCTTTTGAGTCTTAAGAGGTGCAGTCCAGAGCTGTCTGTTCTACAGGTTATCAAAACCTGTTTCCCTCAAAAAAAATGACTCTATAGCATTGTTTGGCTTTACAGATCACCATAGGGATACTTCCAGAAGGGCACTTGATGAGCCAATTACAGGAGGCATAGCAAGTAATAATGAACACATGCTTTTCACCCACAGATTCCTTACTAATCTCAAACAATGAGCAGTATTTCACTACTTCCCAAAAAAGAAAAAACCCCACCACAAACATGAAAATATATCACATTAGGTTCAAACTTCAGAGACATTTAAGCACATTTAGTTGAACTTGTCTATCATACTGGAAAAACCTGCTTGCTGAAAAGAATTAAAGAAAAAAAACCTGATTTGTTCAATAGAAAGAAGCTCAATTTAGAACCTGATCTGTGAACACCACATGCTTCAACAGAATGCACAAGATAAAGCTGTTTCAGTGATCATATTGTTAGGCAGCAGCTGCTATTGCAGCAATTCTTGTGCCACTCAGAGGAAAAACTCTCTGCAGAGTTCTGTGCTCTCCAGCTCTGTTAGTACTCACTTGGCTAGGTGTGCCCTTGTTTAAGTGCAGTGTGGGTGCAGCTTCTCCCAAGAGAGATTTGAGAGGTTTCACCTCAGGTGTGCTGCTTCTACTACTACCAGAAGACCCAGATATGGATGCATGGACTGATGCCACCACCTTTGCTTGCTCTGGAGGAACATACCTGTGTTCAAAAAGAGCAATGGTTTTGACAAGTTTAACAGGAAGAGTTCAGCTTAACATTCCTAGGAGTTAAGTGTGACCACTGGAGATCTCCACTTCCCTCTTCACCACTGACCCTGGTTACATACTCATTACTTAAATATGCCAGGTATTTTTCTTTTAAACAGGCTAGAACTCGAAGTCATCAATATTTTATAACACTTAATACAAACCATGTGTCTTCTACCTCCTAATACAAGCCTGCAAACCCCTTTCTTTACACTGACATCCCTTGAAGCCATTTCTGTTCCAGCAATATGGATTGCACACTGAGAATCTTCTTCCTATACAGTTAGTCTTCTCTGTTTCCCATAGGAGCTCTAAACAAAGCCCAGAAATCTTTTTTTTTCCCCAGAGTTGTGCAACCCAGCCCAAGGAACACACAAGGAAAGCACACCCAAGAACATGAGAACAGCCCATTTTCACTTCTTGTCACAGAAGCAGCCTTTATAACTGTACAGCTGGCTTACCATCTTTTCTTTTCATATTTTTCCTGTAGAAATTCCTTTACTTTCTGTGGATCCCTGAAGTCTGGAATAGCTGATGATCTGTCATCAAACAGGCCTAGCCAAATCTGTTTGCACACCTTAGAGAAAACAGAAGGCAGCACAGATGAATCAGTGAAAACATTCTGACTGAAAACTTACCTAAATTTACAATTGTAATACACCAAACCATTGCAAAGTGTGTGGCTGCAAGCTTTTTGTTCCAGGCTGAGCTACTTTAACAACTGTCTGGTGCACCATGTACTACTCTAAATACTCCAAGTTGCAAGACCATCTGTCACTCCAGGGCAGGCCAATTCCAGCATCCAATTTCACCATCAAGCACTGCTTCTACAAGGTATTTGTAGTATGCACTCAAAAAGGCACAAAGCACCTGATTTCTACTTGTGATCTTTAAAACCATTCTCCTTCCCCTAATTCTACACATTCTCTTACCTGTTCCTCAGGGTTTAAACAGATTCCATATGCCATAAGCCCAGAGGCTGTTGGCTGTTTTTTAGAGGACCTGAGGTTTAGTGTTTATAAATTACTGAGTATAGGAACTCAGATAGGTGAGTGCACTGTGCCCAATTCAGACAAGCATAAAGACAGGTGCTAGAACAGCCCCTGAGTGATGCTGAACCAAGCACAACAGCACTGAGGCTGTACTGTGATGATCAGCTTGCATCCAACCTATGATGTGCTGCTGAAGGAAGGAAAAGGTCCTCTTCCCCACCCACACCAGGCCATTACATTACTTCCCCTTCTCCTACCACCCAAGTCACATCAAAGAAACTCATCACAATTACCATGTGATTAGTACCACTGAAACCTATACTTAGATCAACTCACAGCAACAGCTGAACCACAACCCAGTCTTGCACCTCATCTCAGTCTGCTGTTTCACCTTTACCTCAAAGGGCCTAAGAATTCAGAATAAGGGGGAAGAGAACAAACAACTCCACACCAGTCTCAAGGCTTTCTGGGCAGTAGAGACAATTTCTAGGAGGAAGGAAAATACCAAGGTCCTGTGTGAGCTCGGATCATTTACCAGCTACAGCAGATAAGAGCTCCATGAATATGCAAATATGCAGCTAGGTAGGAAGGAGAACTCTGCTGTCCACACTTACTGTTGGTTTTCCATGCTGTAAGCCTCTTAAAGGCATCAATTCCTGTACTGTATGGCCACTTTTGCAAAGCTCCAGAAAACAAGCTTCCAAAAGTATTTCCTAAAGCAACTAATTCTTCTAAATACCTAAGCACAAAAGCAATAGTAACTGAACAGTGCCTTAAGTCACTCTTACAATTCATTTCACTAAACCTGCCAGGCACTCTTTATTGCTTCTCATTACTGGTAGCACAGAGCAGCATCGCTAATGAGCAACACACACCACCACACAGCATTAAGCTCAAGAGCCCAGACACAGTCCTAGAGGCTTCAGCAAATTCTCATTGTAACAGAGTTGGACAGCAAGTGGCTGTACAAACCCAGGTTAAAACATTTACTTGGCTGCACCAGAGAAGCAATGGAATTTTTCTTTTACCTAAAAAGCTCTCAGAGAAAGCATCATTTCTTGGTAGTCTTAAATACAGGCAAGTCCTTTGGAGACCCCAGTTACACAAAGCTGTAATATCCCACAAGAACAGCTGAAAGGCAGAGTTTTGTCTGCTTCTGTATGAAGTACCACACAATGCTTTGAACATCAGCAGCCGTTCCAAACAAGCATTCAGAACACAATCAAAGGGCCCTTGTTTGTCCTTGTCTGCTGGTGACCTGTATGCCCTTTCTAGCTATACTTCTGTTACCATCATCTGACTTGACAGGGACCCACAATACTGCATTGATTATGCTTCAAGCAAGCCATAATACACAATTTTCAGCTACCTACAAAAAAGCCAATGGCAGCATGCTGTGAAGTACCACAGGACAAAATCCAAATTGGAATTAAAACCACAGAATTGTCAGGGACAGAACTCACATTTAGAAAACTGTTACCTTTCAATGGTTTTAAAGCAAGCCACAGAATATTGAATCCTGTGCAAAGAAAAGCTCACTCTGGAAAATGTGAATATTTACTAATCAGGCAGGTGTTTCTTTCAAAGCTACCTAAAACACATCCAGTTGGCAGCCAGTCACGAGAGGTGTTCCCCAGGGGTCAGTGCTGGGCACAGTCCTGTTCAACATCTTTATCAATGATCTGGACTAAGGGATTGAGTCCAGCATCAGTAAATTTGCAGATGACACCAAGCTAGGAGCAGCTGTGGAGCTGTTGGAAGACAGGAGAGCCCTGCAGAGGGACCTAGACAGGCTGGATGGGTGGGCAGAGGCCAACAGGATGAGACTGAACAAGGCCAAGTGCAGGGTTCTGCACTTTGGCCACAACAACCCCAAGCAGCACTACAGGCTGGGGACAGAGTGGCTGAGAGCAGGCAGGCAGAGAGGGACCTGGGGGTGCTGGTAGAGAGTAGCTGAAGATGAGGCAGCAGTGTGCCCAGGTGGCCAGGAGAGCCAATGGCATCCTGGCCTGGATCAGGAACAGTGTGGCCAGCAGGACAAGGAAGGTTATTCTGCCCCTGTACTCAGCACTGCTCAGGCTACACCTTGAGTGCTGTGTCCAGTTCTGAGCTCCTCAATTCAAGAGAGATGTTGAGGTGCTGGAAGGTGTACAGAGAAGGGTAACAAAGCTGGTGAGGGGCCTGGAACACAAACCCTATGAGGAGAGCCTGAGGGAGCTGGGGTTGTTTAGCCTGGAGAAGAGGAGGCTCAGGGCAGAGCTCATTGCTGTCTACAACTCCTTGAAGGGAGGCTGTAGCCAGGTGGGGTTGGTCTCTTCTGGCAGGCATGCAGCAACAGAACAAGGGAACACAGTCTCAAGTTGTGCCAGGGCAGGTATAGGCTGGATATTAGGAAGAAGTTCTTCAGAGAGAGAGTGATTGGCATTGGAATGGGCTGCTCAGGGAGGTGGTGGAGTCGCCATCCCTGGAGGTGTTCAAGAAAAGCCTGGATGAGGCACTTGGTGTCATGGTTAAGTTGATTGGATAGGGCTGGGTGCTAGGTTGGACTGGATGATCTTGGAGGTCTCTTCCACCCTGGTTGATTCTATGAAAAGTTACTCTTTGGATAAAAATGATGGACATATAAGCCATATGTAACTTTCTGATGAGTTATGGTGGAGAATGATCACTCAGCACTTACATCTTTGGTACCCTGACTACTCTCCACCAATCACAGCTTTTAAATCCAACTATCTGAATCTGATGACACTTGAGACACTAAAAGATTAATTGTAACAAAAACTAAAGGTAGTGGACACAAAGAAAAATCAGATGAGCAATTTCAGTTGCCACATTTACACACATGCTTCAGTGCTGTGTTCTGCCTTAGTCACTCCATGTTCTGACTCTTGGCCAGCCAATTACTAGCAGGACATGGGAGGGAACAAGTGTAAAAAGGAGGCAAGGGCATATGAATCTGCACAAAATCAAGCTTTAAGCAACCAGCTGCTCTGCTGAACATGAATTTTCCTTCTTAGTTTTCCAATAGAAGTGTATTATTTGAGAAAAAGAGGAAGTCATTTTCCAAAGTAGCAAGACTTCAGAATATATGCTTTCAAGAACATGATCTGATATTCTAATGAGCCTGTGTTTCCAAAACACCTCTAACTACTCCACACAAAGATCAGACTGCAGAGCTGACTGACCAAAGCACTGCTGTTCAAGTTTCTTGCTTTATCTTAAGCTCCATTTTAACAAAATCACTCCTTCCTTTGCTGTGAGAATACATTAAGAATCCCACCTTGCCACGAAGTTAAACAACATTGCTACTAAGGTACCAGGCCTAAGAAAAAAAACCCTTTTTCTTTCTGAAATCTTCCATCATACCATTTTCTTAGGGGCACTCCTGCTCAGCCATTTAATATTAATATTGTTCTTTCTGCACAAATAAGCATCTGCTCAAAAGCTACGTTCACTCAAAGGCCTTGTTCTTCTCCTCCTTTTGATAACTGAAGCCCTATGAAACAAAATGCTCTGTTCAGAGAAGAGCCTGGCAAGCTGGAGCCAAGAGTAAACATCCAAGTTATGTAGAAGCCCCTAAAAACAGTGGAATCCATCCAACAATCCATAATCATTGTCCACTGTCCCTGAAAAGTATAATTAGTCCATGTTCCACTGGTTCACCAACATAGCATGAGGGGGAAAAAAAAACCACAACCAGCATCAAAACCAAAACTAAACTGGAACAAAGACAGCACTGCAGTCAGAATGTTCAAGCTTATTCAGGTTTCACAAGCTTGCTTTCACTGAAGGGTTGACAGAAACAAGACTTCGAAGTTTTGCTGGTCTCTACTACACTGTGGGAGTGGCAAGGAATGGTAACAAAGCAAAGTCCTCTCTTGTCAGGTAGCAGTAAGTGGATAAAAAGATCCAGCAGTTATCTTCATGAAGTTGAAAAGCTCACATGAATCCTCTTTTCAACTGGTTTGGGTAGAACAGCATCTGTTCTCTGCCAACAAGCCCCAATCCTGCAAAGGATGTCATTAGGGATTTGGCAACTAGATACTGGAAGTTCAGAATTAGATCAGTAAGTACAGTGTAAAGCCAAGAGGGAAAGAGAATCACAACCAGCTTCAACCTACTCACCCTGACCTAGATAAAAACCCATGAGGTAGCAAGGCAGAAACTGCCAGTTGCCACAACTTAAATATATCACTAAGAGAGGAAATTGGGCCAAGTGCATATTCCACATTATAATAACATCTTCACCTATATTTCTCTTCATGCCATTGGCTTCCCTGAACCTACATTCAGCAGCTATTCCATTTGAGGAAGAAACTTCTTCCTAGAGCAACTGCATCTACCTATACTGTTTACCAAATACTCTTTGCATCTGCAGCCCTACAGTTTGAGTAATCTCCCTTGTCAGCTTCAGCAGAAAGGCACAAAGAACTCATCCCATTCACTGCATATCTGGTACTCCACAAAGAGCTGACTAGAAAGGCTTCTGGTTGAAAACCCAGCCTTCCAGTAGCATCCCATGCTTTCAGGAGTTGCAGGCAGGGCCTAAAGGCTAAGAACAACAGAAATTTGCTTTCCACAAATGTTTAGCCTTTGGTTTGCTTCTGCTTTGTTATGTTTGAGGTTTTATGGGTGCATTTTTTTAAATGGAGTTGGGAAAGTGAGGAACAGGCATACTGAGAAAGCTTCCAATAAAGAAAGAAACCCAGCAGTATCCCATCAAATCTCACAGAAAGCCTGAGAAAAACTGAGGTATCATTTATGTCTTTTCCAGTGTTAGATGTTTCAGCTACCCAACAACACTCCACCATGGCCTGTTTCACTGATACAGATCTCCAGTGTGTGTGGGAAGGCAGATATGGGAGAGACAAAGGCCTTGTGCTTACACAACACACTGAGCCACCACACTCCAGAAACTCCTGTTAGCAGAGTCATGCAAGTTTGCATCATAAGAATTCAGTGAGGCCAGCAGAATTAAGACTTTGCTCAACAAATCATCTGCCCTTGTATGCAAGTGAGGGCAGAATGGCAAGGAACAGCTGTAGTAAGCCAAGTACTTCTGGCAGATGCCAGGAAAAGGCACACTACCAGACCTGTACCCCAGATACACCACTGCATAAGACAACTGCACAGCCTCATTTTAAAAGCCCTAATGAGGTATTACCTTTCAGGATTTCAGCATATGCCAAATTAGATTTCTTCTCTCCCTCTCCTAATAAGATATCCTCAGTTATGTACCAAATGTAATGCTGACAGTGCAAAGAACTGCAGATTACCACACAGCAAAAATATGTTCCAAAACATAACACTCACCACAGGAAGAAAGATTTGGAATATGTTCCCTTTTGTAAGCAAGTTATAGCTTTGTTTAGTAATTCAGCACTTCTGATGTCAGGATTATTCATTAATCTCTGTAGGTTAAAAGAATTTTATGCTGCCAGTATGCTGATTTCAAAGGCAGTTTGGGTCCAGAAGATATAGCTGCTGTGATGAGTTTGAGCTGGTAAATCCTGCTAACAGAGACATTGCCCTGCACACAATCAGCTCACCTATCTCTAGACTGTATTAGCAGAACCAGGGACATACCTACAAGGACACCTGACTGCACAGCTCATGCTGTCAGGACTCATCAGCTCCAGCTCAGTTCTGCTCTTTCTACTCCAGGGTTTCTAGGCCACATACCATAGCTGTCTACAACTACCTGAGGGGTGGTTGTGGCCAGGAGGTTGCTCTCTTCTCTCAGGCGGCCAGCACCAGAACAAGAGGACACAGCCTCAAGCTATGCCAGGGGAAATTCAGGCTTGAGGTGAGGAGAAAGTTCTTCCCTGAGAGAGTCATTGGACACTGGAATGGGCTGCCCGGGGAGGTGGTGGAGTCGCCGTCCCTGGAGCTGCTCAAGGCAGGATTGGACGTGGCACTTGGTGCCATGCTCTAGCCTTGAGCTCTGTGGTAAAGGGTTGGACTTGATGATCTATGAGGTCTCTTCCAACCTCGGTGACACTGTGAGACTGTGAAATTCTAGGGCACTTCGTTTAGGCCAAACACAAGCTGTGAACCAACCAGACACTGCTACTAGTTCAAGAGTTCTGTGGAAAACTGGTACCTGCCCAGGTGCTACCAAAGCAAGATTGGCACAGGAGAAAAACACAAGCACTGTTCAACACACCTCAAACATCTGAGCATACCCACAAAACATTCATATGACATCTCAGATACACATGGCCTTTGCCCCCAGAGTTGCCCCACACTTTCCAAATACAAGAGCACCCAAATAAATTTCTTCCACCACACACATTAGAACAGACTATGTGAAAAGGTTTTAAGTGTCCAGCAGTTTTCACAGGTGTAGTAGAAAAATGAACCATGTAAGCATTCTGCCTCCTAATGCTATTGCTCAGCTTCTGAATCAATATTCACAACTGTAACAGCAACCTGAGATGAGTACCACTTCCACCTTCTGCAAACAGTGAGGTTACTTTCTGTTACCCTGAAGCAGCAGCCTAATCAAAGCCAGTGTCACTTGAGTATTCCAACAGGACTACCTCCATGCCACCCTCTACTCATCATTCCCAAAATGAAAAGAGCGTGATAACATCACACACTACACTCTGTGAGGAGATTGAAGGGGGTAAAAGTCATACACAGTGAGTCACAATTGACTCTATCCTTCAAAAGGAATTCAGAAGGCACTTGAGGAACATCAGCTAGATGATGTTTCCACTCTGGCTGTTAAAGTGAGCTAACTCCAACTTTAGCAAGACCACAGTCTGGATATGGCTTACACCTGCAGACAAATAAGCAACACCAAAATATTTTACCATGTATGAAGCAGTGAAAACTCAGCCCCAAAGAAGTTCAAGTTATCTGTACTAGAAAGACATCCCTTAGAGGAGCTCCTTATTTTTTAAGAGATCATCACTCTCACACAATACACTGACCTTATAAATACTTTTTGAAGGAGAGTGGAAAACTACTTGCTTCACGACTCACCACTCTAATAACTACCTTATCACAGGGAACATTTCTTGTCATTTTCCTTTCTATTCAGAACAAGTTCGCTATTGTACTTCATCTCCAAGCAAGAAAGCTTACCACAGAGACCTTGGCCATGTTAGAAAAAGACTAGGAGGACAAAGAGAGAATTAAATTATTTTACAAGCTGCAGAAAAAAATGGAAGTCAAGCATACCTGGCTGCAAAAAAAATATGAGTTTAATATATAGCTGCAGAACTAAAACTGAAAGCTACATTTTTAAAGCCATTCAGTGATGATACTTTGCTTTACATGTCCATGACCTAAAATATTAGACAGTTCCAGATACAGGCAAGCTTAACCTAGAAAATTTCATTTCTTAGCATACACACAAGAGCCATCCATGCTGAACAGCAAGCTATGCAAAGAAGGCATTTGGTGAGGTCAGACAAAATTCATCTGCCCAAAACCAATATCTCATCTGCAGAAGCACTCCAAAGTTCAGTAACAGCCAGTGAAAGCAAAAACACTTAGTTAACTACTGTAACACACAGCATGACCAAGTGTTTAATTAGACTTTAAATTTCTAAGTGTTTAAAGCAACATCTCTTCTGTTCAGTGTTTCAGCACCTGTTAAACATAGAATCATAGAATCAACCAGGTTGGAAGAGACCTCCAAGATCATCCAGTCCAACCTATCACCCAGCCCTATCCAGTCAACTAGACCATGGCACTAAGTGCCTCATCCAGGCTTTTCTTGAAGACCCCCAGGGACGGTGCCTCCACCACCTCCCTGGGCAGCCCATTCCAATGCCAATCACTCTCTCTGTGAAGAACTTCTTCCCAATATCCAGCCTATACCTACCCTGGCACAACTTGAGACTGTGTCCCCTTGTTCTATTGCTGGTTGCCTGGGAGAAGAGGCCACCCCCCACCTGGCTACAATGCCCCTTCAGGTAGTTGTAGACAGTAATAAGATCACCCCTGAGCCTCCTCTTCTCCAGGCTAAACAGGCCCAGCTCCCTCAACCTCTCCTCATAGGATTTGTGCTCCAGGCCCCTCACCAGCTTAGTTGCCCTTCTCTGGACATGTTCCAGCACCTCAACATCTCTCTTGAATTGAGGGGCCCAGAACTGGACACAGGACTCAAGGTGTGGCCTGACCAGTGCTGAGTACAGGGGAAGAATAACCTCCCTTGTCCTACTGGCCACACTGTTCCTGATGCAGGCCAGGATGCCATTGGCTCTCTTGGCCACCTGGGCACACTGCTGGCTCATCTTCAGCCTACTATCTATCAGTACCCCCAGGGCCCTTTCCTCCTGGCTGCTCTCAGCCACTCTGTCCCCAGCCTGTAGCACTGCTTGGGGTTGTTGTGGCCAAAGTGCAGAACCCTGCCCTTGGCCTTGTTCAATCTCATCCCATTGGCCTCTGCCCACCCATCCAGCCTGGCCGAGTCCCTCTGCAGTGCTCTCCTGCCTTCCAACAGATCAACACCTGCTCCTAGCTTGGTGTCATCTGCATACCACCTGCAATTACAAATATCTGCTCAGTGTTACTTTAGAATTAAGGTACTACTATCCAAAAACTAAACTCAGGGGGACGTCTGCATTCATGAGTTAGCTCATTTAAACCACTGCAATACTTCAGGACTAAGTACTACAAACACAAAGACCCTTGCTTTTGAAATGGACCGCAGTATTGCAGAGACCTGGGAACTTATGTCAGTAATAAATTATTTACCAGCTAAACCATTCTGATTGGGAGATTAGTCAGGTCTCTAATGAGAAGGACAACTAGTCAGCTGAGTAGGGATCACTTCAGGCTACACATCTGTGAAAAACAGAACTGGTGATGTTTTCTAACCTCTCCAGATTTAGTGGAAAACTAAAGCTAAAACAGATCATAGAATCATAGAACTGTCCAGGTTGGAAAGGACCTCAAGGATCATCGACCTCCAACCCTTCTGACATGGGTGGGGACACCTCACACTACATCAGGTTGCTCAGAGCCCCATCCAGCCCTGTCCTTAAAAACTTCCAGGGATGAGGCTTCTACCACTTCCCTGGGCAACCTGTTCCAGTGTCCCACCCCTCTCATGGTAAAGAACTTCTTCCTAATATCCAATCTTAACCTCCCCCACTTTTAGTTTTGCTCCATTCCCCCTAGTCTTACCACTACCTGACACCCTACAAAGTCCCTCATCAGATTTCTTGTAGGTCCCTTTCAAATACTGGAAGGCCACAATAAGGTCTCCTTGGAGCCTCCTCTCCAGACTCAACAGCCCCAACTCTCTCAGTCTGTCCAAACAGAGGAGGGGCTCCAGCCCTCTGATCATCCTCATGGCCCTTCTCTGGGCACACTCCAGCACATCCTTACCCTTCTTGTAACAGGGGTTCTCCCAGCACATCCATATCTTTCTTGTAACAGAGGTTCTAGAACTGGATGCAGTAATCCCAGTAGGAGTCTCAGAGTGGAGCAAAGGGGAAGAATCACTTCCCTCAACGTGCTGGCCACACTTCTCTTGATGCAGCCCAGGATGTAGTTGGTTCTCTGGCCTGTGAGTGTACACTAGTAGCTCATGTGGAGCCTACCATCCACAAGTACCCCTAAACCCCCTTCCTCAGGGCTTCTCTCAAGCCAGTCACTGACCAGCCTATATCAGGATTGTCCTGACCCAGATGCAAAGAGGGAGGAGGTGTACACACACACACACTTTCCTTTATACTTGAGAGTTTAAAGCAAAGCTGGAATTCACAGCCTAATCTTATGCAAAGAAACTCCAACATACTACATTTCAACACACAAAGGATTCTTTATTATGCCTCCTGTGCAAAATGTCAGCAGTATGCTAAACATATACACACTACATGCACAATGTTATATAGCTTTAATATGACAAAATAATTTCAAAGAACAAAGTCATTAAGAGTATTCAGTGTTTTAACAGTTCAGACCTTGTTCTGGCTCTGTCTAGAAGAATCTTTTCCTAACAGTCATTTCAAAAACATATTTAGCAGGGAAGAAAGGGAAATCAGTACTTCTATTTCCATTCCTCAACCTAACAGATACAAATAGGCCAAGTTCAGACAAATTAATTCTCAGCACTTCAGCTAGCAATGGGATTTATCCCTACAAAGCTTCACAAGAACATCTTGATGAGCCACTGTGTGGCCTTCAACCAATACTTCTACTCAACCAGAATACTGACCCAATCCAAGTGAAACAGAACTCAAAACAGCAGCAAAAGCTTTGTATTGAAACACAAACACCATCTTCAAACAGAAGATAGCAACAGCCAAGTTTAAATGCTCTATATGTTCCCAAAGAGCCAATCTAACATTAAGCTCATAGTTTTCACCTATTAAAAAGCTCCAAAACTGCCCCATGCCACTCTAAACATATTGACACTTAAGATAGCAAACTTCAGAGGAAAAAAAAATCTCACTTGCTTCCTCTCTCAAGAGCCTTTAACATCAATATACTTTCATTAAAGAAAGAGGCTATTTAAACTATTAGAAAGCTTTCAGAAGCCTGCTCTGAGGAAATACAGCCACAAGCAACAACTTTGTCATGGTAGGCTCTTTCAGCTGCAGCTAGCCTCAAGGTCTGGGCTGGCAGAAAAGGACAGATGTATATTGCCTTGTGCAAAACAAAACCCAGTTCAGAGCTGCTAAACACACAAATCTAGACGGTTTGGTTGAGCAATAACATAACATTATGATGATCAGCTACCTATATGCAACAAGCTCTTCAGAAGCATCACTTCAAGGGACATTAGCTTCAAAAGAATTCTGCTTACTTTTTGCTAAAAAACACTTTAAAACCCACCCACGTTTTCATTCAGTAGTGCTTTAAAGTTTAATATTAAAGTGCTGAAACTACTTGACATTTTCCAAGTAATACTTACTTCATTTCCATGTTTCTGCAGAAATTCTATTTCCTGTTGTGTGAAAGTAGTCATTGAAATGGACTTCACTCTGTGAGGTGGATTCAAGCCCCGTCTAAAAAAGGAAACAAGAAGTATTTAGTCGGTATTCAGGAAATCTGCTATCACACAATCACTTGTAACACTACAAGCAGAAGTCAGGCAGTTTCAATCTCAGGGACCATCTCCAAAGCACACTCATTTTGGCACTGCCACACACCTAAAGGCTGAGCAAGCTCAACTCAGCTTCAGGGAGACCAATGCTTAGAGCTGCACATGCAAGCTCACTCTGACACTTTCTAGGCAAACTTAATGAAAATATAATTAGATTGTTTTACACCTGCTTCCCCAAACTTTTTCACATCTGCCTCTTTCATCCCAGCCTCGAGCCCATCTGTTGCAGAATTTTTCTCTTCCAACTCCTCCCTTCAACCTGTAGTTACTACAACTTTATCCTATCACTAGGTTTCTTCAAGCTATGCTCCCCAGCTCATGATTCTTTTCCTCTGGCTTTAAATTCTATTTCCTACTTCCTCCCAGCACCTCTTTATTGGGTCTGTCTTCCTTCTCCTGAATGCTACACAAGCAATGGCAACAAAGGCAAGAAGGTCAGGTAAAAATCTCAGGGGCTTTGCCTTTTAGCCGAGACCAGTGGCATCCTCACATCCCCAGCCCTGACTGCTGCAGCAGGTCTAACTCCAGCCACTTGTAATATCAAAGCTTGACATCATAGAATCAACCAGGTTGGAAGAGACCTCCAAGCTCATCCAGTCCAACCTATCACCCAGTCTTAGCCAGTCACCTAGATCATGGCATTAAATGCCTCATTCAGTCTTCTCTTGAACACCTACATGTTGGACATGTCAAACTTGGCTCACTCAATTTGCAAGCACACAGAGGCAAATCCTGCTGACATTCATTTCACAGTATCACAGTATCACCAAGGTTGGAAGAGACCTCATAGATCATCAAGTCCAACCAGTAACCACAGAGCTCAAGGCCAGACCATGGCACCAAGTGCCACGTCCAATCCTGCCTTGAACAGCTCCAGGGACGGCGACTCCACCACCTATTGCAACATCAGATGGTTGCCATTGGCTGTTTATGATGGATAACAGTTTAATTCACAGCTAATGCCCTTAGAATAATCACTACTGGTCTTCTGAAGTTAGAGATCAGTGACTTCAACTTTTTTTCTTTATTCCTAAAAGCAATCTGAAGCAAATTTCTGATCAAAGCCAAGTAACAAATAGAAACCAAAAAGCCAGCTTCTGTCAATGGATTTGTCAATAGTTTGGGCCCTGTATTACATCCCTGGAAAGTTTTCCTCAACTTCTGTTCTGGAAGTTTACATGACAACAGAACTATGTGCTTTGATATCACGTTGTTATTATTTTCAGACTGTGTTGCAGAAATTCAGATCTGCTTAACCTGAGTATTGAAGTAACTCCCTTGTACTGCCTGCTTTAGCATCTCCTCTGTTTGGCACATGTGGGAGGCGGTGTCCTTGTTTCCACTGAGCAAAGCATGGCTTGATTTTAATGGCAGGTGTTTGTGGACAAAACCTGTGTTTTTACAGAACGAGAGGACACAGCCTCAGGCTGTGCCAGGGGAAATTTAGGCTGGAGGTGAGGAGAAAGCTCTTCACTGAGAGAGTCATTGGACACTGGAATGGGCTGCCCGGGGAGGTGGTGGAGTCACCGTCCCTGGAGCTGTTCAAGGCAAGGTTGGACGTGGCACTTGGTGCCATGGTCTAGCCTTGAGTTCTGTGGTAAAGGGCTGGACTTGATGATCTGTGAGGTCTCTTCCAACCCTGATGATACTGTGATACTGTAATATTAACACCTACTCAACTTTTAAACAATTTTTAGCACGTTGAGTTTAAGCACTGGACCTGTAAAATGATGGTTCTGATCCCGAATTAAAACATCCCCACTTTTTTTTAGTTATGTTGGATACTGATTAGAATATTAAGCTGTAACATTTTAGCCTAAGTTTCATTTAAAAGATTAGATTTAAGGCATTTGGTGTTTGAAACATTTGCATAAAGAATTGTATTTTGCAATATATTTAAGTATTAAAAAGAGAAGTCAGGCATATCTAGTGGCATATGGATATTGGTTTTCTAGAATGCTATTTGCTTCGACAAATGTTTCAAAACCAAACAAATTATTCCACAGTTCAGCACTTCAGCAGGAAGGCAGAAGTTCTATCAACGTTTGTAAGGTTTCAAGACAGTTTAGTTCATGTAACTCAAGCACCAGCAAATTAATCTCCTTTCTCAATAAACACTGACATTAACAATTGAACATTTTTCATCTAGTTGTAAATAAAATCCCTATCTTATCACAAGTAAGCTTATTAAAATATTGTATATTATCATCTAAGGCTTGGTTAAAATTAATATTAACTTGAATGATGATGCATCTCAAAACAAAAAACCACCTGAGTTGTATGCAGCTTAAAATCCCTTGTTTCAGAGCTGATGCTGGTTTTAGGCTTCCTTGTTTGGCTTTTGTCTGGGATTTTTTTTTAAGCACCTTCTTAAAAACCCTGCATGCAAATAATCACATTTCACTAAGTGACACTGTAGAATTGTGTTAAGTGACAGCACAGAAACCACTTCAGCATCCACCTGGCTCCATCAAATACTGTCTAACAGTCCTTGTCCCTCGCTTTTAAAGGATGAAAGGGATTTTGTCAACCTTAGTCTATTCTATTTGCTCTCTTTCTGCTAAGGAAAATGCACATCTAAGCACTTATGAACTACTTAATGACTATTTTAAAAGCCAGAGTGACTTGCTAACATGTTTTTCAGTACAGCATACCTGAACTTTCACACTGGCTTCTGCTAGAAAGGAATTTTTACAGTTGGTATATGTTAGGTGCTTATGTTTACAGCAAAGGCACTGCACAAGTCACTTGAACAGTACCTACTCTGCACTGATCTACTGCTAGGGCTCTTCAAAGAATTTTCATCAGCTAACAGGTCTTCAGCTCTGTTAAGCAGCTATATTGAGTAGAACTAAAACAGAGTCTAACTAGATTTCCTACGTGCCTCCCTGTCCACCAAAGGCTGGCATTTTAAGGTTCAGGTTATAAAGTTCTCTAATTTAGACATCATAGCCACAGGACAAGAGAGATTCTCCTTCCTTCAACAGAAGGGTGTGACAGAAAGAAGACATGTTCCACTCCTACGGGTCTGACAACAACGCCGAAGTGTCAGGTGCCTGGCATGATGAGAGGGCACACACATCCACACTGATGGTCCACAAAGACTGGAAATCTTGGACAGTACTTAGCCATAAATGCCAAGTTAACTGTCAAGCTGCAGTACTATACACACAGATAATTATGTTAAACATGGCAAGGGCTGGATGAAAACCCAAGAAACACTTCCTTTCATAGTAGAGCAGTGTAATAAGTCAGGCTGGGCCAAAAGTTTCAAGGTAAGAGGTTGCATTATATAGCATGCAAATGGAGTCCAAAACATATACACTACCTTCCTTAAAGTACTTAAATTTTACAATTAGAACCACTAAACTATTGTTTTAATAACTTCTAACTTGCCTGAGCCACCTCCAATAACAGTATAGCCATGAACTGAGAAATCTCATAACTGTTCTGTTTCAGGGAGATACTTATGAAGAATCATAGAATCAACCAGGTTGGAAGAGACCTCCAATATCATTCAGGCCAACCTAGCACCCAGCCCTATCCAGTCAACCAGACCATGGCACCATCCAGTCTTTTCTTGAACACCTCCAGGGACAGCAACTCCACCACCTCCCTGGGCAGCCCATTCCAATGCCAATCACTCTCTCTGACAACAACTTCCTCCTAACATCCAGCCTAGACCTCCCCCGGCACAACTTGAGACTGTGTCCCCTTGTTCTGTTGCTGGTTGCCTGGGAGAAGAGACCAACCCCCACCTGGCCACAACCTCCCTTCAGGTAGTTGTAGACAGCAATGAGGTCTGCCCTGAGCCTCCTCTTCTCCAGGATAAACCACCCCAGCTCCCTCAGCCTCTCCTCATAGGGCTAGTGTTCCAGGCTCCTCACCAGCTTTGTTGCCCTTCTCTGGACACATTCCAGAACTTCAACATCTCCTTGAATTGAGGAACTTCAGAACCAAGACTATGTGCTAAGAATACACTTCAAAACCCTGAACTATTTTATGCCCTTCCCTGTCTATAGAGGTTACTTTATGACTGAAATGATTCACAAACAACTCATCTACACATGGAGGAAGCTTACTGGTAGACAGTCAGGTACAATTATCTCTTATGCAGAACTACCAAACCTTTTTTTGCAGGATAAGCATACCTACCACTCACTTGCACAGTTCTAACACTTCACAGTATGCCATATTTAGCAGGGATGGATCCTAGTCCCCCAGTACAAATTAATAATGCAAAACTTTAAATTGACCCTCAACAAATATTGGCAACTCTTTATCTGTGCAATGGTGCTAGCTACTCTCTTCTCCACTACAGTGTTCCTGAGAAGACTGCTATCAAATGCTACATCAGCACTTACTCCAGTTCACTGCTGCCTCATAAGAAGCTCTTGAGAAAGACAACTAACACTGTTCTGCCATCTGCACTTATCCAGCACACCATAGCTTAACATCCCACACGTAGATCCCACTCATCATTGCCAACCTTCTTCATGCAGATTATTTCTGTATGAAGACCAGAACTTTCCCGCTGCGATGCTATCCTCCACCAAATCAGCTCAAGTGTCTGGTGACACAGCCTGCCACAGGGGCAGCTGCTGAGAACACAAGGAGGACATGAGACCTCTGTTCCTCACAGAGCATTGTTAAACTGGTGCTCTCAAACAAAGGAAGCTTTAAGGTCACTGACACAAGATTCTGGAGTCTGGCAGTTGAAACATTAAACATTCAAGATACTGTCAATGAGCAGTGACCATTTATTACTAACATAATTTAGTAGAGAATTATAGCTGAACTTGTGATTGTTGGCAGAGCAGCTATTCCTGCATTCAGCTCAAACATGTTGGCAAAGTCTTTTGCAAAGGCCAGGAAAAAAAGTAAAGGGTGGGGTCTGCTGGACGGGAAGAACAGTGGGCAGATGGCTGCTCAACACTCCTCATGTCCCCTTGTATCAGACTCTAACACAATCTCAAGTCTAATCCAACAAAATCTGATCTCCTAACAAGCAGGAACTTCATGAGGCAAGTCAAATGCCAAGCCATCCCAGAGCACACTACCTCCCCAGGTCTCTAGAAAAGAAGCCCTAGAAAACCCACTGTCACACCACTCCTTACTACTTCTATGCCATTGTTGTTAGCAATTGAGAACATAAGCAGCAGCAGCAGCCATTCCTGATACTTGTAGGCCTCCCTGGAGGCCCTCCACCATCTCACAAGCTCATTTATTTTTAACAGCAGAAGGCTTACATGTACATTTAGAAGCACAGTCAAGGTTAATCTAACTTTTCACTAAGAAAAAAGAAACAAACATCCTTTCTCAACTGCACAGTACTAGCTGTGGTATAGACACTTCCTTTTCTCCCTAGTCATGACACTGAAAACATGACAAAGTAGTATAGGAAATAGTTCCATTTAAAACATTACAAACATGCTCCAAAGGAAAAAAGGGGACTGGTAAGCCACACCAACACAACCACAATCACCTTCACTGATACACTATTTAGATCACTGTAACTTCACAAAATGTCTTTTGGGGACAGAAACAGGAATCCACCACTACTGTACCAAGCTCTGTTTCTCAGTTTGTTATTGTTATCTCTTGGCCACCTGGGCACACTGCTGGTTCATCTTCAGCTTACTATCTATCAGTACGCCCAGGTCCCTTTCCTCCTGACTGCTCTCCAGCCACTCAGTCCCCAGCCTATAGCACTGCTTGGGGTTGTTGTGGCCAAAGTGCAGAACCCTGCACTTGGCCTTGTTAAATCTCATCCCATTGGCCTCTGCCCACCCATCCAGCCTGGCCAGGTCCCTCTGCAGGACTCTCCTACCTTCCAACAGATCAACAGCTGCTCCTAGTTTGGTGTCATCTGCAAACTTACTGATGCTGGACTCAATCCCCTCATCCAGGTCATCAATAAAGATATTGAACAGGACTGGGCCCAGCACTGATCCCTGGGGCACACCACTAGTGACAGCTGCCAACTGGATGTGGCACCATTCACCACCACTCTCTGAGCTCTGCCATCCAGCCAGTTCTTGATCCAGCACAGAGTGAATCTGTCCAAACCATGAGCTGCCAGCTTGGCTAGGAGCTTCTTGTGGCAGACAGTGTCAAAGGCTTTGCTGAAGTCCAAGTAGACTACATCCACAGCCTTCCCCACATTCACCAGGTGGGTAACCTGATCATAAAAGGAGATCAGGTTGGTTAGACAGGACCTGCCCTTCCTAAACCCATGCTGGCTGGGCCTGATCCCTTGGCCATCCTGTAGGTGCTTTGTGATGTCCTCAAATGCTCCTGTCTGGCTGGTACAGAAGTCCCTCCTCACTCAGGAAAATTCTGAATTGAAAATTTCAACTAGGAACACTATAAAACAGCCAAAAGAAGGTCCCAAGATACAATTGTAAGAAATAGCATAAATGGGCTTCAGCATTCCCTGCTGTAACCCCATCTTCAAAACAACCATTGTTGCTCCTTCCTGACACAAGCTAGAAATGCAAACATTTGAAGAGACTTCCTCAGTTGGGAGGGAGTAAATAAGGCAACAGTGAGAGGAGTGTGTCCAAACTGTCACATCAGCAAGTATTTTATTTACAAGTCAAGATTAAATAAAAATTTTCTCTAGCACAAAACCTGTGCAAGTCGACACTTCAACAGGAACATTTTCCAACTGAAAACTTTAACACATGGTTCCTTTGTGAAAGTTAGAAGCAGGCTGACCAGGAGTAGTAAAGAAGCACTCAAAAGCAGACTGGCACATCTGGCAGAGAAAAAAGGCAAGGAAGCATTGGTAGAACTAAGTGATGGGTATCACTGCCAGCAGTTAACACCCAGAAACACCAGAGACATAGCTACCAACATAATCCCTCAAACCAAAGGACTTCTCTTGAACTGAAAGAATCTCTCTGCCAACGCTTCCCAAGATGCAGTTTCACTATCAAGAGAAGTCTTCTGGTTTACTGTAATCCTTGACCTGAGAAGAGCACTCCTCCAGAACATCACCTCCCACTCTCAGAGAAGAGATGACTGTGTGTCTATTTCTACATATGCTAAAAAGTTCAGTTAGGCACAGCCTGTGTGACCCTAGCATGCTTTTTTTTCCACAGGGAGAAAATTTAAACACAGGGAACAAGCAGAGGTCTTTGGAGAGGAAACCACTGTCCACACAGCTATCCACAAACCTTCCTCTGCATGCCTCATTCTGCATAGCAAAACTCTTGCTCTGATAAACCAAATCAGATGAGAAAACTTCAAGCCTAGGTATTTCAGCAAAGGGTGTCCTCTGTGTCAGTCATATCTTTATCTTGACATGACTCACCTTCAACACCAAAGTCAGAAACATGGCTTTCCAAAGTCACTAGTTCTCATTTACAGCAGGGCTTGAACAAGATAGACATACTGTTTTGGGCAATAGTTAAGAAAATGATAGGGTATAAAATTGAAATCCATTAATAAATCTGATGGCTTTTCTGTTTTTATTTGGGGATACAGTATCACAGTATCACCAAGGTTGGAAGAGACCTCACAGATCATCAAGTCCAACCCTTTACCACAGAGCTCAAGGCCAGACCATGGCACCAAGTGCCACGTCCAATCCTGCCTTGAACAGCTCCAGGGACGGCGACTCCACCACCTCCCCGGGCAGCCCATTCCAGTGTCCAATGACTCTCTCAGGGAAGAACTTTCTCCTCACCTCCAGCCTAAATTTCCCCTGGTGTAGCTTGAGGCTGTGTCCTCTCGTTCTGGTGCTGGCCACCTGAGAGAAGAGAGCAACCTCCTCCTGGCCACAACCACCTCTCAGGTAGTTGTAGACAGCAACAAGGTCTCCCCTGAGCCTCCTCTTCTCCAGGCTAACCAATCCCAGCTCCCTCAGCCTCTCCTCGTAGGGCTGTGCTCAAGGTCTCTCCCCAGCCTCGTGGCCCTTCTCTGGACACATTCAAGCATCTCAATGTCCCTCCTAAACTGGAGGGCCCAGAACTGAACACAGGGTGTAGTTGGACTCAATGATCTTAAAGGTCTTTTCCAACCCTTAATGATTCAATGATTTTTAAGAACACAGAATACTTTAGGGGAAATCAAGGATGGATCCTGACCGAAGGTTTGGGTTTGACAGACTGTCTGTGGCAGAACAACAAATAAACACTTCAGGAAACTTGCAACAGAACCAAATTGGACTTCAGATTTTAAAAATTCAGAGCTAACTATACTTATAGCAACAAGCCCACAATGATATCCACATTACCAGCCCCTGAGAAACCTTCATGAAGGAGATTTGTTAATGTACTACTCAGTATTTTAACCTTGCACTGAGCACTTCATACTTGACAAAACTGGACTATATGACTCCTAGAATACTTTCTGTACCAGATTTGAAAGATAGAAAACTAAACTAAGCAGCAATTCAAGTCATTCACATAGCATACAAACAAGATGAAGTATTACAGCTGTACAGCAAAGCAAGTATTATAAGGTAGAAAGCAAACAGTCATTAAGAACTACAGAAGCAGCAGTACTTCCACACTTTCTTTTCCATTATGTGGTTTCTTCCCAAATCATTTCCCTCCAGCATGGAATTCCAGAGTGAAAAGCACTTGGAAATAAACAAGTTGCAAGAAGCACTGTTCTGACAGAAGTGACCGTTTCAAGTTATGAAACAGACACGATCTCTGTCTACACCACATCCCATCACTGACAAACAGAGCCCACTGGCTAGGTTCCGAGGTATTAACCAATACATAGGATCATGCACTCATCATTTATGAAAGCATTTATAAATTAACATGAGAGAATGAGACCCAAATTATTTCAGAAGAAAGCTTTAAGGCTTCTTGTCAGTCCTTTACTCCAACTTTAAGTGTAGGTGTTACTAGCTCTAACAACTAAAACTGGTTCTTTTTTACAGCCACACAACAACACTGCATATTTTGCACGTAAATGAGCAATTTGCATTTTATTAGAGGACTAACACATGAACAGCTTTGCTTCAGAGTCTTCCTTCTTTAAGCATGGTAGCATCCCAATAATGGCCAACAACAAGTGACAGCTGTCCCCTGCTTACTAGCTGTTTCACTGCACATACATCCTTCTGCTTACTGTGAACTGGACCACAGACTTTGAACTAGTCCATACTTTCCAGCCCACAGAACAAACCCTGCTGAACCAATGCTAAGCATCTCAGCAGCACTCATAATGTATTTGTCTATTAAGGTCAGAAAGCCTGAAAAACAAGAAGGAAAATATTCTTATGGAGTGCCTTTATCATGCTGTCAGTTTAACCAGTAAGAACATGTGCAACCACTAAGTCAGCTCTGTGCAGTAGCTTAAAATAGTTTCACATGCCAGCACAAATAACAGTTTGCTAACAGAACAAACAATAGCCAGAGCTGGCTGATTAAGTAGCATGTGCATGTCAAAAACTTGAGTCTCTTTTCAGTCCCACAACACAAATGTATTTTCTGTACTTAGACCAACCCTGTTCAAAACTCTACACACAGCACAAAAGGCAAAAAATACCTTAAAGACTAATTAGCTGTCTGGTAGTATAGAAGGCAGTTTGTTCCATGTACTTTAGGCACAAAACTTACGTGTTTGCTTCATTCTGAATCTCAATGCAATTACCAACTTTGTTCTAAAACACTAGAGCTCATTTGGAAGACCTCTGTGGGGTATTTAAGCCCTTCTTCGGAAGGGGAAAGAAAGTAGTTCAGGTTCCTGAACGCCTTTTATGAACTCAAACCCTTGCAAACAAATCTGTGTCCTTTAATGTACTATTTCTTACTTCAGTCACTCCGATTCTGCTCCATTCCGTAAGCACAATGCCACAGAAACACAAACAAACAGATTTCAGAACAGAAACAGCAGCATTAAAGGCAGCAGGATTTTTCCCCAAGTTATGTATCGGCCACCAAAATTCAGAACCGACAGATCTCACCTCTTAAGTTTCATACATGTGATCTTGGAGGAGAAAGGGTGAAAAAAGGAAGGAGGAGTAGGACGAGGAAGGCCCATGCAGGAATGAGGAACAGGAAAAATATAATTCACTTTATCAGAGCCAATCCCTTTCCGAAGTTTATATATAGTTTGTAAGAAGTAACAGGAAAAAAGCCTTCAATACTTTTCTGATCCAGTATACGAAGCTATTAAGGCTACAGTTTATCCTCTAGGCTAGACTTCAGGGAACTGCCTTAAAAAGCACAATTTGAAACACAAAATGCTAGGCTGGTGATTTAACTTCACTTTAAAGCAAGATTTTTTGGGGAAAAACAAACGTTTAACTCAGTATTCACAACAGGGTTAGCCTTCAAGAGTACAACAAAAGTGAATGTTCTGCCATGTGCCCCCTTTCAAAACTATGCCTCAAACTCTTGCTTAATTAACCGCACTCTCAACGATGTCCAGTGAGGCGGCGGTGCTGCTCACCCTTCATCTGCGTCCCACTGGCAAGCCTTTATACTCCCTACGTGCAAGGAAACACCTCGCTAGGGGCAACTACAGGATGAGCTCCGGGTCGCTGCTGCTGCCCGCCGGCCAGCCACCAAGGCTGCCCCGCTCCCGGGCCTCGCACACGCCCACCCGGCTGGCAACCGCCATCTCCCGCACGGAGGGCTCCGATGTGGGATTCTGGAGAACCCGACCCGCGCCTGCCGTCCCCTCCCCGGCACAGCCCCCGTTTGGTCCCCTCCGACGTGGCTGCCGACGACGGGGAGAAAGGGGGAGCCCGCGGGGACCGGCCGGCGCAGCAGACCGAAGGCAAGTGGCTGCATCCCGCGCAGCGGCTCCTCTCGCCTCGCCACCCCCGTAGCCCAGCGACCCCGGGGACCGGCCTGGAGCGCAGGTTCCCCGGCGGCCCCCGGGGCTGCCGCCCCCGCCCGGGCCAGCTTGGAGAGAGGGAGCTGGAGCCCCCCCGCCCACACTCACAGGATGCCGGAGCAGGAGGTGCACACGAAGCTGCCCACCGTCATGTCGGTGTAGGTGGGGCCGCGCTGGTCGCAGTCGAAGCACTTGCGGTTGGGCGGGAGGCTGCTCATCTCCCGCAGCAGCTTCAGGTGCTTCTCCTCCTGCTTCCGCTTGGCGCTGGCGGCCATGGCCCCGCCGGCGAGGGGACGGCCCAACACGGCGCCGGGCCCCGCTCACACCCCGACAGCGGCGCTCCGGGGCCCGGCCGGTGGGAGAGGGAGCCGGGGCGGGGAGGAAGGGGGGGAGGAAGGGGCGGGGAGGGCAACCGGAGCCAGCCGAGGAGCCGGGGCGGGAGCGCGGTCGCCGCTTGCGCCGGCTGGCGGCACGGCGGGAGAAAACGGGGGAGGGTCCCGCGGCGCGGAAGAAGGCCGGCAGCAGCGTCAGGCCCGGGGCGGCTGAATGACGAGCCCAGGCGGAACCTGCGCGACACCTTTATGAGATCAGAGGCGGAGATGGCGGCTGAACGGCCAGGCCGAGCGCGCCCGCCGGCGGCAGCGCCCCCTGTCGGGTGGGAGGACGCCCGCCCCTCCCGCCGCCACCCGGGCCCGCGGGGCGGTGCCTCCGGCTGGGCCGTGTCAGTTGCCATCATCCAGAGGGGCGGGAAGGGGGACGGCTCTGGGGCCGGGGGGAGCCGTGCTGTAGAGAACGCTAAAGGAAAACCCGCTAGAAAGTGCCGGTCTCGTCGCGCTCCGGAGCGGCTGCCTCTGCCGGGGCGTACTCGAGGTGCAGCCTTTCAGGGGCTGCCCAGGTCGCGCTGAGAGGCGGGCTCAGGGCGGCTGAGCGGGGTCAGCGCCGACAAGCCGCGAACCACGGCCTTGGCCCTGCCCCGCTCTCCCTGTGGCCTTCACACTGCCCTCTGAACTGCCTTTCTCCAGATTATGCGGCTCCTAACCGCCCTCCTCCATGAGCTGCCCTTCGCTGAACGGCTCTGTGGTCATACCTCACCCTCCCCAAGTCTGAGGGTGCCACCGCCGAGGCTCGAGAGATCAGCGGCTGAGGCGAAGTGGCAGGTCCTGCACTTGGCACCACCGCCCTACACATACAATGGCTTGGGGAAGAGTGGCTGACAGCAAAAGGCCCTGGAGCTGGTGCTTAACATCAGGACGAATGTTAGCCAGCATCAGTGTGTTGCTGTGTAGATGTGCTGCTGAGGGCCGTGGTTCAAACAGTGACCCAGCAGTGCTGTGTTAATAGTTGGACTCAGTGTGCTTCAAGGTCTCTTGCAACGTGAACAATGCTGTGATTCAGTGGCTCTGTGGAGGTAGTCCTGTGGGAGATTCAAAGCTGTCCTGGATGTGCAGCATTCAGTCCTCTTCAATATCTTTATTCATGATCTGGACCAGGGGATTGAGTCCAGCATCGGGAAGTTTGCAGATGACACCAAGCTAGGAGCAGCTGTGGAGCTGCTGGAGAGTAGGAGAGCTCTGCAGAGGGACCTGGCCAGGCTGGATGGGTGGGCAGAGGCCAATGGGATGAGACTGAACAAGGCCAAGTGCAGGGTTCTGCACTTTGCCCACAGCAACCACAAGCAGTGCTACAGGCTGGGGACAGAGTGGCTGGAGAGCAGCCAGGAGGAAAGGGACCTGGGGGTACTGATAGAGAGTAGGTGAAGGATGAGGCAGCAGTGTGCCCAGGTGGGCAGGAGAGCCAATGGCATCCTGGCCTGGCTCAGGAGCAGTGTGGCCAGCAGGACAAGGGAGGTTATTCTGCCCCTGTACTCAGCACTGCCCAGGCCACAGCTTGAGTGCTGTGTCCAGTTCTGGGCTCCTCAAGAGAGACGTTGAGGTGCTGGAAGGTGTCCAGAGAAGGGCAACAAAGCTGGTGAGGGGCCTGGAACACAAACCCTATGAGTAGAGGCTGAGGGAGCTGGAGGTGTGCAGCCTGCAGAAGAGGAGGCTCAGGGCAGACCTCATTGCTGTCTACAACTCCCTGAAGGGAGGCTGTAGCCAGGTGGGGGTGGCCTCTTCTCCCAGGCAACCAGCAATAGAACAAGGGGACACAGTCTCAAGTTGTGCCAGGGGAAGTATAGGCTGGATGTTAGGAAGAAGTTGTTGGCAGAGAGAGTGACTGGCATTGGAATGGGCTGCCTAGGGAGGTGGTGGAGGCACCATCCCTTGAGGTCTTCAAGCAAAGCCTGGCTGAGGCACTTAGTGCCATGGTCTGGTTGATTGGCTAGGGCTGGGTGCTAGGTTGGACTGGATGAGCTTGGAGGTCTCTTCCAACCTGGTTGATTTTATGATTCTATGATTAAGGTCCCTTCCAAACCATTCTGTGGATCTAGATGGTCATTAAGGTCCCTTCCAATCCAATCCCCCTGAGGAGCAGCTGGGGGTCCCTGGTGTGACTGCTGGTAGACAGGCCAGTGGCTGTGGTAACACCCAAGGGCCTGGTGAGAACAGCAGAGTGCTTTACAAAAGGCAGCAGGACTTGCAAGGGAACTTGTGGGTCTTTCCTTTTTGGGAAGTGCACAGTTCCCCCTTGGAATTTTGGATGTGGGCACTTTCCTCCTGAAAGGAAAGAGAACAGAGCCAGCAGTCACACAAATTCACTGATATCCTTGAGGAATCCTTGGGTCTGGCTTGAATTCAAATCTGCTACTGATCTACAAATATGTGCTTGTTCCTGACAAAGGCCTAAAGGAGTATTTTTCAACAGTGCATAAAAAAACCCCAAACATTTACGTTATAATTTGGTGATTTAATTTGGAAAACTGCCTGGCAACACTGTGTGTGATTAAAATCTTTTAAGGTTCACTGAATCCCAGTTCAACACACTTAGGATCAAGTTCTTCACCTCTGACGTCAGCATGCATGTTAGCTGTAGCTTTTGTAGGAGCAAGATAGGATCTGGTGTGTTTTCCTCATAGTTTCAGTTTGAAAAGCTGTAGGACTAGGGGTTCAGTACCAGTGATTGAGCATTCCTCCTCTCATTGCTCTGGCTGGGCTGATTTGCATGAGCCAATTAAGCTGCCCAAAGTTTTAAACACCAGAGTATAATGCACTGATCTCTACAGCAGGAGCCGTGGATGGATGGCAGGAGCTGTTCATAGTGAAAAAAATAAACATCATTAAATCATCATGAATGCTTTGAAGTAAACACTGAACATTTCCAGTTTTACAAGGACCAAATTGTTCACTTTTCCATGAAACTCTCTTATTTTTGTTATTCAGAAGGGTTCATTTGGTTTTGGCTTCTATGCAACGTGCCAGCCTTGGAAATTTGCCAAGGGTCTAAATGACCTAAAGCAGATGACCTAAATTTAGGGGTGAGGAATAGTTTAAAGGTTAAAAAACAAGTTTGTTTTTCATTGTATTTTTTGGGGGTTGGGTTTTTTTGTTGTTGTTGTTGGTTGGATTTTTTTTTTCCCCCTGGAAAATACTTCAAAGAGCAATAATCAGCCACAACACCTGCTGTGGTGGAGGACTGTTGCACAGGACTGTTTTTTGTTTCAGTAAGAGTCAAAGGTGCTTTGTAACTGAAGCTAGAACGCCCAACTTCAACTGCTTGCATCACACATGGACTTTGATGAACTTCACATAGGAGCAGCTGTTAATAAAAAATGACACTGTTGTTTCTGAAGTTGTTGCTGTCGTTAACATGTGGGCCTGAGCTCCCAAGGAAAGTCCTAGTACTGCTCAAATCAGTCACAGTTCAGTAGAATCTCATGGATTTCATAAATCAGGCTGTAATTGTTAACAGGAAGAAACCAATCTGATGTTATTTATGACCAGCACCATGATAAGAATAAAAACTCTTTAGCTTTACTCCTTAATTTTCCTGACATGTTTTTCTGTTTCTCTACCCTAGGACCTGAATTTCCTCTCCTACTCTGTTTCTGTCCAAGTTTTTCTCCATCCACGCCTCCTCATGACCAGATTGTGTCAGTTGGAAATACAGTGGGCAGCTGTTTATCCCAAAAATGCTTAATCCCTGCTGTGCTTGATACAGCTGTTAGCTTTAACATTGATTTCCAAACAAAAGGTAAAACGAGTTCTTATGCTTGCAGCATTCCTCTTTACATAAAAAACAGAACTCAAAAGTTGGCCCATTCATGAGTAATAATATCTGAAAGGCATTGCTTCAGTAAGTCCTAAATATGGTCTAATAGGGTATAAATTATACTGCACAAGCACATCACCTATAGGACTTATTGTCAAGACCAAAAGAAGCAGTCTAAGAGTGTACATTTGGGAGCTAAGACATTCTCCATTTGCCACTCAGATTGAGGTCAATAATATACATTTTAAAGCAATTAACCCGGCAGGCTAAGTGACATGAAAATGATCATGCTGAAGGGCTAATGGGCTATTAAATCCATCCTGCTTTGCTGCTGATGGGCTCGTGGCATTAATCCTGGGATTAGGTATACCTGATCTGTGGTGAATATTCGGATCTGCTGCAATATTTGTGCATGAAGGATGCTCTGAGAATGCTGAGAGAGAACACAGCAATGTGTAGCTGGTGAAGGTGTTCACTGAAATGCTCTGGTAAAGAGCATGAATTAATGTGTCTGGGCCTGTTTAAGCAGCAGCTTTTTGTTGATGAATAGAAAGGTTTTACTAAGCCACCAGAACAGGAGAAATTTATAAACCAGTATGGATAACTGCAAGTTATTTAAATCTAGAGAACTTAACTGTGGGAAACAGTCAAATATGATCAAGTTACAAAATTGTTTTTATTTGAAATGAAGTTTCTCTCTGTCATTTCCCACCACTAACACTAGCATATCAAGAATGACTGATAATCCAGCCTTTACCCATGTCCACCATTTATAGGCAATGGACCTCACAGCAGAAAGACACATGCAGGGCAGCTTGGCTTCTATAAGGCATGTCAGTGGTCTTTATTTCTTTAATGCCACGTTTTATTAGTGTGACATACACCTAGCCCAGTTTGAGTGATGTAGAATTCAGTGATTTTCAGCCAGCACAGCCACCAAATTCTGAGATCCAAAGCAGAAGAGCTGGCTCTGGAGTTCACATGGAGGTTGAAGGTATGGGGTAAGACGAAGACCCAAGAGCTAGCAGAAGAGCAGAAAGTATCAAAGAGACCACAAAATACAGACAGAAAAGGCAATTCTTCCTTAGACTTCTCCCTTAATTTAGTTCATGACCCATCTACTCTATTGATGAGGCAGCTTTTATGGTTTCCAGGTGAGATTTGCTCAAGTTGTGCAGAGCCGGGAACCAGGCATGAAGAGCAAGACACAGACTCCTTGTGCTGCAAAGTAAACTGGAAATATCAGCACACAAAACAGGTTACAAAGGAGAGAACCATAAAGGTATAGAATGCCTTTCCAAAGGTAACCCAACAGATTCTCATCAGTAGTTAAAAAGTCTCTTCATCTTTCCTTTTAGTGTGATGTTCTAAGCTAAGAATGAAGATAACTTTTCAAAGGATAATTTAGATGAGTTCTTGCAGCCATTCTCCAAAACAGAGTGGGAGATTTGAATTGAAATGAATGGAACCAGGGACATCCTAAAGTTAGTGTTGTGAAGAATATGGTTCCTTTTGTCTGAATTAAATCAGTCATCTTGTAGTTTAGTGGAATCTTCTTCAAGTTCTTTCAGTGGGATGGGCTGAGGTTTCCTGGCTGGACTCCATGCTCAGTGAATAACAGATTTTACTGGTTTGCAGTGGGGCATTTTTGCTCATGGTGCCATCCAGCCTAGTTCAATGGCAAGTTTTCATGTCCAAGGGGGATATCAGCAGACTGACTTGTTCCAATGTTACAGGAGTTCTTTCTTTTTACTGAGACATCTGGATAGCTGAGGGGGCTTTATAATTCTGCTTTCTAGCTTGGTCAGTGATGCTGAAAGGCTATCAACATTTCAACCTTGCTTCTTTATTTGACCCAGTTCTTGAATTTCCATCATGTCTGCAGTGCACAAGATCATGTTCCAGTTTGTAATCACCAACTAGGTGGTGGGAAAGGACCTGGCTAGATACAGCTGCAGTGAAGGCAAAACATGTCAGAGGGATACCTTGTATGTGAGGTGACAGAGTTTTCTTTTTAAGTTCATCTTCACAGGACCTTTATTTTTAGGTTAGTGATTTTGATTGGTGTTGGTTTATTGTTGTTTGCCAAGATCCTTTCTTTATAAACTGCAACACATCACAGGACTCTAAAATAACTGTCTCGTGCTCTTTCATAGGGAAGTGGGACCTTTTAAACTGAAAAGGAAGGATATTCACAGCTGATCCTATAAACAGCAGTAGTAAAATAACACTAAATCACATTGTATTTTACCTGCACTGGGGACATCAGCAACGCACAGGGCAGCCCAGGGCCTGCAGGTAGAAGAGAACAGTTGTGGAATCAAAGTGAATAAAGACAGAAAGAACCAACCTCAGGAGACAAAGAACCAAAAGACCTTGATGGTGGAAGGAGTTTGGCCCTAACTTTTGGTTCTAAATAAGAGGGAGATACAGAATCTAAACAGATCTATAAACCACTCACATAAACAACTACATAAAGTACTCCACTAGGAAATGCTCTCCTGTCTCTCTGAACTGGAACAACTTAACAGTGACATTAAAGTTTATATAACGTATTTCTTACCCTGAGAAAGAGATTTGTACTTAAAGCCCAGACTATTTTCAAGTTCACAGTATCACACAGTATCACAGTATCATCAAGGTTGGAAGAGACCTCACAGATCATCAAGTCCAACCCTTTACCACAGAGCTCAAGGCTAGACCACGGCACCAAGTGCCACATCCAATCCTACCTTGAACAGCTCCAGGGACGGCGACTCCACCACCTCCCCGGGCAGCCCATTCCAGTGTCCAATGACTCTCTCAGGGAAGAACTTTCTCCTCACCTCCAGCCTAAACTTCCCCTGGCATAGCTTGAGGCTGTGTCCTCTCGTTCTGGTGCTGGCCACCTGAGAGAAGAGAGCAACCTCCTCCTGGCCACAACCTCCCCTCAGGTAGTTGTAGACAGCAATAAGGTCTCCCCTGAGCCTCCTCTTCTCCAGGCTAACCAATCCCAGCTCCCTCAGCCTCTCCTCATAGGGCTGTGCTCAAGGCCTCTCCCCAGCCTCGTCGCCCTTCTCTGGACACGCTCAAGCATCTCAATGTCCCTCCTAAACTGGGGGGCCCAGAACTGAACACAGCACTCAAGGTGTGGTCTAACCAGTGCAGAGTACAGGGGCAGAATGACCTCCCTGCTCCTGCTGACCACACCATTGCTGATGCAGGCCAGGATGCCACTGGCTCTCTTGGCCACCTGGGCACACTGCTGGCTCATGTTCAGGTGGGTATCAATCAGCACCCCCAGATCCCTCTCTGTCTGGCTGCTCTCAGCCACTCCGACCCCAGCCTGTATCTCTGCATGGGGTTGCTGTGGCCAAAGTGCAGCACCCTGCACTTGGAGCTATTGAACACCATCCCCTTGGACTCTGCCCATCTGTGCAGGCGGTGAAAGGTTCTGTTCTTCAGTACCTTTGCCACTGGATGACAGGCATCTCCTATCTATTTTCTGTAAAACTCCCATGGGAGTGGAGAGGCCTTTGTTCCTTTCCACTAATGAATCTAAATTATTGATTAGTCAGTCTAATTTGTGGAGACTGCTATTGTTTAGTGCTTATTTAGGACTGCCTTAGATTCGGCAAAAAGAGTAACAAGTAATTTGATAGACATCTTCAGTGAGGGAAACAACATTAAAACAGACAAGAGGAAAAGTGTTTTCAGCAAGTAGTCCTTTCCTTGGCTGCACTTTACGAAACTCACACTTTCTCCTTCAGACTTCTCTAAAATAGTAGTTCTGTTGGTAAACATCACTTGAAGGCTGATCTAGGGAACACTAGAGCAGAATTAACTCTTCTAAACAGGCGTCCTTCAGTGCTTGTAGTAATCCTGGAGCAGTGTTCACAACAAAAATCTACAGAGAGAAAACTGAGCCAGCACTTTCTAATTGCACTTTGGCCACAGCAACCCCAAGCAGCGCTACAGGCCAGGGACAGAGTGGCTGGAGAGCAGCCAGGAGGAAAGGAACCTGGGGGTACTGGTAGATAGTAGCTAAACATGAGCCAGCAGTGTGCCCAGATGCCAGGAGAGCCAAGGGCATCCTGGCCTGGATCAAGAACAGTGTGGCCAGTAGGACGAAGGAGGTTCTTCTGCCCCTGTACTCAGCACTGGTCAGGCCACACCTTGAGTGCTGTGTCCAGTTCTGGGCTCCTCAATTCAAGAGAGATGTTGAGGTGCTGAAGGTGTCCAAGAGAAGGGCAACAAAGCTGGTGAGGGGCCTGGAACACAAACCCTGTGAGGAGAGGCTGAGGGAGCTGGGGGTGTGCAGCCTGCAGAAGAGGAGGCCCAGGGCAGACCTCATTGCTGTCTACAACTACCTGAAGGGAGGCTGTGGCCAGGTGGGGTTGGTCTCTTCTCCCAGACAACCAGCAACAGAACAAGGGGACACAGTCTTAAGTTGTGCCAGTGGAAGTATAGGCTGGATGTTAGGAGGAAGTTCTTCACAGAGGGAGTGATTGGCATTGGAATGGGCTGCCCAGGGAGGTGGTGGAGGCACCATCCCTGGAGGTGTTCCAGAAAAGCCTGGATGAGGCACTTAGTGCCATGGTCTAGTTGACTGGCTAGGGCTGGGTGCTAGGTTGGACTGGATGATCTTGGAGGTCTCTTCCAACCTGCTTGATTCTATGATTCTAATTCTCTAACTCGACCTGAAGATACAGAGGATGAAAAAGGAAAGATAAAAGTGGCTAAGCCCCAGATAGGCCATTAAAGCTGAAACACTGAGATGGCAGTGACTCCAATATAGTAGTGTCTGAACCTTGGCAGGTAAAATAGTTTTCTACACTCTACTGAACAAACCAATTAATACAGCAAGTACCAGAACTAACTGAAAATCATGGCAACATCCACTGGATTTGAAGTGAGATGAAGAAGGACAGCATCTTGGAGGAACACAATAGAGATGGACGTAACAAAAGAGGACAATCTGGGATATACAGCATTCATCTGTCAGACTGCCAAACAGAGGAACAGCCAAAGTAAGCTCTGTACTGTAATTATAGGGAAAACTAAATTCTTCAGGCTGTTTCTGAAAGAAAGTATCTTACAAGTAGACCACCAAAGGAAACTTGGTGCTTCAATTTTAATGTTTCTCCTAAGTGGAAAGATAAATTCTGAGGCACTGCCATCAAGACTTTTTCCATGAATCCTTGAGAAATGTCTTGACCAAGCTGCAGAGAGAAGGGCTTCATGACTGGTGGTATTAACAGGTTAAATGTAAGAGCACTAAGGAGATGCAGAACAAACAAAAAATCCCCTGGAGTACGCAGCACAGACTGGTGCAGTTGTGGTGAATAGATAGGGATAATCCCTGGTAGCTGCCAATATCCTCTTAAGGGAGGGTTTCTGCAGGAGAAGACTAATCTCAGTCCATCCATGGGAAAAAATACTGCTACAACTAGTAGTATTTTGGCACTTTCCATATCATTTAACTTGGACATAAAAGGACAAACCCTCAAATTGTTCAGAAGCATTAAAGAATCACAGAATCAATGACGTTGGAAGAGACCTCCAAGCTCATCCAGTCCAACCTAGCACCCAGCCCTAGCCAGTCAACCAGACCATGGCACTAAGTGCCTCAGCCAGGCTTTTCTTCAACATCTCCAGGGACGGTGACTCCACCACCTCCCTGGGCAGCCCACTCCAATGCCAATCACTCTCTCTGCCCAACAACTTCCTCCTCACATCCAGCCTAGACCTCCCCTGGCACAACTTGAGACTGTGTCCCCTTGTTCTGTTGCTGCTTGCGTAGGAGAAGAGACCAACCCCCACATGGCTACAATGTCCCTTCAGGTAGTTGTAGACAGCAATGAGGTCAGTTTTTTTTTTACTGCACATCAAAAGCACTGCAGTCCCTCACCTTGATTCAACTGGTTTCAAGACTGCCAGGCACAGCTGGAAATACAAACAGCTTACAGAAAACCTGAGATTGCTTTCCAGAATGCATCTTCCAGTTAAGAGGCAATGACACAGGCATCTCTCTCTGAAATAACATGGGAAAATCAAGGGAGAATGCAGATTTTTGAAGTGCTTGCCAACTGGAAAAGCTGTTTCTTAACCAAGAGGAAAAAGACACATGCTCATTGGCTCGTGACTTAAAACTGCTCCATTGAGATGAAATAGGAGATTTTTCCCTGGCACAACAGGAATATTTACTGCTTACATGCTTAAATTATTTTCCTTTTAACCCAAACCCAAGAAAAGACAAAGAAATTAACAATTAAGGTGTGGTGGGCATAGTAATATTCATCACAGTGTGTTTTGGCAACAGGAAGAGATTAAGTGTTTGGACCTTGCAGCAAAACCCTGGTTTGGTTGGTTTGTTTGTGGACAAGGGAGTTGATGGAAGAGAGTGAATACATCCTCTTGAAACATCACAGTGAGTGAAAAAATGGGGACAGTACCTGCTCAGAGCAATACCCCAGTCATTAAAAAGCAGTGCCTGGCTGACATAAACACAGGAACTTGGAAATCACAGCCCTTGATGTGTTAAGAGATTTAAAACCAAATGAAAAACACTAAACCATGTTCCTCCATACTGCCACGGATGAGGAAAACTGGCAGGGAAAAGGAACCTGACAGTTAATAAATCATCACAAATAGGGAAACAAAAGCATTACAGAAGTTATTAGCTCAGTCTAGCACTTTTTGCAGCTGAGGACTTTGAACCAAGTCTCTTGTCATGGTTAGAATTTGTGACAGTGTAATTTCCTTAGAGCTCTCCAAGTTCACCCCAGCTGCTGAGCTCCACTTCATGAACACTCAGGGAGTTTGCAGCCTGCTCCTCCTTCAGCAGGGTTGTTTCAGAGCTCAGTAATTTAGAACCCAAGGGCCAGTTTTCCAGTTTTTTAAGTTCAGTGTATTCAGAGCCATCTTATAAACATCACTGATGCCAGAACTACCCTCCAGCTTATTTTTACCCTCTCTGTAGATACATTTCGCCCATAGATTAGTACCCAACTGAAATGGTGACACATGCAGGAGAGAGATAGAGGTGGGGGGCACCCAGTTATGCTGATTAGTCACCAGCTGCTGCAGCTGGCTCAAAGTGACAACTTCATCCTTATTATCAACTAAGCACCCAGCCTTCAGTGAACTTCCATAGCATTGCCCAGTTTCAGCTTTGCTCCAAAGTACTGAGTGTTTTCTTTCTTTGCCAGTGCCCCTCAGCACTGCTGGTCAATGGCCACAACTGCCCTTGGCCCTCCCAGCAGCCAGCTCCATCTTCATGTCACAAGGGATGCAGTGTTATCCTCCAAAACCACAACTCCTGTCTGAAAAGCATTCATTGCAGGTTTCAAACAGTAAGAGAGAATTCAGTGGTGGATTCTGTCACTGCAGGAAATCCCTTCTGCAAAAAGGGGAGTTCTTCTCCAGAGGAAAATTGTGAAGCTTATTCCAAATTTTATCCTACTTTTCTTTATCTAGTCCCTGATGGTTTTGGTTACTAGGAAATGATGAGTATAGTAGTCTAGCCAAGAAAAAAAATGTTGGAAGTTGTTACTTCTCAATTGCCTGGCTTTATCTCTCATGAGTTAATGAGATCAACCAAATTCAGTCTGATCCACAATCAGCTCCTGAGCACTTCATCTTACAGCCAAGCTCACAGTAGGCAACTGAACTAATGAAGAACTGAACTAATGAAGAACTGACAAGTTCAACAAGAATCTTTCCAAGAAATAAATCATTAAATAAATTACTTACCTCTGAAACCTGGGAACAATCAGCAGCTTTGCTGCTAGTCAAGGTTTCTGTGAACTTGGGCAGCCTGCCTCCTAGCCATGTGGCATATAGACTGGCACAGGACAATTCCTGGCAATCTCATTTCTACAGCCTTCCTGAAGTTACAGGACACTGAGTCACTGAAGGTTCCCAGCACCTGGGATCAAAATGTACAATGCCAGGGACCTTGAAGTGAAACTGTGGTTATATGCATCTAGAGTAGTCCCAGATTTCAGGTGCACCATGAGGAGCTGCATTGCAGCATGCCCTGAGACACAGAGAATCAGAGAATCAGCCAGGTTGGAAGAGACCTCCAAGATCATCCAGTCCAACCTAGCACCCAGCCCTAGCCAGTCAACCAGCCTCATCCAGGCTTTTCTTCAACACCTCCAGGGAGGGTGACTCCACCACCTCCCTGGGCAGCCCATTCCAATGCCAATCACTCTCTCTGCCAACAACTTCCTCCTAACATCCAGCCTAGACCTCCCCTGGCACAACATGAGACTCTGTCCCCTTGTTCTATTGGTGGTTGCCTGGGAGAAGAGACCAACCCCACCTGGACACAACCTCCCTTCAGGTAGTTGTGGACAGCAATGAGGTCTGCCCTGAGCATCCTCTTCTCTAGGCTGCACACCTCCAGCTCCCTCAGCCTAGAGGGAGTTGAAGTGCCACAGAATTGCTTTTTCATCTCTCCAAATACATTAATACTGATATAGAAATCAGTAGGTATATCAACCTTTGGATGTAAAAAACTCACCTTCACTCTTGACCTTTCAAAATAGGTAAAGGTAATAAATACCTCCTCTAGAAACTAAAAACAGCATGAGCAATTTCTCTCCTCTTTTCAGATCTTGCTGTTATTCCCCTGGAATACAGTGACCTTACTGGCTTTGCTTACATAAGCAGTAAGATTGCCTGCTTGGAATTTTGCACTCCACACAAGCAATTTTACACACACTTTATGCCAGACTGATCTTTCTGCTCTTTGCATAGCTGAGCTTTCACACATCATCTCCCACAGCAGCCTGCAGAAGAAAAGCCTTGCTGCAGCTACCCAGCTGCACAGGCTTTTTATGCACAAAGATGCAGGTCACAGCAAACTCTGGAGACAGGCCTGAGTCACCAGCTGCTAGTCCTTTGCTTGAACACACTTGTAACAGCTGAGCTGCAGCCCATCATGCCCAGTGCTGCACCGTGGATCCAGCCAGAAGCTGTGGCTCCTGCCTGGCACCTATGGCTGCCCAGAGTCCTTCAAACAAACTCATCCCAGGGGGCAGGTAGCAGTAGACACACATTACTACCAGTCACATCAAACCTGTCTTAACAGCCACCTTGATTTATTTTTGCCTGATCAGTGAAGGCACATGTGCTAGTTTGAAGCTAGCTAGAATGTTTTGGTGAGAAGAACTAGATCACTACCTGAGGGGTGGTTGTGGCCAGGAGGAGGTTGCTCTCTTCTCTCAGGTGGCCAGCACCAGAACAAGGGGACACAGCCTCAAGCTATGCCAGGGGAAATTTAGGCTGGAGGTGAGGAGAAAGTTCTTCACTGAAAGAGTCATTGGACACTGGAATGGGCTGCCCGGGGAGGTGGTGGAGTCGCCGTCCCTGGAGCTGTTCAAGGCAGGACTGGACGTGGCACTTGGTGCCATGGTCTGGCCTTGAGCTCTGTGGTAAAGGGTTGGACTTGGTGATCTGTGAGGTCTCTTCCAACCCTGATGATACTGTGATACTGTGATCATAGGCTGTGAAAGGAAAACAATGGTGATGTCAACTTCCCTCAGAGTCTTGCTGAAGAAGAAATGAAAAGATTAGATAATACTCTTGCCATTTTGTCTCACTCTGGCTTGGGCTGCTGACTGAGCTGCATCTCTCTAACCTCACCTTCCATTTGGCCTAACCCACTTTGCTTCTTAACATTTTAGCCAAACCTCCATTCTTCCTTAGGACTGGGGTAAGGTTGAGAGTGGTAGGGGGAAGGTGAAGGGGTGGTTGAGAGCCCCTCCTGGGGACTCAGGTTTCTGGGAGGGCTGTTGTGTTTCTGCACTACCTTTAACCTTGTTTATTTCTGTCTATAACTGTATATGCTATAAATATCTGCTTGTACATTGTGCCAGCTGTAAATAAATAGCTTCATTTATATTCCCAGAGCCAGCTGAGTCTAGTCTGGGTGACCTCTAAAGTGTGTGTGGGGGGGAACACCCAAACCACCACAGCACATTTACCTGTTGTGTCTCTTTGCAACCAGTGGTCCCAACAGGATAGGGCAGAAACTCATCTTTAACCCCTCTCCCACATGCAACTCCTTCCTTTCTTCCTTGGAGGGCTCAGCCCATTTGAAATAAACTCTCAATTGAAGGGCAGTCATTCCAAGAGTCACAATCCTCACCCATCTGTTGTCTCCTAAAACACACAGAGAGCTTCTGACAGTTAATGGGAACATAATGCAGGTATCCAAGCTATTCCCAACTGATTTTCCATTTACCTGCAGTTACATCAGAACAGCTACAGGTGTGCAGGCAGTGCTGCTTCTTTGCTTAAATTGGATCACCAATAGTGTCAGAAACATGGACAGCACACCTGATACTTTCACAAGATCAAAGGTTAACGATTGGACTTGATCTTGGAGGCCTTTTCCAACCTTTACAATTCTGTGATAAGGACAAATGGACCCAGAAGCAATCTAAGGACCCACACTACACATGCAGTTCAACTTCTCTTGTTAGAAAGGCCCTCAAATCAATCTCCAAGGAGGCACCTGACTCTGTACAGAGGGGTTTTGTCACACATCATTAAACCTCATTACAAATGACCTCCTGTGATGTATGGAAAAACAACTCATAGAATTGACCAGGTTGGAAATGACCTCCAAGATCATCCAGTCCAACCTAGCACCCAGCCCTAGCCAAACAACCAGACCATGGCACTAAGTGCCTCATCCAGGCTTTGCTTCAACACCTTCTGGGACGGTGACTCCACCACCTCCCTGGGCAGCCCATTCCAATGCCAATCACTCTCTCTGACAACAACTTCCTCCTAACATCCAGTCTAGACCTCCCCTGGCACAACGTGATACTGTGTCCCCTTCTTCTGTTGCTGCTTGCCTGGCAGAAGAGCCCAACCCCACCTGGCTACAGTCTCCCTTCAGGTAGTTGTAGACAGCAATGAGGTCACCCCTGAGCCTCCTCTTCTGCAGGCTGCACACCCCCAGCTCCCTCAGCCTCTCCTCACAGGGCTCTGCTCCAGGCCCCTCACCAGCTTTGTCGCCCTTCTCTGGATACCTTCCAGCACCTCAACATCTCTCTTGAATTGAGGAGCCCAGAACTGGACACAGCACTCAAGGTGTGCCCTGAGCAGTGCTGAGTACAGGGGCAGAATAACCTCCCTTGTCCTACTGGCCACACTGTTCTTGATACAGGCCACTCATCCACAAGGTAGGCATTCAACACTAGGGTACTTAATAGCATGTTAGGAAAATGAACAAAAATTAAACCCTGTGCAAAAGAAAACATTTTAATACCATATTTGATTTGAAACTTTCAAGCACTGAACACCAGAAAACCGTTTTCCTAAATACATCCATGATAAGCACAGAAGCCACTAGTTCTGAAGAGAAAACAGAGATGTCTTTCATCATCTAGTTACTGCTGATGGCCTTTACAGCTACCAGTGCTGTCTTGGGTTTTGAGTAATCCCAGGGTCTCCTGTTCTCCGTGTACCCATAGAGCTTCCTCAGCGCCACGCGGGCTGCCTCTTCCTCTGCAGCGAGCAGTGTTTCACCAGGACCTTCAGCTATGATCTTCTTATCACTTGGGGAAGAAGGAAAAAATAAGATTAAACCCATTTTCCTCGTGGAACCCTGAGCACTGCTGTGTATCACAAACAAGGTCTGCCAGATTGCTTTTCACTTTCTATGGACACACAGATGTACAAACATTCCTGCTGGTCTTTCCTGCGATGACAAACAATTGTACATTCAACAATGGGAACTGCCATCAGAAATGCACTCATTTCCTGGAGGAGCACAGCTCTGTGCATTGGGATTCCTAGCACATCACTGATTCTTTTTAGCTCTGTTAAAAACATGCCAAGTTGTTACTCTGGTCAGTTTAAACAAAGAAGTTAAATGCTTCTCCCTATGTATTTTCAAACTCCTTCACAGCGTCCATGGGGAAGATGTCTATGTTAGGAAGAATGTACTCAGCTCTGTCAGATCAATATCTGTGGGCATGCAACAGGAACAGTTTGTGAAGGGACACAAGAGATCCCAGAAGAAAAATAATCAGAGTTCCTTTCTTTTATATAAGATAACAAATCTTAGGAGGCATACAACGCAAGGTATGATAAATCAGAACAAGCTACGGCAGTCTTCACACATTTACTTGCCCCTCACATGGCACAACAATGTGTGTTTTGGAGGAAGAAGGTCCTGTTGTGTTCCAGAGGAGTGATATTCCCCCTGGACAAGAGACCAGGACAAGTGCTGGCCACATCTGACACAAGCACACCAGGTATGATTGGCACTAAGTCATGTTTGGATCACTCTGCCAGACTTTACAGTGCCTGTGACTTGAACACTACTAAGTTTCTCTGGAATATAAACCCAGTCTCCCTCCAGTCCCACCTTCCCAGATGTCTGTGTTTTCTCACCCTCCTCTAAGCTCTGGATACAGCTGTGGCACTTCCAAAACTGTTCAGCTACGCTGCTGGCAGAGTCCATCTGTCAGCTCACCCAAAAGATACACCCAGGCTCTTCCATGCACTCAATTTATGCTTCAAAGCCCTTCAGCCAGAGACTGTTGGGGTCTTCTTATGTGTCACTGCAGCAAGCCCTGGGCAGCACTCAGAAGGCTGATTTTATATGGAACTCACCCTAAGGTCTCTCTTCTGGAATAACATGACCACAGAGCAGAAGCAGAAAAGTAGAAGAGCATCTTCCTGCCTCCCCTCTCCCACAGCTGAAATCCATTTCACTTCAAATTAACAGGGTACTAACCAGTACAAGCCAACGAAGTACACTGGCAGAACTGTGCTGGCTCCCAGCTGTCTGGTAATTCTTGGTTCTGGAGCAGAGATGTTCCTCTTGGTCAGTTCTTCCACAAGTAAGCCCATAGGATTTATTACTTCCCACATCTCAAACAGGTCTTTTCCAATCAATTGGGGAATAAAAAAATCCTGAACAAGGGTATTTAAAAGTTACAATTAATGGGAAAGACAACAAAGGCTCCAATTTCTGGTGTTTCCAGGTAACAATATGACACAGAGAGGCATTAACACAGCTGAGAGAGAAGAGATGAATGATGAAACCACCCCCACCACAGAAAGGAGTTCTTCATGATGGGAAATCATAGAATCAACCAGGTTGGAAGAGACCTCCAAGATCATCCAGTCCAACCTAGCACCCAGCCCTAGCCAATCAACCAGACCATGGCACTAAGTGCCCCAGCCAGGCTTGGCTTCAACACCTCCAGGCACAGCGACTCCACCACCTCCCTGGGCAGCCCATTCCAATGCCAATCACTCTCTCTGACAACAACTTCCTAACAACATCCAGCCTAGACCTCCCCTGGCACAACTTGAGACTGTGTCCCCTTGTTCTATTGCTGGTTGCCTGGGAGAAGAGGCCACCCCCCACCTGGCTACGATGCCCCTTCAGGTAGTTGTAGACAGCAAACGGAGCAAAGCCGAAGGTGGGGAGATTCAGACTGGACATAAGGAGATTCAGACTGGATGTGAGAAGGAAGTTGTTGAGCATGAGAGTGGTGAGAGCCTGGAATGGGCTGCCCAGGGAGGTGGTTGAGGCCCTATCCCTGGAGGTGCTTAAGGCCAGGCTGGATGAGGCTGTGGCCAGCCTGATCTAGGGTAGGGTGTCCCTGCCCATGGCAGGGGGTTCGAACTAGATGATCCTTGTGGTCCCTTCTCAACCCTGACTGATTCTATGATTCTGATTCTATGATCATGGCTGGACACAGGTGTCATTTCCTCATTGCAAAGTTAGTGATGTTTCACTAAGCAAAAAGGACAACTGGAAGGAGAGGAGTTGCTAAAATGTGTTACACTGTATTTGAATTTAAGCTGTTCATATGAAGTATCTTTAGGTGCTTGCACTCCTATGTAGAATCAACAGAATTGTTTTAACTGGAAAAGGTCTCTTCCAACCTGGTTGATTCTATGAAAAACACCTTAAAGATCATTAAATACAACCATTAATCCAGCATGGAAGGTCATCACTAAACCATGTTCCTCGGTGCCACACTACACAGCTTTTAAACCCTTTCAGGGGTGAGGACTCCACGACTGCCCTGGACAGCCTGTTCCAGGGCTTAACAACCCTTTCAGGGGAGAAATTGCTCCTAATGCACAGCCTAAAGCTACCCTGGCACAACTTGAGGCTGTTTCTTCTCATTATGCCACTTCCTATGAGGAGAGGCTGAGGGAGCTGGGGGTGTGCAGCCTGCAGAAGAGAAGGCCCATGGGTGACCTCATTGCTGTCTACAACTACCTGAAGGGAGGTTGTAGCCAGGTGGGAGGTGGCCTCTTCTGCCAGGCAAGCAGCAACAGAACAAGGGGACACAGTCTCAAGTTGTGCCAGGGGAAAGTGTAGGCTGGATGTCAGGAGGAAGTTCTTCCCAGAGAGAGTGATTGGCATTGGAATGGGCTGCCCAGGGAGGTGGTGGAGGCACTGTCCCTGGAGGTCTTTAAGAAAAGCCTGGATGAGGCACTCGGTGCCATGGTCTGGCTGACAGGATAGGGCTGGGTGCTAAGTTGGACTGGATGATCTTGGAGGTCTCTTCCAAGCTGGCTGATTCTATGATTCCTTCTTGAGAGAAGAGACTGACCACCCCATCTTACCTCAATGTCCTTTCAAGAGGTCCCCCCTCAACCTCCTTTTCTCCAGGCCAAACAGTCTCAGTTCCCTCAGCCATCTCTTACAAGACTTGCTTTCTAGACCTTCCATTAGCTTTGTTGCTCTTTTCTGGAGCCACTCCAGCACCTCAAGGTCTTTCTGCACTTCTTACCCATGAGCTCAGCCTTTGCTTTATGTAAAATGTTTGAAAACTGAAGATATGCCTGACCTTACAGACAAAGATTTTACTGACAGTGCAGTGTGTGGAGTAGAACACTCCCCCTTAGCAAGTGTCACCAAACACTGAGACATCACCTTGACACACCAGAAATGCTTGATTTCCTCTGCTTGACCACTGTGTGCATCTTTAAGAGAAGAACAAACACAAACAGAACAAAAACCTCCAAAACCCACTCCAGAACACACCAAACTCCCCCAAACTACCACCTGACAGACCTCTGTTGTGTTATAGCTATCGTTGAGCTTCTGCCACTTCCTTGCATCAAGATACAAGACAAAATATCTGTTTTTTGGCCTTTTTTCCCTGCAGTGTCTGAGGCTTTTAAAGGCTACTGTTATCAGTACAAAAAAATAACTGACCAGCAATGACTTACCCTGACAAAGATCTCTGTTTTCTCAGGCCCACTGCTGTCGAGCAGAGCTCCTATCACAGCAAAGAACGTCCTCCGCAGCACATCTGGTGGGACAGGAAAGTCTCTGCAGAGCGTCAGGTCTTGTATGGACAGGTTTTGAGCCACGTAAGAAACTAGCTCCTGACTGGTAAGGAAATCAACGAGTGCTCCTGTTCCTGCTGCAGGCAGATCTGGGTAGGCAGCTTCAAAGCACCGTGTCAGGTAGCAGCGTGAGAACGCCAAGCCCTGCTCACTAAGCTTGCTGTTATCCTGGAGGTGAAGAGCAACCGCTTCCTTGTCCAGCCCCAGCTGCCGGCGCCTCTCCTCCTCACTTTGGATGTAACAGCAGTTAACGAAGGCTGTCTTGAGAAGGTCCAACGAAAAGTTCTCATGCAGGCGGTGGCAGAAGGCTTGTATCTCGGCATGGTAATCCCAGTTTGGTTTCTCTGACCTAGAGAGGTGGAAAAGAAGTTCAGTATCGGGACGAGCAGTGAGCCATGCCGCAAGCACCACGCCGCCCGGGTATGCGAAAGGAAAGGAACGCGGAACTGCTTCTATCGAAGCCCATCCCGAGAAGCCCTGGTGCCAAACACGGCCGCTTCGCCCACCGCCGCTTTCCTGCTCCCTCCAAGCCGGGGCCGTGCTGAGACGCGGAGCTAAGGTCGCCCTGCTGCACACCGGGAGCAGACGCTGCCTGGGCGCCGAGATTCCACCCGCTGCTGCCGGCTGCGCTCCCTGCCCCGAGCCGCCCCCGGCGCCCCCACCCGCTCCGCCCAGCCCGGCCCAGCCCAGCCGGGCCGCGCAGCGCCGCGCCGCCTCTCACCGCCGCCGCGGCTGCTCCTGCAGGCGCTGCTGCTCCAGGTAGGCGCGAAGCCACCGCTTCTTGTTGGGGTTGGGCGCGGTACTGAGCGCGGCCCGCCCGGGCCGAGTCCCGGCCACCAGCCGCCGCGCCGCCGGCAGCAGCAGCCGAGCGGCCATGGTGCCCTCTGCGGCGAGGAACAGTCCGGCGCAGCTCGGCCCCGCCCGGAAACAGGAGCCCTTCCCTCTAGTTCCGGGCGGTAGCGTTCCCGGGCGGGCACAGAGCGAGGGGAAGCGGCTGCGGATGCCGCCGCGGTGCATGCCCGCAGAAGGCAGCGGGGCAGCGGCGTCTGCTGAGCTCGGTCGCGTCTGCCCCCGCCTGCGCTGTCGGCGGTGGCAGTGTGGGAGCGAGGAGCGGCGGCTTCGACCCGCCCCCGTCAGGCCAGACCGGCTGAAGGGCCCCGGGAGCCTGGAGCAGAGCCGCGTTCCAGCGCCGAGCTCGTAGCTCCTGTTCGCAGCACAGCCGTGAGGGGGGCCTGAGGGCCCCGTGCCGAGTTCAGCGAGGAGATGGAGGCGCTGCGGCAGCATCTCCTGCCGAGGCGAAGGCGGGCCGCTGCCCTGGGCTGCCTGTGCCCGGGCTCCGCAGCCGCACGCAGGCAGAGCGTGCGGATCAGAGAGGTGGTGGAGTCAGCGTCCCTGGAGGTGTTGAAGCAAAGCCTGGCTGAGGCACTTAGTGCCATGGTCTGGTTGTTTGGCTAGGGCTGGGTGCTAGGTTGGACTGGATGAGCTTGGAGGTCTCTTCCAACCTGGTCAATTCTATGGTCCTATGATCCGAGTGACTAAGGACACCCGCAGCCGCCCCCAAACCGCAGAGCTGGGCATGTGCCTAAAACGTCTGCCTCGGGTTTCAGTTCCATTGGCAACACCAAGGCTGGGTTTGGTCCCATAAAAGCAGCTTGCTGGGGTTGTGGCTGCTGCGGTGCTGCCAGGGGTGGAAGTGCCAGCTGCAGGTGTACAGGTCAGGAGGCCTCCACCAGGCAGGGAGGCCGAAGTCCCCCGGGGCAGCAGTGTGCATGGCTTAGTTCCTCAGGCTTCATCTACCACAAACCGGCTGAAGTGACACCAGGCTCCTGTCTTGTGCCAGTGTCCTTCAGCATGTACCCAGCTCCACACCACACAGGAGAGCCTAGCTGCTGCCTTGTAGTTTATCCTTACTTCAAAACCTGATAGCTCAGATGAACTCCCAGACTTTCTAAAATTATCCTTCACGGAAGTGGCAGCCTAAGTTCTAGCTGGGCCTTAGCCTCTCTAATTTTTCTCCTGCATAATCTGGCTATCTCCTTAAACACGTCAGGAGAAGCCTTCCCCTCCTTCCAGAGGTGATACACCCAATTCCTTCAGGAGCTCTTTGCTCATCCAGGCTGGTCGCCTCCCCCTGCGGCTCATCTTTCGGCACATGGGAACTGCCAGCTCCTGTGCCTTCAAGAGCTCCTGTTTAAAGTAGGTCCAACCATCCTGGACCCCTTTGTTCTCAAGGACTGCTGCCCAGGGGACTTTGGAAATAAGTTTCCTAAGCAAATTGAAGTTTGCCCTCCGAAAGTCCAAGGTGTAGGTTTTGTTGTAGTGCCTCCCTACCTCCCTGCATATTGAAAACTCCACTAACTCGTGATCACTACACCCCAGGCAGCCTCCCACTGCCACATCTCCTACCAGCCCTTCTCTGTTGGACAGCAGCAGGTCAAGCTGAGCTTGACCCCTGGGATTGTTTAGCCTGGAGAAGAGGAGGCTCAGGGGTGACCTTATTGCTGTCTACAACTACCTGAGGGGTGGTTGTGGCCAGGAGGAGGTTGCTCTCTTCTCTCAGGTGGCCAGCACCAGAGCAAGAGGACACAGCCTCAGGCTGCGCCAGGGGAAATTTAGGCTGGAGGTGAGGAGAAAGTTCTTCCCTGAGAGAGTCATTGGATACTGGAATGGGCTGCCCGGGGAGGTGGTGGAGTCGCCGTCCCTGGAGCTGTTCAAGGCAGGACTGGACGTGGCACTTGGTGCCATGGTCTGGCCTTGAGCTCTGTGCTAAAGGGTTGGAGTTGATGATCTGTGAGGTCTCTTCCAACCCTGATGATACTGTGAGACTGTGAATACTGTAAAATTAATACCCAACAATGTTTGGGGTTTGTTTTTTATTTTACAGTTTTATTAAATACACTACATCAGCACCTGGTACCCCACAGTCTTTCCATCACTCGCAGACTGACTTGCTTAAAAATTTATTTTATAGAAAAAACACCTGCAAAATTAAAGCTGAAAACAAACAAAACAAACCAACCAAAACATGACACAGCTGTGGACAAGCTGCAGGTTAGCAATGAAATAAAAGGAATTACCTCCGCGTGCTCAGGTGAACTGCTTAGAACAACCAAAGCTTTTCACGCTGCAATCTGCAAGCTGGGTTCATCCACACAACCTCACCACGTGTGAGAAATGTAGCACAGAAACCACAGCCTAGGAACTTGCTTCGAGATTTAACAGCAGCTTTGACATTCTGAGCAGTTAAAAGTGCTGCGTATCTGACCAGAAGCCACACAAGGGCAGCGTGAGATGGATTTCAGTTCAGAGCTTGGGGGACCACTCCGCTGCATGGCTGCCTTGAGGGTGGCTGTTTTTAAGAATCACCTTTTGAAGTGATTACTTTTTAAAGTAATTCCTTTTATTATGATCTGGACGTGGGCTTAAGCAAGGAACACACTCATGAAACAGAACACACTCCTCGGGTACGGCACACCTCAAACTATCACACTACAGGAGAACTTCTGCGATCACGATTAATGGCATCTAACCACAGAACAACAAAATGTACACTGTATTCCTTTGTCTTCCTTACTTTTCCCAAGCCCACTCTGTGCATTCTTTTCCCAGCTCCACAAAATGTCTCAGTGGTCATTCCTGCGGGTCACAGTCCTTACGCTGCGTGAGGCCAACGTGGTGCTGGCCGAGCCGCGCTGACACTGAAGCATGCAAAGGAGGCTACTGCGAGCGCCGGCGATGCGAACCTACCGAGCAGGGTATGACTCAGCACAGGGTGTCCCATTGCTGCAGCCCTCAGCTGTGGTGGCAGTTCCCAGTGTTATGAATTATAAAACAGCATATGATTCAGAAACAAAAACAAAGGGCTTGGAGAATTGGTTGTTTCCAACTGCCGGCTCTCCAGAGCGGTGCCTAGCGCCGGAACCAGAGCCAGCTGTTGAGCAGCCAGAAAGCCACGGTGATGGAATACATGATCATCTCCCTTTTGGCACGCTCTTTGTTTTCTTCTTCCAGGAGCTGTAGACGGCGATTAAGTTTGATTATCTAAAAATAAACACAGGGGTTTAATACTTCCTTGAGAGCTGCCAGACTCCAGAAGCTTCTGAAGAGTGAAATAAGATAAGATAGGTATCTCAGGCAGATGGATTTTAAAGATAGAGACGCTGGATAGGACTGGGCCCAGCACTGTTGGAGAGTAGGAGAGCCCTGCAGAGGGACCTTGCCAGGCTGGATGGGAGGGCAGAGGCCAATGGGATGAGATTGAACGAGGCCAAGTGCAGGGTTCTGCACTTTGCCCACAACAACCCCAAGCAGCACTACAGGCTGGGGACTGAGTGGCTGGAGAGCAGCCAGGAAGAAAGGGACCTGGGGGTACTGATAGATAGTAGCTAAACATGAGCCAGCAGTGTGCCCAGGTGGCCAAGAGAGCCAATGGCATCCTGGCCTGGATCAGGAACAGTGTGGCCAGTAGGACAAGGGAGGTTATTCTGCCCCTGTACTCAGCACTGCTCAGGCCACACCTTGAGTGCTGTGTTCAGTTCTGGGCTCCTCAATTCAAGAGAGATGTTGAGGTGCTGGAAGGTGTCCAGAGAAGGGCAACAAAACTGGTGAGGGGCCTGGAGCAGAGCCCTGTGAGGAGAGGCTGAGGGAGCTGGGGGTGTGCAGCCTGCAGAAGAGGAGGCTCAGAGGTGACCTCATTGCTGTCTACAACTCCCTGAAGGGAGGCTGTAGCCAGGTGGGGTTGGGCTCTTCTGCCAGGCAACCAGCAACAGAACAAGGGGACACAGTCTCAAGTTGTGCCGGGGGAAGTACAGGCTGGATGTTAGGAAGAAGTTCTTCACAGAGAGAGTGATTGGCATTGGAATGGGCTGCCCAGGGAGGTGGTGGAGTCGCCGTCCCTGGAGGTGTTGAAGCAAAGCCTGGATGAGGCACTTAGTGCCATGGTCTAGTTGACTGGACAGGGCTGGGTGCTAGGTTGGCCTGGATGATCTTGGAGGTCTCTTCCAACCTGGCTGATTCTATGATTCTGTGATAAACACTTCAAGATAATGTGACTATTTTCCATTGCTAGCAGTCATATCCTGCTGTTCCCTAACAAGCAGGAGCAGACAGGGTGTCAACTTTCTGCACTGTCAGAACAGTTCAGGACACATGAGGATAAATCCAGCAGGGGTACAGAGAGGATCGCTCCTTCATCACTCCCTCTGCAGGTACCTTTGCAGCCCCAAGGAAAGCCTCTTCCCCCATTTTACCACTGGAGCTGTTTCTCAGTGCTACCAACAACCCTGCTTTACGTACCTGTCGCCTTAAGGAAGCAGCATCTACAACTGTCATGTCATCTGGTGTTCCCTCCAGCGTCGTATCCAAGTTGGAAAGACCGTACCTATGGAACAAGGGAGATGGCTTAGATGTCTCCTCCTCCCACCCAAGCCCCAGCAAGAACCACACTTTATCAACATTCTGGTAGATGCATTTTTTGGTGGTGATGGAGAGAATCACAACCTGTTTTCCTAGATTTTAGGGAGTTGTCGGTTTCATCAGGTTGTTTAGCCTGGAGTAGAGGAGGCTCAGGGCAGACCTCATTGCTGTCTACAACTCCCTGAAGGGAGGCTGTAGCCAGGTGAGGGTTGGTCTCTTCTGCCAGGCAATCACCAATAGAACAAGGGGACACAGTCTCAAGTTGTGCTGGGGGAGGTCTAGGCTGGATGTTAGGAGGAAGTTGTTGGCATAGAGAGTGATTGGCATTGGAATGGGCTGCCCAGGGAGGTGGTGGAGTCGCTGTCCCTGGAGGTGTTGAAGCAAAGCCTGGCTGAGGCACTTAGTGCCATGGTCTGGTTGATTGGACAGGGCTGGGTGCTAGGTTGGACTGGATGATCTTGGAGGTCTCTTCCAAGCTCATTGATTCTATGATTCTATTAGTCTTTTTAACTGAATCAAGCACAAACACACATTAAGAGGGCTTGACTTCAACTGGTTTATTGCTCTATACATTTAAGTATTTCAGAAGATTTTCCATGCAGACAGACTTCTTGCTGTCATTTGGTCCCTCAAAAGACTGGTCCCAGTTATTTAGCTACTTAATGAAACCTGAAAACTGCCTGAGCTAAAACCACAACAGATTCTAAAGGGAGGCTGGGAAAGCCTCAGGTATCTTGCATTTGGTACCTACTTAGTATCCCAAAGGACACCCACTGACATTCATGATCCCACTCAGTATTTTAGGTAGAGAACCTTGCAAATAAGGAGTCAAGCACTGAGACTCTGCTTCCTGAACCCTGTGTGCATTAGAAAGTTTGATCTCTGAGCACCTCTCGGTTCTCTCAATGCAGTGATTCAGAGGAACCATTATTCCAACTCCAGGGCAAGTCAGTTAATTATGGCACAATTAGTGTCTGTTGGGAAGTGGCAGAGAATCCAGACAGAGTATGTGATAGCTCTTAACAAGATTCTTTTCCAAGAGCTAACAAGGAGCTCCTGATGCTGCACCCTCCACTGAATTTCTCACTTGCTATCTGAAACCCTTAGCTTCCCATTGAAGCATATGAACCAACAGCTTAGGCCATGGAACACAACAAAATACACCTGCAACAATGTTGAGCATTTAGTGACAGTTAATGGTCAGCTTTGACTGAGGTGCATACAAGCACAACTCTGAAGCCTGCAAAACACTCAAGTGCCAACACTGCTTCTGTGCTGCTGGTTCTTCATCACTTCTACCGAGTGTTCTCAGCTCAGGCAGGATTCCTGCCCCCAACAGACAGCTTGACAGAAGTCTCCCTGTACTCTTATATTGTTTATAAACAAGAACTGATTTTTCTAGATGAGAGTTACATTAGTCTGAACATAGAAATGATGAGATCTTTGAGTGACACTGTAAAAGAGAAGCAGCTAACTACATTTGCTCTGTGGGTTGTGGGTTGAAGAGCAAGGAAGGGGAAACCTTTTCCAGGTGAGAGCGTCATAAACCAACTTCTTGTGAGGGAACAGTCAATAATCAACATCTGTCCATAAAGTCATTGCTGCTTTAAAACCATGGTATGAGACAAACCCCTCACAGTTTTGGCAATTCTTTTTGTTGGAAGATTTTCTCATTCAGGCTATTATTGAGTTTTGATTCTAAGGGGAGTCCATGCATTCATTTAACTATAGCTTATGCTATTTACTACTTGTAGTTCTTTCAGTATGGGCAATATCAAAGGCACTGACATTGTTTGGCTTCCTCAGTGCTGTGAAGTTCACACTGCCAGCTCAGTTATTGGAAAAGTTGATTATAAAGTAATTCAGTTATTTCTACTATTAGGAAGTCCAAAGCTTTGCAGGCACACACAAAACAAGTCTTCCTTAGTCAAATGACCTATAGGCATCTGAAAGCCAAAGATGTTTCTCAGGACATTTTTTTCTGCATTTTCTTACTTGTAGTAGATGCTAGCAAAAAAGTAATGAACAAATAGGACAATGCCATCAGCTCCACAGCATTGTTGTCCATCCCCATATCCTGGCTTCCCAGTAGAGGCTCACCATTTCAGAGAGCTGGGCAGAGTCTTTCAGAACATCTCAGCTTTGCTATTCTCCAGTCTTCTCAGTGAGGAACATTCTAAAGCCTGTGGTAAATCTTAAAAAGGCTTTCTTTATTTCTCTGTTCTCTAACTTTGTCACAAAAGCTAACTGTTTGAGGGCTAATAACTTTGCAGATGACACCGAGCTGGGGGCAGATGTGGCTGGGTTGGAAGGCAGATGTGGCTGGGTTGGAAGGCAGAAGGGCTCTGCAGCAGGACCTTGACCACCTGGACAGATGGGCAGAGTCCAAGGGGATGGTGTTCAATAGCTCCAAGTGCAGGGTGCTGCACTTTGGCCACAACAACCCCATGCAGAGATACATGAGGAGAAAGTTCTTCCCTGAGAGAGTCATTGGACACTGGAATGGGCTGCCCGGGGAGGTGGTGGAGTCGCCGTCCCTGGAGCTGTTCAAGGCAGGACTGGACGTGGCACTTGGTGCCATGGTCTGGCCTTGAGCTCTGTGGTAAAGGGTTGGACTTGATGATCTGTGAGGTCTCTTCCAACCTTGGTGATACTGTGACTCTTTAGCTGAGTTTAAATCATAAGCTGAGGAACATAAGTTTTCAGCACATCTAAATCAAAAAGTTCCAAAGTTAATGTTTAGAATATATCTTTGTCTGCTTTGTGATCATCCATGGTTTGCATATAAATAAAGAACTTCAGTTTGCTTATATCAATCAGCTTTAGGTTACTGGGTATTCATTTAGAATATAGTAGCTATACTTTCTTTTTTTTCCAAGTGGTCAAAAAATACTGCAGTAAGTGGAAAGCCTCCTCTTGATATGCCACATTTTTACTTCAGTCTCACCAAGGCTGACCTCAGTGCTTTAAGTAGAGGAGGCAGTTTTCCACCTTTGCAAACTGAAGGCCATTTAGGAGCTGACTTGAAATGTGTCTGAGTTAAGTGCCTACTAGAAATACACACAGGCAGACCCATACAGAACTGTCACAAACCTACCATCTGCTGCTGTTCCCTTCTCTACAAAAAGCATTGTTATTGAATGCACATGGCAATTGGCAACCCTGCAGCCCATCAAAGTGGTTTCTTCTGGAAGGATTTGGGCAAGTTGGCTGAAAATCAGGCATGTTTTCAGTTTAGGTTTACACCGTACTTGCTACACCTGTGATTATTTGTTGTTGTGATCTATCAAGTCAGCGTCACTGCTGCTCTGTCAACTTCCCAACCGTTTCAGGAATTAAACCAAGGAGGGTAGTAGCAAGAAATCCCTTGAGAGAATCTCTTGGGCTGTTACAAGAGGTGAATTCTCCTGATAGAGAAGAATCTCTTGCCTGGATCCCGTCTGCTTCAGCAGAAATGTAACTGCTATTTTAATCGACACACAGAGTGCAGTGGCAAATAGGAGCAACAGATTGGGGAGGGACTGTTTTATCCTTCATCCTGACTGTGAGATTCTGTATCAGTCTTGACCAGTTCCACTTAAATTATGCCAGTCTGCCAAAATACAGGCAGTGAAAAGGCACCTACAGCTACGACTACCAACCACTGAGATCACCTGGAAAAATAAGGTGATGTCGCCGTCTCTGGGGCACTTCAAGGCAAGGTTGGACATGGCACTTAGTGCCATGGTCTAGCCTTGAGCTCTGTGGTGAAGGGTTGGACTTGATGATCTGTGAGGTCTCTTCCAACCCTGATGATACTGTGATACTGTGTGATATTGTGATACTGTGAACTCACTACTACACTGAAAATATTTTAAGTATATTGCTAATGTAATTTAGGAGCTCTCCTCACACACAGAGTCAAAATTTTGCAGCATACTGTGTCTATCAGACAAGTGAGGTCTTTGCAGGTGACCTGGATGGGCAAGGAATAAAAGCCTGAAACACCTCAAGAGCTGAGAGGGAGGACAGAAGTGAGAATTGCATCTGAAAATAAGGCCACTAGAAAGAAGGAAGCAGAAGTGTGAATTTTAGACTCTAGTGGATCATGACTAACAGAAAATCATTCTTTACCTGGTGTTGTCATGATGAGGGTTAGAGGAAGTGATAGCAGCTGACCCACCACGTAACACTGGCCTACAGCCGGGTTTGGAGGTAGGAAGCACAAGACAGAAACAGGAAATGACAAACAAAGAGAAGAGGTAAGCCACAGAGAACAAAGGAGCATAAAAACACTGCCACTTGTAGACTGTTTGCACACAATGTAATCTGCAGTTATCCTGTTGTGAATTGCACTTTCACAGCTCTCTCATTCAACTTTAACCACTTCAACACTGAATGTTTATGCAGCTACAATGTGTAGGCAAACTGTGGATTAAACAGCTTCATTTACGGAAGACAAATTGTTGCAACAGAGCTTTGGGCAGAGGTTATCCACTTTACAAACCACTAGGTTTAAAAAAATAATAATCACCCTCCCCAAACTCCAAACCCCACAAGAATGGAAAAAAAGCCCCAAAATTTTATCTACAAATACTTCTAAAATCCTTTTAAATATTTCTCTCCTCCCTCCCAGGAAAATGGAGATTTGTGTTCTCTTCATTCATCTAAACCCTAGGCCAGCAGCCAAAGGACCATTCATTGGATGTGGCACTTGGTGCCATGGTCTAGCCTTGGGCACTGTGGTAAAGGGTTGGACTTGATGATCTGTGAGGTCTCTTCCAACCTTGGTGATACTGTGATACTGTGATACTGTGATAGTCTGAGGAGAAGGAGATCCCTCCAGGAAGAAGTGACTAAGTTTCAAGCAGATAGTGTGAACATCCCTTGTAAGAGTTGCTCTTTCAAGTTCTTCTCTTTCTAGACAGCGAGGAAGGAAAGGCAGAGCTTTCCCAGTTGCTGCAACTATATAACGCACATGAACTTTGGGATAAGGAGTTCCTGTGTCCCATGTCATGTGGACACCAGCAGTACCTCCTGCTAGAGCCAGTACCCTGTTTTCAGCACCTCTGGCAATGAGGCATCAGTGTTACACATCCACAATGTGTAATAAACTGATCAAGAGCCTGAAAGGTTGCAGTTCCTTCTGTGCTCCCAATGCCAATAAGGGCTACCTGTGCCTGTACACTTAACTCTACACTCCAGGCTATATAGGTGTGAAGATCTTTCAGGCAGGTACATGCAGGAGGCATGGGGTGGTTGGGAGAGCATTGTAGCCTGGCTGAAAACAAGGAAGATCCATGCAAAAAGTATCACAACCACTAGTTTCCTAAGAAGGACCAGGATCTAAGAGTTAGTAAAACTACTCAGTGTTAACTAACTCACGCTGCCCTTCTCAAGGAGAGATGCAGGCCAGCAGAGCACTTGGATCTGTGCAGATCAGGAACCTGACTTAAACCAAATCCTCAACCCCTCTTCCCAGCACAGCCAGGCTGTTAAGAAGCTGCACATGATTATCTTCCTTTTGTTTGCAGTTCACATTTTATTTCTTTACAGGTGGACCCAAATGGATCACCAGACATTCCCCTGCCCCTCCCACACTTTTTACTTACTTGTTTGTGTTTTTTTATCAACAGTAACAACAAAAAAAAAATCATTATATAGGTCACAGTGACCTCATGGCTGATACCTGCTCACCTCAAAAATCTGCAGCAAGTATTTTGGTAAATACAGAATGCAGAAGTATGATACAGTCAAGCTGTTAAACACATGGTTGCCTTTAAAAAACTAACCAAGAGCACATTAAAACTTGGGAGTTTTCTGGCTCCTTCTGTCAATCCCATCCCAAACATTAACTCATGATCAGAAGAAGCCATAACTAGAGAACAGGAATACTCATCACTTCAGTATTTCATTGCAAACACAGTGGCAGCCTGAAACACGAAGGGAATGCACAGTAATTCAGCTTAATAATAGGCAATAAAGCACAGACCAATCAGGTCTGTCTTGTGCTGCTCAAGAGTGCGGCGTGCACTGGAAATACCACAGTGGTAATGCACTCAAACACATGGTCTGGGAGGAAAACCACACTGTGTGAACAGCCTAGGTACCTGGGTTGGCTTCTGTTGTGTCTGTGCATGTGCACTGGGGCCTGAGGCAAGCATGTGCTCTTTGCTGAGCAGAAACAGCAGCTATGAGCACCCCCAGTCTACTTTAAAACTCCTCTGGAAATCTCAGAGAGGCTGTAAGAACAGGCTCTAGGACTTCACAGGCAGGTTCTGGATGTTACCTGGGTAAGAAGCTCAGCTTTTGCAGCACAGGAAGGACTGGTGCATCGAGGAACCAGTGACTGGATGAAACTGCTCTCCTCACTTGTCTCCCTGCTTTACCTGGTTACTTCAGTAAAGCAACAGGCTGCTGCTTTCCCCAGGCTCCTTCACCTCTCAGACACATTTCACTTTCTTCTGAGCTCGCTTGTCTCAATCTGAAGCCGTGTGTAGCCCTCTTTGTTCACATCTTGTTTTAATTCTACCATGGAAATTGTCACCTACTTGCTCAATACAAAAAGTAATCTCATAACACCTCAGGATATGATCATGTGGGAGAAATTTGATGTTTAAGAAGGGTGGTGGCTTTTTAAACAGGGCTGTGCTGAAGAAAGGAACCAGTGATACAGTTCCTTATTTTCTTCTCCTGTGGTAAAGGGTTGGACTTGATGATCTGTGAGGTCCTTTCCAACCCTGATGATACTGTGATACTGTGAAAAAGGTACTGACTCAAGAGATGAAATTCATATAACTGAGATTTCACTGCAACTCTGTGCAGATATGAAATTGCCTTTTCTCCTGCACTCAAGACATCACTAAAGTCTCCTCAAATGCCAAGTTTGGGGGTTTTGTTTGGTTTTTGATTGCCTAGACCACAAAAGATCAGCATTTCCAAGACACTAGACACAGCTCCCGCAGTACTACTCAGCAGAAGTTGAAACAGAGAAATGGTTAGAACTACAAAACCAAAACTGACCTATTGTTCTTGTCCAAGCTGAAGGAAATGCAAGAGTAAACAGAGTGTTGAGAGTGACCATTAAACTGTTGTCCATTAAGTAACCTATTGTGCAAGCAGTGCTGGCTACACGAGGTATAATTCATTACCTGCAGTAGCAGCAGCAGCAAATCAGCACCTACCATGAGCAGGTTTAGTAGGTGGGAAAGTACTTGGGATCAAAATAAAATAAAGCAAGCCATGAACCAGGTTACAAATATTTACAGCAACAGATAGTCAGACATTGTTCATTTTAAAAGGTTTCATCCAGTATTAAGCATAAAACATTAAAGTAGAGAAGGTTTTGAGATAGAGAGCACATTGCACAGAGCGAAAGAAGAAAGTGCATAGTTAGAGCAATTATCAATCATTTTTTGCAACCATGCAAGTGGATCATCCAAATTTCACATTCCTGTGCCAGCTTGGAGTAATAGTGGCCATCTAAACAGCCACTAAGAACATGCTTGCACCTTATTGAAGGGCTCAGTATTTTTGCACCTGCTCGTTCAGGGGTGTCTGGAAACAGGTTTCCCATTTCTTCTGGGAAGGTTAGTAGGAACCCAAAGCAGGAAGAGTGGTGCAGCTTTTGAGTTCTAGGCATTTTCTGACAGCTGAAGCAAGCTGAAGGTGTGTGTCTGCACATGCCTGTGCCTGCCAGAATCCAAGGAAAGGCAGGCAAGGACATGCCCAATGGCAGCCAGGAATGAACCTGTCAGCTCTGCTGCAGACTGGGGCAAGGGCTGGGATTTCAGTCTCTATTTCAGCAAGGACCCTTGGCACAGTATCCACAAGTGCTGTTGTTCATAGATCCCAGAATTCCTCCTTAGGGGGAGCTTTAATTTTGTCAAACAAAATGAACTTGTAATTCTATCTAACTGTTAATACTGACAAGGGAAAAAAGGTATTGATGTCTAACTGGCATCAGTCCCACTTTAAAAACATAAAGGCCAGTAAGGCTGGAGTGCTCTACACACACTTCAGGGACGTTAATATGGACATCCATGTACTGTTAGATCAGCAAACCTGGTGAGCTACAGGTGGTGCCAGCTTGGGAAGTGACTGCAAACACACAGACATTCACAATAAGATTGGCTTGATAATCACTTTTTGTGACCAACCAACTGGAAAGCAAACAATTTACCCACACTACAAAATACTGAGAGTGCTGCTAGGCTATCACCAACCAGATGACAAGTTTCAAAGAACTTCCTAATGCAGGCCACAAGGATGAGTTGCAGGAGGAAGGAGCTGTACTCCTGATATTCTTGCTAGTGATCTCCTCTAACTGGACCTCTTGGTGAGGTCTTGGCTAGCCCTATGCTGGAGATGAGTGCAATTTGTACCTGAACCTCTAGCTGGCATGCTATTGACATGGAAATTGCTTCTGGTACATTAACCTTGCTAGTCTTAGTCTTTATCAATGTGTCTATAACATAAAACATGCTGTTCTTTCAAATGCCAAATCCATAAACAGTCCAGCTGTGCTAGTTTGAGCCTAGCTAGAATGTTTTGGTGAGAAGGACAAAATTATAGGCTGTGGAAGGAAAACAAGGCTGATGTCTACCTCACTCATAGGCTTGCTGAGATGTATAAAAACAAAAATCCAAACATAGATAAGGGAGTCTCACTTCTGCTGCTGGGGCGCTCTGAGCTGCATCTCTCTAACCTCACCCTCTGTTTTGCCTTCCTAATCCACTTTGCTCCAAACTTCCATTCTTCCTTGGGACTGGGGTAAGGTTGAGAGGGGTAGGGGGAAGGTGAAGGGGTGGTTGGGAGCCCCTCCTGGGGACTCAGGTTTCTGGGAGGGCTGTTGTGTTTCTGTATTACCTTTTCCCTTGTCTATTACTGTCTATAACTGTCTATACTGTAAATATCTGTTTGTATATTGTACTAGCTATAAATATAAGCTTCATTCACTTTCCAGAGCCAGCTGAGTCTAGTCTGGGTGATTTCCAAAGTGTGTGTGGGGCAGGGAACACCCAAACCATCACACCAGGGATATTAGCAAGTGGGCCTAACGCCACAGAAGAGCACAGAAATACTACATGCCACATACATGGAAATACTACAGCCACGAGGCTGGGTTTGGGTCACTGTCACTCAAGGTACCAGCTCATCCTTAAATTCAGGGGCAGCATTAAGAGAGGAGCAGCCAGCCCCTCTGTATGCATTGCCTTTCTTCCTGCCAGCATCCAGCAGCAAGGTCACCGTCAGCTCCCTACCAACCAGAGATAATTGTTCCCAGCACAAACAGTAACATCCTCAGCTCTTGACATGTTATCAAGAGCAGTGCCTACAACCTCCAGCACAATGTTCTACCTTGTTGCTGAACGTTTGTTTTACCCCATGACACCATCAAACCAATCTTATTGATGTGCACCATCACTCACCAAGGAGAAAGCAGAAAACAAGGCTAAGAAATCTGCAGGCTCAGGGTCAGGTGTTAACTGCAGGAAACTGACATTCTGGGGCCAGCAAAATCCCTTGCACTCACAGATCAACACTTGCTATTTTGATTTTTATTGGGAAGGAAACCCAAACAATGCTGCCTTTGACTGGAACAAAAGCATTTTGAAATGTGAATTTTGGACAATTAAATTGCTTACGAAGAGTGAAAGCAAAGGAAAAGGAAAAGCAAATCATTTCATCTCATAATTTTGCGAAACAGAAACCAAACTTGACTAAAAAAAAAAAGACAAGAAAAGGAAAAGAAAAATACACCAAAACCAAATCAGCAAAAGCTGGCAGAGTCAGTGACAACCAATCACCTGCGGTTTTCATCCAGCACATCCAAGACCTGCTGGTAAGCCCTACGAGTGGAAGACTGGATAAACGACAAAATGCCACGAGCAGAGTAAAGATTAGTCCCATCTTCAGGTAACATATTGGGAGGACAGACACGAGCCTGTTGCAGTGATGGTGTCACACTGTTTATACAAGCACAGTAAATGGAGAGAGAAACACTACAGTCAGCTTTGGAATTGGAGAAAAAAAAAAAAGAGCAAGAAGAGCTTTTCAGATAGACCCCATTCCAAAATGCTTATTGCTTGCTTTTGGTTTACCCTTCTCCCACCACTCCCAACTTCTAGTCACGCAGGGATCGTGTTTAGACATGTTCTGCAGAAACAAATATGAGTAACAAACCAAGCACAAACTAACAAGTTAGTTTCAGAAAGTCCTTGGTCCAGCTAAATCTGTAGCTGTTGCAGTCAGTATTCATTGTCATTAACAACTCCTACACATAGTCCCTTCTCAGAACAGGAGCAGTTTTCAGTAAGGAGAATCTCACAGACAACCTCTTCAACCAAAAATGTTTCTTTGAGCTGAGACTAAAGATCAGGACATGATTTGCACGTGAACAAAGTTTAAAGGCAACTGCAAGAAACATCAGTCAGTCCCAGTGTTTGGAAGCAAAACAAACATGGAATCACAGAAATGAGCATAATAATCTCCTCTGTTATTCAGAGTTTTTATCATGCCAATGATCTCTCTTAAACCTCCTGAAAGCATTTGTGATTGGCACAGGGTTTAATTCAAGTATTTCTTTTACAGTTCTGGGTGGGGGTATCAGAGGAAACAGCTTTAATTCAGGTTAAAGGCAGCCACACAGACAGACTGTCTTCTCATTAAAGACGTGCACACTCATCACCTTGTCTCCAGACTGGCATGAAGGACAGAATTTCTCAAACTGTGAAAAGTGAACTCTCCAGAGAGATTCCCTTTCCTAAGGGAAAAGACTGGAGCAGAAAAAAACCCCAAACATTAAATGCTGTCCCCTTTTCCATGTACTTTTGATGGCTTATTGGCTTCTGATGTGGAATTGGAATCCTTGCATTCAGAATTGCCTGGCAGTGGCCAACAAAGAGCTGTTTCTCCAGCTATTCAGAACTAGCCAAAGAAAGAAACAAGCACACTAAAGCTATTTTGAAATGCATTTTTTCCTTTGCAAATCAGTTCTGAGTTGAAATTATCCCTTTCCTTTGCCATCAGGTGTTCTTCCTCCGTGTTCTTCACACAGGGAAATGATTTGGTCGAGTTTGAGAAACCCTGAAGCACCATTAGAAACCACACACTCAGTGTAGCAAAGGCTCTTGCCAGTTTCCTATATGAAACTAGAGATGCTTAGTCAGAAAATTAGTACTGCAGAGAGCTAGAAGATGAAACACACTCTTGATTTTCATATACCAGGTAATATTTAGGCTTACGTGCAATCTTGAGTCGAATGAGGTGACTGGAACCGTGGCATTTTATTTCTTGGGACAGTACCTGATCCGTGCCACCTTGAATAATAATTGTAAGCTCTTAAGTAAGCATTCTTGTCTGTAAAGGGATTGTAATGTACAGAGCTGACATTACTGCTACACATCATTATTGTACAAGGTACCTGCTTGGCAGCCTCAGGTTCTGTTAAAGAATTGGGGTTTATTGAGAATTAATGTCTTGGGTGAAGCCCAACTCCTGAGACGTTCTCAGACTTTTCTTTATGTGCAAGTGGATGACAGAAGAGAGAGAAAAGGAAACAACCAACTGTTTGTACTCTGTAAAGAACAGTGTGAGAGGGACCCCAGACAACTTCTTCATTTCAATCTCACAGTCTATTGCAGAACATTTCATTTTGCACTTTGTAGGTCAAGCAAACTGCACGGTACATCCAAATGGGGGCACTGGTAGATAGCAGCTGAACATGAGGCAGCAGTGTGCCCAGATGGACAAGAGAGCCAATGGCATCCTGGCCTGGATCAGGAACAGTGTGGCCAGTAGGACAAGGGAGGTTATTCTTCCCTTGGACTCAGCACTGCTCAGGCTACACCTTGAGTGCTATGTCCAGTTCTGGGCTCCTCAATTCAAGAGAGATGTTGAGGGACTGGAAGGTGTCCAAAGAAGGGCAACCAAGCTGGTGAGGGGCCTGGAGCACAGCCCTGTGAGGAGAGGCTGAGGGAGCTGGGGGTGTGCAGCCTGCAGAAGAGGAGGCTCAGGGGTGACCTCATTGCTGTCTACAACTACCTGAAGGGAGGTTGCAACCAGGTGAGGGCTGGTCTCTTCTGCCAGGCAAGCAGCAACAGAACAAGGGGACACAGTCTTAAGTTGTGGCAGGGGAGGTCTAGGCTGGATGTTAGGAGGAAGTTGTTGTCAGAGAGAGTGATTGGCATTGGAATGGGCTGCCCAGGGAGGTGGTGGCGTCACTGTCCCTGGAGCTGTTCCAGAAAAGCCTGGCTGAGGCACTTAGTGCCATGGTTTAGTTGATTGGATAGGGCTGGGTGCTAGGTTGGACTGGATGATCTTGGAGGTCTCTTCCAACCTGGTTGATTCTATGATTCTAAATATATCATCCAAGAAGGACAGCAGTATCCTATATTAGAGCTTGAGTATTATAGTCCTATTGACAAAAGAAAGGTTTAAAAGGGAGTGCTCCATGTGGCTCTTCAATGGAGTCCTCATCACAGCATCTGAATGGACCACCCTGTCTATTGGGAAGTTGAATCCAGGAGGTAAGAGAAATAAGCATTGAAAAGAAGTATAATTTTCTATAGGAACTTAATATATTCATTCCAAGAATACATTTTAGTAGAATGCATTGACCTAAGTGGTCTAATTTATAAACAAGGAAGCTAAACTCAGAAGACAGAGACCACATTTGCAATGAACCTCTAATGGAAGTTGAGTTAGGTAACACTCAGTGCCACCTGAGCTAGCAGAAATTACACCAAGCAGGTGCTTGCTTCTGTTGCCTGTTTTCAGCCATACAATGACACTTTCACATGTGCAGCTTCTCTTAAGTAACTGCCACAACGAAAGCTGTATCACTTTTGTTTCCACTTGTGGTTTTATTTCCATGCTCTCTATAACTATCTGAAAGGTTGGAGCAAGGAGGAGGACAGCCTCTTCTGCTCAGTGTCAAGTGACAGGACTAGAGGAAATGGTTTCAAGCTGCACCAGGGAGGTTCAGGATGGATATTAGGAAATACTTCTTCATTGAAAGAGTTCTTAAACATTGGAATGGTCTGCCCAGGGAGGCAGGTGGAGTCACTGTCTCTGCAGCAGTGTGGGGACCTGGCGCTTAGGGACATGGTTTAGTGTTGACCCTTCAGTGATGGGTCAAGGGTTGGACTGGATGCTCTTGGAGGGCTCTTCCAACCACTGTGATTCTGTGAAACTTAAAATTCCTTTTTTGTACAGTCTATGTCCTGTGGGCCTACACAGTAAGGAAATGAGAGTCCAGAGATATCTTTTTCACCAAGTGCAAAGCTTGACTTTCCTGCATTTGTGTGAGCCATGCGACAACCAAGTGGCACAATCTGAACTGACAGAACCTTCTCCTGAGAGTCACCCAGGTATAGATTCATACCCTGCACTTAAGAGACTTGCAAAACCTGGATGAGGGACAAATGCCTGACTCAGCATCACTGCAGGTGTCACTGCACATCTAGAGAGACTTCTTTCTTTGGGTCACACTGAGCCAGGAGCAGCAATTAGCACAGAAAAGCAGCAGTTTCTAGGAACCTCAAGGATTTCAAAGCAGATGATTGCTGCATTAGGCACAGCATAACTTCTGTCATAAGAAAGCACTTGGGAGGACAGAGAGAAATGAAATACTACAAAAATGGGTTATCTGCAGGTCAGCAAATGTGGAATGTGCAGTGAAGAATGTCAGTTCCTTCTAACACGGGCAGTGGAGGGCACAGACACAGCAGGTTCCATAGCAGCTAACTTGGTGGTTTTATTCATACCAACAGAAGAGAAGAGCTCCAGGATCAATCTGAAGTTTATGTCATTTACCCAAAAGACTACTCATCATGGAAACTGCTGGGCATTAGAAGTTTGATGACAAACATTATGCAGGTACTGACATGGGCATCAAGAGAGGAGAACTCTTCTCCAGATGTGTCATAATTTCTAGGCTTCTGTAAATGCTAAGCTGAGTACCCCAAGCTGCCAGTTACATGTTCACTGATCACATCCATTCTAACTGTACAGGATTCTAGGTGTGTAGTGTATTGCAGAGCCTCTGAAGGACTTGCAAACTGACTGCAAATAATATTTAGACCATTTACAAGCAATACTTCTATAGGCAGCCCTTGAGCTGCAGCAAAGCACAGGGCTGAGTTTTACAGAATTGGGATATTCAGATTCAAGAAGCTAATAAGGACCTTAAAGGTAGGAATCAGCCCAATTAATCCATGTGACTTGGAGGACCTGAGGAACCTAGACATTTGCAGTCTGTAAGCTTGTATGACCCAAAAGTCTGATGAAGTAAGAAGATATGCAACAGTACTTCCACAAATATCTGGAGGAAGAGAAGGAGAATTCTAAGGTCTGGAGCATGCATCAGAATACATTGTCCAACACTGGTAAAAAGTAAACAACAGACAGGTCTGGAGCACACAGAGTACCTCCTAGTGTCCCTGATGTAAACAGAAGGAAACAGACATTTCTAGGACATAATCCACTTGATCTATTTCAGACTAAAAATAGATAGACCCTAAGTAGGTCATGCCCTTATTTCCCTCTGGTTACTGCAAATTAAGTTGATGGTGATTTAACAGTAATGTTGCACAGCCTACATTGTGACAGATGCATCAAATCTTTTAGGTCTTAAACCTAAGATCTTATATAAAAGAAGACTCCTCTCCCTTTTCTAAAAAGATTTTTAAGGGTTACAGCACAAAACCAGTTCCTGCCAGGTGGAAAGATGCTGCCACTCAGAATAAACCATGACTGATCAAAGATTATTGTGTCTAGTAAGAATATATAGATGAAGAGAATTGTTACATCAGATGGTAACAACACACAAAGCTGCTGTTTCTAGTAGGAATAGAAATATTCTGCTTGTCATTTTGGCCTCAAAAAAGATTAAGATTTCAATAATTAAGTAAAATTATTCTAATGATAATGTGAAAATACATATACATATATTTGCTCCCTGGGGTAGGACAAGGAGCAATGGATGTAAATTGCAGCACAAGTTCTGCCTCAACACAAGGGGGAACTTCTTTACTTCCCAGAGAGGCTGTGGAGTCTCCTTCTCTGGAGCATTTCAAGGGCTGTCTGGATGTGTTCCTCTGTGATCTGTGTTAGGTAGCATTGTCCTGCTCTGGCAGGGGGATTGGACTCAATGATCTTCTTGGGTCCCTTCCAATCCCTAACATCCTGTGACAGTCCTTCTTCTATGAATGAAAATCATTGTAATATTGAGAGTGGGAGAAAAAGGAACATTTTTGATGCACAGAGAATTTAATTTCCTCAAAATTCACACCCCATACTACAGCTCAGAAACTGAAAAATCTCCTGTAGTAACAGTTCATGAGAACTGGTAAGGCCACAAACAGTCACATCCACCCCCTGCAAGAGAATCCTCCACAAACGAGCCAGCCTTTCTAAACAGAAAGGCACAGAAGCGATGTAAAACGCTGCCCTTGTAATACTTTCAATTCTTTACTTGCCACAGCACACAAAATGCTCGCTGGAAAAGCCAGCTAGCAAGGAGCTAAAGAAGAGAGGAAATGGGTCAGGCAAGTGAGGCTGTGTGCCTGCACCCTGCTGTACTCACACGGAGTCGTTGCGGGCCAGCTGGCCGTTCTGCCGCGCCGCGTTCTCGCTCATGGAGCGCTCTCTCTTCAGTCTCCCCACCGAGCGAACCTGCGGGAACGGGGAGGAAGAGACAGGCAGAGAATCCCAGGAAAACACTTAGTAGTTTGCACTGGAGAGCTCTAAGTTAGATCTGCATTTTCACAGGGATCAGGAGCACAAAAGGCAGCAACAGGATCTGACACTGGCGCATGTGAAACCAAAGTCTAACCCTTATTGTAGTCCTGTTGTGATCTGTCTGTGAGATCTGAGGCCAAAATCCAACAGGATTTTGGTAAGAGAGAGAGCAGTATTCTGTTCAATGTTACTTCCTACCACCAGAGAGAAATCAGTTCCACTCCATATTTTGTAAGTCCCTCTGGCTTCATAAATGTTGTCTGGTTACTAAGATGTCAACTCCATCGCCCCCCCCAGGTGCCCATGTGAAACCCTTCTTTGAGTTAGAGCTCAGTAATTCTATGGCTGTAACACATCTGGACATGAACTCCAAAGTTAACATCTTTGGCAGTGATATGGACAGAGGAATCGAATGCAGCCTCAGCCAGTTGGCAGATGGCATCAAGCTGTGTGGCACAGCTGACTTACTAGAGGGAAGGGATCCATCCAGAGGGACCTGGACAGGCTGCAGAGGTGTGCCCAGGCCAACCTCATGAAACTCAACAAAGCCAAGTGTAAGGTCCTGCACCTGGGTTGGCACAATCCCAAGCTCAAATCCAGGCTGGGTGGGGAATGGCTGAGAGCAGCCCTGAGGAAAAGGTCCTGGGGGCCTGGGGTGGTGAAAAGCTCAACAGGAGCCTGCAGTGTGAGTGCAGCCCAGACACCAACTGTGCTGGGTTGTAGCAAGGGCAGTGTGGCCAGCAGGGCAAGGGAGGGGATTCTGCCCCTTTACTCAGCTCTCCTGAGCTGCAATACTCTGTGTAGTTCTGGAGCCCCTAACACAGAAAGGACATGGAACTGTTGGAGTGAGTCCAGGCTTCAAGGAGACCTTATAATGACCTTCCAGTATCTGAAGGGGGCCTATAGGAAGGCCGGGGAGAGACTATTTATAAGGTCTTGTAATGCCAGGATGAGGGGGAATGGGTTTAAACTGGCAGAGGGGAGATTCAAACTAGATGTTAGGAAAGGGTTCTTTGCATTGAGGGTGGTGAGACACTGGCACAGGTTGCCCAGGGAGGTTGTGGCTGCTCCTTTCCCTGTTGGTGTCCAAGGCCAGGTTGGATGAGGCCTTGAGCAACCTGTTCTAGTGTCTAGGTGTCCTGCCAATGGCAGGGGGTTGGAACTGGATGAGGTTTGAGGTCCTTTCCAACCTAAACCGTTCTATGATATACATTAAAAGAATGTTTTTGTTTCCAATAACCTGCAGATAAAACCAAGAAGCATGCAGCTTTCTCTGCCATCTAGAGACACAGAAATACCTAGATTGAAATCTAGACATTTAGTTAAAAGTGTTTAGAGTAGTTCTAATGATGACTTCATTTTTGTAAAGACTGTGCAGGAACAACATCCTTCACCATCTGCCAGTTAAACGCGGAACTTCAAAGGCACTACTAGAACTACTACAGTGCTAATAAAGATCATTTTGCACTTTCCCAACTCATGTTAGCACCAAGGTGAAATAATCACTGGTCACTTCACTTCTTCATTACAGAGAAAAGCAAAACAAGTACTAGCCTCTTCAGTCTGAGGTGTCTGCTGAGGTTTTTCTAGGTCCAAAAAATCTAGCGGTCGATCACTAAGAGAAATAACACGGGGAGGAGTTTTCAGTGCCAGTGGTTTGAATGAAGTAGACTGAAGAATGTCAAGGTCTGATGGTCTGGGAAATGGAATGTCTTCGCTATTACCTGCAAGAACATCAGTTGTCAGTAGAAAGCAAGTTGTTTCGAGGCCCGAGGGCCAATGCTAAAGCTCAAGACAACCCCACAGAAGTTACTTGCCAAATAATTAAGTCTACTTGTCTTTAACAGGGTCTGAATGTTAAAAACCATGGTTCAAGTTCGCATCAAGAGCACATGCATTGATGCCTATTGGAGCAGCCTCTGAAACAATGATCCTAGCGTCAACTATTACTGCAAGTGAGTGCAGTTTTCATCTCTAGATGTAGTCTTACTGAAGGTGGATGTGTAGATGTCACTCTGTCAAAGCATACCACACACATCACATGTTTTGCAAATGGTACAGTCTGCAGCACTAGCAGGTCTGTCACTGTAAAAACCATGACCATTTACAGTCATGGGCTGCCCGGGGAGGTGGTGGAGTCGCCGTCCCTGGGGCTGTTCAAGGCAAGGTTGGACGTGGCACTTGGTGCCATGGTCTGGCCTTGAGCTCTGTGGTAAAGGGTTGGACTTGACGATCTGTGAGGTCTCTTCCAACCCTGATGATACTGTGATACTGTGATACAGTCTAGCCAGTAACAGACAGATCCTTAACAGAGTTTACACTCTGTTTAGGAACAAATACATCTTGCACAGCTAATACACAGTGCACCCACAAAACTTGTGATAGATACATTGGCTTATACTTAAAGAAGAAACATTAGGAGTAAATCAGTAAACATTTGTGGTTTTTTTTTCCTCCTGAAATGGTTTAGTAAGGTGGATCTAGGTTTAGTAAGCCTGATCTAGGGTAGAATGTCCCTGCCCATGGCAGGGGGGTTGGAACTGGATGATCCTTGTAGTCCCTTCCAACCCTGACTGATCCTATGAAAAGTCAGCAATTAGACTTTCTGCTTGTAGTTCATTCACCAACTGTCTCCACTACAAATGATGTCAAAACTACCCATGGAACCTTTTCCCAAGTCAAAGCTGATAATTCACAGCTTTTTCCTCTTAAAACCCTACCAATATGTACTTTTTTCCAACCAGAAACCTAGGGAACTGCTTTCCTCCTATTGCAACGCAGACATACCTGCCACTACAATCCGCTCGGGCACCTGCATAGCCACAGTGGCATTTGGAAATCCTTCCTGGGCATCCTTCTCCAGGTCAGCATTTTGAGGAGCTACTTTGAGTTTCTCTGGGACCCTCATGCGCTGGCTGATGCCCTCGGTGTACTCCATCTCATACTGCAAGCGGTTCATCTCGGCCATCTCGGCAGCCGGCGACGGGAACGCAGCCCCGCTCATTCTGCCAAAGGGAAAAGCAGCCACATGGGAAACCACTGCAAGGTCTGGCAAGGTGTATAGGGTTAACACTCCGGGGGAGTAACCCTGAACCTGACCCTAGGGGTCTTGGCCCCTCCCCAGGAGTGGGCCACACTCCAGGTGATGGTTAGCCCACTCCCCCCACTGCCTGTCCTATAAAACAGAGGAGCTTCCTGCTCCTCTTCCTCTCTCTTTCCTTCGCTCCCTCTCGACACACACACACACACACACTGCATACCAGCACACCACGTGGCAGCCACACCATCACATTGCTTGGGTTGTATCCATCCCTTGTTGTATTTTGCTGTTTCCCCTTCCTTATCCTTTGTAAACTCCCCTACCTCCAATACCTTTTCTAAGTTATTGTTAAACTTTTCCTTTTTAACTTCCAAATCGAGGGAGATTGATTTATTGGGGTGTGCTTACCTCTCTCTCTCTCTCTCCCTATCTTTGGGAAAAGGAGGGGAAAGAGGGGAGGGCACTCTATAAATTCTCTAAGTTGTCATTGGGTCTATTAAATTTATTAGAGTCTCTGGGAACCTGCATTTGAACCCAAGACACAAGGAAACCCTTTAGATCCCAACTCAGATGATTTACACAGAGGCACAAGTTAGGTTGTAAAATTCACAGCAAGTGTAGGCACAGGAGCAATGACAGAAGAATAAAGTAACGCTGCAGGCAATGCTCAAAGCCACACCAGGAGTCCACAAATGGAGCTGGGACAGAAACCCCAGAAATTCTGCAGGTCTACCATTTCTGGCAGGAAAAGGAACCCCAACAAAGCAAGAAAGCAGAAGGAATGGGTAGGATTGGCAGGAAACCCATTCAGGATTGGTAAGGAATCTGAACTGTTGATCTATATTTACACAGATCCCATCCCCTGGTTTTTCAGAATGTGAATGAAGTCTTACAAAACTGCACACTGGAACAGGGGAGAGACAGAAAAGGCTCAGCATGGGCAGCAGTTCTCTGCTTCCTGGCACTCACTCAGACCCCACCTTGTCTTACAAGGACAAGGTCCTCATCAAGGGCCTCTAAGAGCAGCCTGAAAGCCCCACGTGTTCCTAACCCACTTCACACACAAGTAATTGTGTGGACTTCTCACTTCTGAATTTCTCTGTCAAGGAAGATCTTACTTTGCAGAACAGCTAGGAGGTGGGCAGAGAGAGAACAAGACTTGATTTCTGTGGAGAAGGCTCTGCCTTCAAACACACACTTTCCTGGAAAAGGAGGGGAATTTCAAATGAAGCAGGGGAGCAATCTCCCAGAAACGTGGCGGTGACAAACTTACTGACACCATAACTGCTGGGAGCCCCATGGAAGACAAATGCCAAAACAATGGTGGCTTGAAGTTAGGCTGATAGGTAAGAGAGAAAAAACCCTAAAGCTGCACTTGGAGGTGGGCTGCAAAGGGGACGATGCTGATGGAAACTCAGAACTAGTTGAGGTTAGGCTGATAATTAAGAGCACAAACAAACCCTAGAGCTGCACTTGGAGGTGGGCTGTAAAGGGGATGATGATGGTGATGGAAACATGGAGCTGGTTTGAGGTTAGGCTGATAGTTAAGAGAACAAAACAAACTCTAGAGCTGCACTTGGAGGTGGGCTGTAAAGGGGATAATGCTGATGGAAACTCAGAGCTAGTTGAGGTTAGGCTGATAGTTAAGAGACAAAAAACCAAACCCTAGAGCTGCACTTGGAGGTGGGCTGTAAAGGGGATGATGATGGAAACTCAGAGCTAGTTGAGGTTAGGCTGATAGTTAAGACAAAAAACCAAACCCTAGAGCTGCACTTGGAGGTGGGCTGTAAAGGGGACGATGCTGATGGAAACTCAGAACTAATTGAGGTTAGGCTGATAGTTAAGAGCACAAAAACTCTAGAGCTGCACTTGGAGGTGGGCTGTAAAGGGGATAATGATGGAAATATGGAGCTGGTTTGAGGTTAGGCTGATAGTTAAGAGAACAAAACAAACCCTAGAGCTGCACTTGGAGGTGGGCTGTAAAGGGGCTGCTGATGGAAACTCAGAGCTGGTTTGAGGTTAGGCTGATAGTTAAGAGAACAAAACAAACCCTAGAGCTGCACTTGGAGGTGGGCTGTAAAGGGGCTGCTGATGGAAACTCAGAGCTAGAAAAAGAAGAGGAATAGCTGTGACTACTCACGTGGGCAGTGGTTAGTGGACCTCACCGACTGAGGTGTAAACAGAAATACACTATGTAAATACAGTTTTCCTGCCCTATCTGCCCGCTGCAAGCAGAGCTGACTCTGGCCAGAAATCTTTAGTACTACTGCTTGAGTAATCCCCTAGCTGAAGAACTCTCTCCTGGCAAAAGGCAGGCTTTGCCACTCTAATTGCAGCTGCATTCCTTTGCTATTTTTGGCAGCAAGGCTGTGTCTGTTGCTGGTTGTGTGCACTCAGAAGCTGAACACGCAGAACTCTGTTATCAGAACACCTCGGCGCAGACCATCCATGCGGCAGGCAAGACCAAGCCATTGCTCCACCACCACACAGAACACTCCACCAACACAAACCCAAACTAGTGGTAACCTTCAGATGGAAGCACGTAGAAGGGTCTGGACTATGTTAACACTACATTACATGCACACATTTAGTACAGCTAAGATGTGAGCCACTTGGCAAGACACCCTGGGATCCTCAGTGTTATTTTCAGGACTTCCTATCACCAGAGATCAAATGAAAAAGCCTCATTAAGCTCAAAGTCTCACAGCAGGGGAACTGGGGATGAGGGCAAGGTGGTCACTGTTCCATGAGAACTTAAAAAAGTAGTTATGAAGGATCACTTAGAAAGGAGAACTTAAAAAATAAAGTGATGTGGGTTTAGTCCACCTGTTCTTACTGCTTGTATTCATCCAGAAATGGGGAAAAAACCATTTCCTTAGAAATAGGCACTTGAGAGGAGTTCAAGAAGTGCCTGAGCACTGTCTACAACTACCTGAAGGGGCATTGTAGCCAGGTGGGGGGTGGCCTCTTCTCCCAGGCAACCAGCAATAGAACAAGGGGACACAGTCTCAAGTTGTGCCAGGGTAGGTATAGGCTGGATATTAGGAAGAAGTTCTTCACAGAGAGAGTGATTGGCATTGGAATGGGCTGCCCAGGGAGGTGGTGGAGGCACCGTCCCTGGGGGTCTTCAAGCAAAGCCTGGCTGAGGCACTTAGTGCCATGGTCTGGTTGATTGGATAGGGCTGGGTGCTAGGTTGGACTGGATGATCTTGGAGGTCTCTTCCAACCTGGTTGATTCTATGATTCTATGAGCAGCTCTGTTACTTGATAGGAGTTCAAAAGGTGCCTGAGCAGGTCTGTTACTTCAAAACTCTGGAGATTTTTTAACTGTTTTTGGTCTCTGCCCTTAGGTTTTGCAAGCTACTTTTGCCCCTCTTGCAAGACACTGGCCAGATCAGCCAGAAACATGAACAAAGTACACAGCCTTCTGACACATTCACTCGACAAAAGGTGCTTTTCATTTCAAAACACAGCCTACGATCAGTAAAGCACTTCCAAATCAAGGGGAGTAAAAATCATGTCAATAAAGAGATTGAAACAGGAACTTAAAGGTACCCAGAATATCTAGCAGTAGCTTAAAAAAAGAGATACTGCTCATGAGGCTTGATAAAGGACACCTCACTGCCTGCTCACGTTCTTCTTGTGCAACACCTCCACAGCTCTGTGAGGTATCCACTATACTGCAGCAGGGTTTATACCCCAACTTCTCTAGAGTTTGACATGGCTTGTGTGTGACAACTGCTTTCCAGCTGTCAGGTGCAACACACACACACACACACACACTAAAATAGAGCAGCATTAGTACAGTCACTTTATAAATTATTTATAGACTAAACAGTGCTGTGTGAGTTTAGCTGTACCTGCCAAGGACCTGCACGTACAATATCTCAGGATCTTCCCACTCTTGCCTACTTTTCATCTGCTTTGTGTCGCTGAGAGTTGTATTTGCTGTCAAGATGATTTCAATTCTTACTCTCTTTTACAAGAGAATAGGAAAAGAAGAAACATTTCAGAAAGGGAGAACTAACAATAATTAAATGGGGCTTGTTAACAGACCCCCAATTTAGAGAATCATAGAATCAGCCAGGTTGGAAGAGACCTCCAAGCTCATCCAGTCCAACCTAGCACCAAGCCCTATCCAGTCAACTAGACCATGGCACTAAGTGCCTCAGCCAGGCTTTTCATGAACACCTCCAGGGATGGTGCCTCCACCACCTCCCTGGGCAGCCCATTCCAATGCCAATCACTCTCTCTGCCAACAACTTCCTCCTAACAGCCAGCCTAGACCTCCCCTGGCACAGCTTGAGACTGTGTCCCCTTCTTCTGTTGCTGGTTGTCTGGGAGAAGAGACCAACCCCACCTGGCTACAGCCTCCCTTCAGGGAGTTGCAGACAGCAATGAGCTCTGCTCTGAGCCTCCTCTTCTGCAGGCTGCACACCCCCAGCTCCCTCAGCCTCTCCTCACAGGGCTGTGCTCCAGGCCCCTCACCAGCTTTGTTGCCATTTTCTGCCCACGTTCCAGCACCTCAACATCTCTCTTGAATTGAGGAGCCCAGAACTGGACACAGCACTCAAGGTGTGGCCTGACCAGTGCTGAGTACAGGGGCAGAATAACCTTCCTTGTCCTGCTGGCCACACTGTTCCTGATCCAGGCCAGGATGCCATTGGCTCTGCTGCCCACCTGGGCACACTGCTGCCTCATCTTCAGCCACTATCCACCAGAAAACAGAAATCGAAGTTGTGCTTTCTGCAATGGTCTTGTTACACAAAGCACTTTAGAGAAGACATTAATAATAAATCAGGGAGAAGGAGAAGTTGGATATTTAGAGAAATGAGTAGCTCTAAAGAGGAATAAGCATAAATAAGAAATCTGAGCATGATGAGACAATAAATATAGTTACAAACACAGGACAAATAAATGAGAGCAGCTCAAGTACTAAAGAGCATCAGAGGTATTTATCAAGAGAAAAGGATAAGAGGATCCAGGGGAAAAGGGAGGAGAGAAAAAAAGAAGTTGAGAAAGCTGAATTATGCATGCTCAGAAAGACAGTGGGGTATCTCTTTCTCCCCCTCCTAAGCAACATCAGTAGAATCTACAGGCTGGGGACAGAGTTGCTGGAGAGCACCCATGAAGAAAGGGACCTGGGGGTACTGGTAGATAGTAGCTGAAGATGAGGCAGCAGTGTGCCCAGGTAGCCAGGAGAGCCAATGGCATCCTGGCCTGCCTCAGGAGCAGTGTGGCCAGCAGGACAAGGGAGGTTATTCTGCCCCTGTGCTCAGCACTGTTCAGGCTACACCTTGAGCGCTGTGTCCAGCTCTGGGCCCCTCAATTCAAGAGAGATGTTGAGGTGCTGGAAGGTGTCCAGAGAAGGGTGATGAAGCTGGTAAGGGACCTGGAGCACAGCCCTGGGAGGAGAGGCTGAGGGAGCTGGGGGTGTGCAGCCTGGAGGAGGCTCAGGGGTGACCTCATTGCTGTCTACAGCTACCTGAAAGGAGGCTGTAGCCAGGTGGAGTTGGTCTCTTCTGCCAGGCAAGCAGCAACAGAACAAGGGGACACAGTCTCAAGTTGTGCCAGGGAAGTCTAGGCTGGATGTTAGGAGGAAGTTGTTGTCAGAGAGAGTGATTGGCATTGGAATGGGCTGCCCAGGGAGTTGCCATCCCTGGAGGTGTTGAAGCAAAGCCTGGCTGAAGCACTCAGTGCCATGGTCTAGCTGACTGGACAGGGCTGGGTGCTAGGTTGGACTGGATGATCTTGGAGGTCTCTTCCAACCTGGTTGATTCTATGAAGATCTGAGGAGGAAGCAAGGCACACAGCTTCAGAGGATGGCTTTTTCTCAGCATTGTGCCAGTGATCAGCCACTGGCCATACCTGTGCTGCAGCCGCGAATGCCGAGCACAGTGCAAATGACCCAGTTAACCTGAGCTGCCTGAAGATAAGCCCCGGGAACAGCAGAGCTCTGCCAGAACAAAGAGCAAGCAGATTCTATAGCCTACACTGAGCTAACTCTGACTTCTCTAGATGTGTTACTGCTTGCTCCAGCTGGGGGCATTTTACAGCCACTCTGTTCCAGTGGACATCAGCTACGAAGTGCTGCTTCAGCCAGTGCCTGGGGATCCTCCAACAGGTAAAAGAGGAAGAAAAGAACTTAAGCAGATGTACTCTAGGGCCCAACGCGTCCTGCAAGTGTCCGAATATCTTCTGCTGAGGCATGTGAGATCAGTGGTTGGGAAGTAACGAGGCACAAACAGAACAAACTGAGGGAGAGAAGGGGGAAGTGTGGGGCACAAGGCTGCAGCCTGCTCTGCATGGGGCAGTTCTGAGGGTGAATTGTAACAGCTATCGCCCCTGGCCTTACCACGAGGGTGAGACGAACAACACAACAGCTACTGCACATGAGCAATGCTATAGGAGATTTTAACACCAAAGACTCGATTCCCAACCCCCTAAATAGAAACTATACCGAATACTGTAGAGGAAGCCTGACAATGATCTTTCTGACACGCTGCAAAATGTATGGCGTTGTAAAAGCAGTGAAGTGTTAACGAGAGGGCAGAGCACGGCTGGAGAAGCCCTGCACCGCGGCAGGGACGGCGACACGGGGCAGGACCGGGTGAGGACGATGCAGGCTGGGGAGGGGGCGGGGGACACAGGCAGCTCAGGCTGAAGGGAGGCGTTCAAGGTTGGGGCGGGGGGAGAGGTGTCAGGCTGAAGGGGAGAACGCCAGGTTGAGAAGGGGCCTCAGGCTGCGGGGATCTACGCCTGTGTGGCCGTTCCCCCTACACCACCCTATCTCCTTCCAGCCTGGTTTCCTCACCGGCTCGCCTCACGGACAGGCCAAGCCCGCCCGCCACAACCGGGATAGGGAGCCACCAGGCCCCGGCAGTCCGTACTCACCCAGTGCGGCGGTAAGGCAGCGGGCGAGCCCTGCCGCGGCCGGGCCGTTCAGCTCCTGCCTCGCTCTGACCCCAGCGCTGCCAGTCGCGGGCGTTAAGCGGCGCGACGCGCCCCGGCCCCGCTCCTCCGATAAGACGCCAAAATCGCCCGGCGTGTCCTCAGCGGGCTCCCGTAGGGGCTGCGGGCCGGGGCCGCGCCTCACGTGGTCGCAGCGGGCGGAAGCGGCTGCGGGTGGTGCCTCACGTGCTCGGCGCCTCCGGGCAGCCATTTTTAGTGCGGGCAGGCGGCGCAGACGCTCGTGGGCCGCCCCGGGCCGCCTGCGCCGCCACCTGCGGCAGCGGGGATCGGCAGCGGGGTGCGGCAGCGGGGATCGGCAGCGGGGAGCGGCAGCGGGGATCGGCAGCGGGGTGCGGCAGCGGGGAGCGGCAGCGGGGATCGGCAGCGGGGTGCGGCAGCGGGGAGCGGCAGCGGGGATCGGCAGCGGGGTGCGGCAGCGGGGGTTCGACAGCGGGGGTTCGACAGCGGGGATCGGCAGCGGGGTGCGGCAGCGGGGATCGGCAGCGGGGATCGGCAGCGGGGCGCGGCGGCGGGGCTCGGCAGCGGGGCGCGGCGGCGGGGCTCGGCAGCGGGGCACTCGGGAGAGAAGGGCTCTGCCTAGCTCACAGCCGGCGCCTCGCGTTCCAGAGGCTCTGTTTCGAAGAGCCGTGTAAGAGCACCCAGTCCAACCGGTAACCAGCCGTGCCAGGTCCCCGCTACGCCGTGACCCGCGGCAGCATCTGCGCGGCTTTAAAACACTCCAGGGAGGGTGAGCTCGGCGCTGCCCTGGGCAGCCTGTTGCAGGGCAGGAGAACTCTTTCAGGGAAGACATTTGTTCTGATGTCCAATCTAAACCTGCCCAGGTGCAGCTTAGTGCCGCTTCCTCTTGGCCTGCGATTTGCTATATGGTCGACTCCAGTCTCCTTTCAGGGAGTGGCAGGGACTGGGATGGAGTCCCTTCTTTCCACGGGGCTGAGCAGGCCCAGTGTCCTCAGACACTCCTCGGGAGACTACGTGCTGGATCCTCCACCAGCCTAACTGCCCTTCCCTGGACCCACTCCAGCGCTTCAGTGGCCTTGCACTGAGGGGCCCAAAACGGAGTCCTGTACGTGAGGTGCAGCCTCGTGAGTGCTGCGCACACGGGGATGGTCCCTGCTGTGTCCCAGCTTGTCACTAGGGCCTTTTTGCTCAGGTGGACACATTGCTGGTTCTCCTTCAGCTTATGGAATGCTTCTTTTTATGGAAAGCTGTCTACTTGTTCCTCATCAGTACAGAAATGGTATTTTTCTGGGGTTCCACTCCTGCATTGTCTGCACAGAGGGCAAGCTGCTTGCTTTAGCAGGGTGGGCAGTGCTCTGCGAGGTGCCAGCTGAACCAGCACCTGCTGACAACAGCCACTCTGCAACTCGGGTAGTCTACAACTACCTGAGGGGAGGTTGTGGCCAGGAGGAGGTTGCTCTCTTCTCTCAGGTGGCCAGCAACAGAACAAGAGGACACAGCCTCAGGCTGTGCCAGGGGAAATTTAGGCTTGAGGTGAGGAGAAAGTTCTTCCCTGAGAGAGTCATTGGACACTGGAATGGGCTGCCCGGGGAGGTGGTGGAGTCGCCGTCCCTGGAGCTGTTCAAGGCAGGACTGGACGTGGCACTTGGTGCCATGGTCTGGCCTTGAGCTCTGTGGTGAAGGGTTGGACTTGATGATCTATGAGGTCTCTTCCAACCTTGGTGATGCTGTGATGGAACCACTCCTTATGCCATCCGTCTGTTAAGCATTGGGCTGCATAGCTGTGTAGCTTCCTGTGGAGCACTCCACCTCTGCTCCCATCTTTGTGCTGTGGTGGATTAACATACTATTGTAATATGGAAACAGGAAGGTCTAATTATGTATTAAGTGGGTGGAAAATCTGGCTGGGTGTGTGATGAACCTGGCCTGCCACCCTCCCAGGCAAGGGCAAATGGCCAGCCACTTCAGGGCAGGTTTTCTGTAAGACAGATGGTTGCCTGGTTACTGCCTACACTGCAAAAATCTAGCTGCTAGTCAAGCTCCACACCTTACTGCTTGGTGAACTTCACAAAGGTTGTCTTGTAAACAGTCTCTTTTATATGTCAGTCAACTACACTAGTAGTGTTACATAGGATTTGTCAGCAAAAGTAGTAGACAACCATCCCTAAATTACTTTTGCATGTTGATGCTACTTGGCAGAGCACCAGCTCCTTCTGTCTGTGAACACTTCCATTAGGTGACTCCTGAAACCAGCTCTTTCTCATAGCATAGAATCATAGAATCAAACAGGTTGGAAGAGACCTTGAAGATCATCCAGTCCAATCTATCCCCCAGCCCTATCCAGTCAACCAGACCATGGCACCGAGTGCCTCATCCAGTCTTTTCTTGAAGACCTCAAGGGATGGTGACTCCACCACCTCCCTGGGCAGCCCATCAAGAGGAGCAGTTTTCATTGTGGTATGGGTAACTAGGCCTTCCCCATTTTATACAGAAAAATAAAATGAAAAATGCTGTTATATATAGCAAGTTTGGGATTTTTTTAAGAGAGAAAAGTAGCCTCTGAGCTTTCCCTGCATTTGAGTTATGGTCACAGTCATATTCTGTATCATAGAATCAACCAGGTTGGAAGAGACCTCCAAGATCATCCAACCAACCTCACCTGGCTACAGCCTCCCTTCAGGTAGTAGTAGACAGCAATGAGCTATGCCCTGAGCCTCCTCCTCTGCAGGCTGCACCCCCCCAGCTCCCTCAGCCTCTCCTCACAGGGCTGTGCTCCAGGCCCCTCAGCTTCATTGCCCTTCTCTGGGCACCTTCCAGCACCTCAACATCTCTCTTGAATTGAGGAGCCCAGAACTGGACACAGCACTCAAGGTGTGGCCTGAGCAGTGCTGAGCACAGGGGCAGAAGAACCTCTCTTGTCCTGCTGGCCACACTGTTCCTGATGCAGGCCAGGATGCCACTGGATATCTATGCCAGAGTGATAGGCTGTGCTAGTTTGAGGCTAACTGGAATACTTTTAATGAGAGAAATTAGATCACAGGCTGTGAAAAGGAAACAATGCTGATGTCTGTTTCACTCACAGGTTCGCTGAGACATATAAAAGCAAGACCACAAACACAGATAAGACAGAGTGTCTCTATCTGTCAGAGTTGGTGTCTGTTTTCTCCCTGGGCTTTTGCTGTGTAACCCAACTAATCCTTCTGCTTCCAACCTCCCCACGCTGATCCTCCAAACTCACCCTGCATGCAAGTCACACTCTGGGATAATGTAAAGGGATGGAAATAAGGTGGGAGGGTGTTTGGGAACCCCTCCTGGGGACTCTAATTTCTGTGAGGGCTGTTGTGTTTCTGTATTACTTTTAACTTGTCTATTTCTGTCTATAGCTGTATAGATTTGTAATATATTCTAACTCTCTGCTTGTATATTGTGCTGAGCTGTGAATAGAAAGCTTCATTCCTTACCTTTCAGACAGCTGAGTCTAGTCTGGGTGATTTCATAAGAGTGGAGGGGGCAGGTAACTCCCAAACCATCACATAGGCCTCTGGTGCAGCCCAAGTGGTGAGAGTGAGCATCCTTCTAAGGGCACACTTCACTTACTGTCTTTTAATTACATGACACTGTGTATAGAGAGTGGGAAAGATCCTTATGACTGAAAAGGTCAAAAAGCCAAGTAAATGGGTCTTTAGTCAAAATACTTTTTATTTGGCTGTATTTAGCAGAAGGTTTGCTTTCCCTTCCCCCTCCCCCCCCATTGCTCATTATTTCTGATTCCACATATTTCCATTCTTTCAGTACAATATATTAACACCTTGCACCTCGTCAGCATTGCCCAGTTAAGGCTCTCAAAGCATTTACAGACAGGAGTTAACTAATCCTCACAACAACCATTAGCAGTAGGGAAGTAAAACGATCTGCAGGTGCAGAGAGAACAGCTTAGTTCCAAGCTTTTCTTTGATTTCAGTGCTTAGCTTGTGTTAAGCTGAGCTTGAGAAATGCATATCCCTGCAGTTGTGTTTAGTGCTTTTGAAAGACTTGAGTCTGAGCACTCAAAATTTAAAGCTGTTTTTGGAAGTCTTTCTTTAGCAACTTGTTGAAAGCCACACAAGAAGCAAGCAGTGGACTCCAGAACTAGGAACAAAGCATAACTTCTAGTTCTTTGCTGTGAGACATAACAGCTCTCTTTAGCTTACCTTTGAGCTTTAAAAACAATCATCTGTTCCCTTCTCCTTACACAGTCCTCTACTGGCCATTTCCAGCAGACTTCAACTTCAGGTACTGACATTCTGCATTTCACCAGCACATTTTACATGAGGGCCCTCAGAATCATCCACTAAGTACCCCCTGTGGGTGACTGTCATGAGCCTTAAAGAAAAACACCAAACCCCCAACAACAGGACAAGCAATGTGTGTGGATTTTATCTGTATTTAAAGCAAACTTCAGAGTTCATGGAAAAATCTAGTATGTGATTACTTTGGGGCAAACACCCTCAACCAAATCTGGTTAAAGTGGAAGACTAAGTATTAACTCAACATCAGTACCTTCTTATCAGTAGTGCATCTGCATAGAGAGTCTTCATAAACCCCCTCAAATTCACAATTACACTTTGTGAACAGAAGTGCTGTGACTGTTCAAGCAAACGAGAACTTCACAATACCCATTCCAGCCATGTTAATGGTATCTTCACCTTGGCTCATCAGAAGATGCCAGCCTCAAATGCAGAGGAACCTTCTCTTCATTAGGATAACAGCGAAAATTCAGTCAGACAGACATGATGCAAAGTATTTTAACAGGAACAATATGAAATGTCACTGGCTTAAAAAGTCTAAATGAGAAATCTTGGCTATGTCAATGACGTGCTGGACCCTACACTGAAAATGGTGCCTTCACTCAGGTGAACTAAGCTGCTTCTAGAATGCTAAATACTGGAATTTGGATAGATTGTGCACGTATTACCATTTGAAATGTTAAACTTTACACTTTTAAACAGCCTTGCAAGTGCAATGTTATCAATGTTTAAAACAAAGATCTCAGCGCTACAACTTGATGTAAGTTAGATGAGTAAATGAAAGTGCTCTTCAAGTATTGATGTTCATCTACAGTTGGATTCTCTTTGTATGTGTCAGTGCTCAGATGGTAACAGTTTAAATGTCCAGGGTTTGATTTTTAGGTTTACTGGATGGAATAAATGGTATCATTAGCAGAGATAGGTGATAAATATTTCAAGACAGGATATAATTTGTGATGAGTATTTAAATATGGAATGTTAAAATAGGAATATAAGTGTTCTTGTTAGCCATTAAAAACCTGATTTAGAAAACCCTGATAATGCCACAGGAGCCCTGAAGCAATACAGTAATGGTTAACTCCATCAAAATCCCAAACTCTAATCTGGTACATGTGATCATAAAGGAAGCCCAAAGCTGTTACCTTGTGGGGACTGTAAAATAGCTCATGCTCTAGGTGAAGAGCTGTGGGATCTACTGCAGACTGTCCAGCACTGGGTGCGAGCCAGCCCTTAGCCAGGGTGGCTGTGGAGAACATGGCTAGCACATGTCACCACCACTATGCTGACTGCCTGAGGCATGGTCTTGCTCTTTCCTGGCTAGCCAAGACCCAGCATTATTGCTACAACGATTGTATTCCTGTTGGCCAGTCAGAGGAAGGGTGAGGTAAGTGGGGAGATAGTTGTTTATTAGACAAGAAAACCAAACCACAACAACCCCAAATGAGTCATTGTATACATTTAAAAGTGCACTGAGAATGTTTCTTACTGAACCCTATTTCTCCTAAGTGCCAGTTCTCATCTTACATTGCATGCACTTTGACCACTGAACACAGGCAAGCTGACACCAGCGCGTTTGGTGTGTCCTGCCATCTGAAAAGCATGTGACAAGGCAGCACTGACATCTGTCATGAGAGATCCGGTGGTGCTGTGGCTTTATCACGGAGACACAGCTTAGACAGGACATAGCCCAGCAGAAACCCTGCAGACTGCCACTGCAAGCTCTCTCCAACAAAGTGCTCTGTCATTTGCCACAGACAAAAGCCAAACTGTAGCCCTACCTCACGCCACAGTTATTTGCTTTCCAGGTGCAGCTGGACTTTAATAAATTAGAGCTCCTCAGAGTCAAGCAATTCTTTGTAACAGAAGCAGAGTTCCACATCTCATCCAGAGCAGCTGCTGCTTAGACTGGTCTCTTCATGCAGACCTGGCAACGGCTGATGATGTTTTCTAGTTCTGCTTTCAATGTTTGTGGCAGAGGTCTCCTGAAAGAAAGAACAGGGGGAGACAGTGAAACTTTGGGTATGGAAGAAGTGGCAAGGGAGTGGAACATCTCTCTTATGAGGAAAGGCTGAGGGAGCTGAGGCTCTTTAGCTTGGAGAGGAGGAGACTGACAAGTTACCTTAATGTTTATACATTTGTGAAGGGCAAGTGTCAGGAGGATGGAGTCAGGCTGTGGTCAGGGATGCACAATAATAGGGCGAGGAACAGGCTGCCTGGAGAGGTTGTGAAGTCTCTTTCTCTGGAGATATTCAAAACCTGCTTGGACACGTTCCTGTGTGATCCTGTTCTGGCAGGGGGGGCTGGACTAGGTGATCTTTCAAGGGCCCTTCCAAACTCTAATGTTCTGTGACAACACCACCTGGTTCACTGGAGGCATCTTGATGCTACAGAATGAGCTTAACCCTAACACAGTCTCAGTTGTGCCAGGGGAAGTACAGGGTGGATGTTAGGAGGAAGTTCTTCACAGAGAGAGTGATTTCCCATTGGAATGGGCTGCCCAGGGAGGTGGTGGAGGCACCGTCCCTGGGGGTCTTCAAGAAAAGCCTGGATGAGGCACTTAGTGCCATGGTCTAGTTGACTGGATAGGGCTGGGTGCTAGGTTGGACTGGATGATCTTGGAGGTCTCTTCTAACCTGCTTGATTCTATGATTCTAACAAAGTAGATGCCTGAGCCCAAAGGAATTGCTGTGGGAGCCCCCCCATTATTACCCAGGCAGTTACAGTCTCTTGAGGCAGATGCAGTGTGGTATGATATGCATGGACACAGGGAAGTCTACTTTACCTGAACATTCTTCTTGGATTGAGTGATGCCAACCAGAAGCTGTAGGAGTTTGTGTAGTAGTTGCAGGTCCCCCTGCCATGGCACTCTATGAATGGGATGGCTCGAAATTCTTCCAGACAAGACCCAGGAGATGCCAGTGCTTGGCCAGAAGCTTCTGAGCCGGCGCTTGTGTACTGTAACCACCAACACACGTTTAATGAGAACTTCTCCAGCAGCTTTTAGTAAAGTGCAGGCAAAACATATGAAACCTTTTCTAGAGCATACCTCATGCTCTCTGGGATAGCTTAGAGAAAACAAAATTAATGCAGATTCATTTTAATCAAACTTACAGAGATGCCTGAAGAAAGGTCAAGCACTTCTACAGCATTTAAGTCCCTGCAAAGCCTTTTCTGCTCCAGGAAAAGGCAGAGACTAGAAAGTGGTTGGATTCTGGCCAGTTGAGAACTACAGCAACTCAATTATCAGTAAGCCAAATTCCCTATCTTCTATGTGAGCAAGGAAGGCATTTTCCTTCTCTGATGTTGGTAAATGCTTCTAGAACTAGCTCCAAAATAATTTATGACAGTAGAAAATTGGCTGGAAAATACCACTGACATTTCATGATGTTGGAAGCAAGCAAAATGTTTTAATGAGATGCTGCAAAAAAGCTCTCGTTCTTCTCCAAGGCTGTTATTATTTATAACCATCACTACTTAGGCCTGAACCCCAGGAGAGAGAAGAAATTTCACATGAGATGTGAAAGGACTTGAGATTGTGCCAAAAACCAGGGGGGTTAATTTGGGTTTATACCTTACTTGCTGGCATCCCTATGACATCTCACAGGCATGATGTTGAGATACTGAAATATATCCAGAGAAGGGCAATGAAGCTGGTGAAAGGCCTGGAACACAAACCCTATGAGGTGAGGCTGAGGGGGCTGGGGGTGTGCAGCCTGGAGAAAAGGTGGCTCAGGGCAGACCTCACTGCTCTCTAAAACTACCTGAAAGGAGGCTGTAGCCAGGTGGGGTTGGTCTCTTCTGCCAAGCAACCAGAAACAGAAGGGGACACAGTCTCAAGCTGTGCCAGGGGAGGTCTAGGCTGGATGTTAGAAGAAAGTCGTTGCCAGAGAGGGTGATTGGCATTGGAATGGGCTGCCAGGGAGTCACCATCCCTGGAGGTGTTGAACCAAAGCCTGGATAAGGCACTTAGTGCCATGGTCTAGTTGATTGGACAGGGCTGGGTGCTAGGTTGGACTGGATGATCTTGGTGGTCTCTTCAAACCTGGTTGATTCTGTGATTCATGGATAAAGAAGACCAAGTGCTGTATCCTCTGGTATAGATACATCCTCATTCCCATAACCAATTCTCAGCTTGCAGTCTCATTAAGAACTTTGTTCACTCCTATCTCCTTATGGCATCACAACTGCTGAGGCACTGTCTGTAGACACTGCTCTGCCTCTGTTTTCATTTCAGCTTTCTTTGAAGTTTTAGAAACAGGATTGATAAAAGAACTGCCTGGCATGGGAGTGTGTCAGTGACTTCTCTGTATTTGTGTTCAGGATCAGTTTAACCACTCCCCAAACCTGTTTCCAGGGAAGTCAGAGCATGCAGTTATTTTTGACAGGCTAAAATCCTGTTGCTCTCTTTTCATCTTTTCCTGTTTTCCTCCTGCCACCTATTTTTTGAGGACAGATCCTACCAATGTTTCTAATGACTTAGTGCCTTCTTCCTGGCAAAGGAAGAGAAGAATGTAACAATTTTAGCAATCATTAGGAAACAAATGAGCTTTGAGCAGTGAAAAGTAAGAGAACATAAAATCAGTAATTCAAGTCTTTATATCCTTACCATAACAAAAGAAAAACCTTTCCAGAGAGATATCCAGCCATCTGGGCATGGAGGAACTACAGTTGACTGGCTGTGAACTGCTATGACCATTGCAGCTCCTTCACAGACAACACACCTGTAAGAATCAACATGCATGAATTCCTTGCAGATCTGAAGGAAAACAAGAAGACAAAAGTTGTACCTTCTAGGCTACTGGATGCTGAGGCCTACTATAAGTGTTACAACTCAGGCAGGTTTTCTCTGCTTAATGAGGAAATAAGTAAAGTGAAGGTAACCAAACACTGCTTTGCAGTCTATGCTAGTAGCACCAGGCCAAAGGTGGTATGAGAATTAGCCCCAGAGCATTTGAGCTTCCCAGTTTGCCTCTATTGAAATAACAAGCTGAAGTTTACCTTCTTCATGTGATCAATACTTGGTGTTGCTATGGTGTGCCAGTGTGAGCCTAGCTGGGATATTGTAGTGAGAGGAATTAGATGCCAGGCTGTGAAAAGGCAACAATGGTGAAGTCTGCACTCATAGGCTTGCTGAGATGGATAAAAACAAGAATACAAACACAGACAACAGAGTTGCTCTTTGGCTGCCTCCCCTCTCTAACCTGCTGTCTGTGTGACTAATCCTTCTGCTTCCTTACTCCCCTGGCTGAACTTCCAGACTTACCTTGAATGAAGGGCAAAGTCTGGGGTAAGGTAGAGGGGTGGAAAGAAGCTGGAAGGGTGGTTGGGAGCCCCTCCAGGGGACTCTGGTTTCTGGGAGGGCTGTCGTGTTTCTGTATTAGCTTTTTAACTTGTATGTTTCTGTCTGTAGCTGTAAATGTCCTGCTGGATATTGTGCTAAGCTGTGAATATAAAGCTTCATTCCTTAACTTCCAGCCACTGAGTGTAGTCTGAGTGATTTTCACAAGTTGGGGGGGGGGGGCAGGTAATACCCAAACCATCACATATGGTTTGGAACAAAGTTGTGTACCTCAGTTTGCTACAATTAGAAAAAGTCATCTTTATTTCCTAAACAAAGAAACTATGAAGCTGAACTAGACTGCAACACCTGGGCAGGGCAGGGCAGTCCAAAGCTTGCCTCCCCATCTTTGATTTTGCTGCTCTGTCTTTCATGCTTTTAGAACATGTCTTCTTAAGATACTCTCCATCCTTCTCAGCTGCTCTAAAGCAGCTAGAAAGGGCTATATTTGCATAAGGGTGTTTCATAGCAGAGAACCTTTAGTCCCCAACTTAAATGTTCTTTATCAACTACAATAAATGCACCACACAGAACCAAAGGTAGAACTTGATTTCACAGTATCACAGTCTCACAGTATCATCAGGGTTGGAAGAGACCTCACAGATCATCAAGTCCAACCCTTTACCACAGAGCTCAAGGCCAGACCATGGCACCAAGTGCCACGTCCAGTCCTGCCTTGAACAGCTCCAGGGACGGCGACTCCACCACCTCTCCGGGCAGCCCATTCCAGTGTCCAATGACTCTCTCAGGGAAGAACTTTCTCCTCACCTCCAGCCTAAATTTCCCCTGGCACAGCCTGAGGCTGTGTCCTCTCATTCTGGTGCTGGCCACCTGAGAGAAGAGAGCAACCTCCTCCTGGCCACAACCACCCCTCAGGTGGTACTATACACTGAATAATGAAGCTGTTTTTCTTTGATTTGAGTCTGTTTCTGATATGCACAACAATAGCTTCTGAACAAAATCTCAGTGCAGGCAGCAGGATTGTGTGCTGCCTTCTCATATCAGCCATGGAGATCAAACCCTGCAGTGGGACTCCAGCTTCGACCTAGCTTCTCTTCAGAGTATCACTGAGTATCTGACATATTCAGGGGTTGCTCTGGAGCACTCCAAATTCCTTTTTTCTCTCCCCTACCCACTGTGGGTTTGAATGGGGAGGAGAAGATGGTGTGAAAACTGCTTTCCCTTGCCTGCCCTGCAGGCTTGAAGGGGGAACAGCAGGAGGCCTTTCTGCACATGTGCTGCCCCATGTGGCAGCCGCGCTGGAGGCAGGCTGGTGCTTGGCTGAGGTTTCGCACCCAGTGTAAAAGGACAAATGGACACTTTGTCTAGAAAAGCCTAAATAGAGCAAGGGAGAAGGCACGAGAGGGCTCCTGCCTTGATAAGGTTCCTGCCTTGAGAGAGCTCCCAAGAGGACAGGTTCCTGCCCTGACAGAATTCCCGTTTCAGACCGTCTCTGCTTTTGGACAGCTCCTACCTTTTCACGTGGCTCTTGATTTTACACCGTCCCTGCCTTTGCATGGCTCTCCTACACTAGATGGTCTTGCTCTGGCAGGGGGGTTGGACTCGGTCTCCAGAGGTTCTTTCCAACTCCTAATATCCTATGATCCTTACTTTTGCACCATTCTGTGCAAACTTGCAAGCCTGGCAAGTCCTGGGGTCCATTTGAGAGAGCTGCCAGTGGCTCCCGGGCCCAGCTACTCTCAGACCGTATCACAGCCAACTTCCTGGCTGCCATTCCAAACTGGGCAGCCCCCAGCAGTGTGCCTCTGCCCTGCCCTGCCCAGCCAGTGTCGCTCCCACCAATGCCTGTCTGGTGGCAGCTGTGCCCAGAGGCACTCCTGAGCTTGGCAGCTCTGCCACTCGCCTTGGGCTGCTGCCACCTGGACCCAGGCTATTGGCTACTGCTTGCGGCGCCAGGAGGCAGCTGAGAGCAGAGAGATGCAGCAAGGGATCACTGCCCCATGCCCATCTCAGCTCTGTGAGCACAGCTGCTCCCTTCACTCTCTGCTCAGCCTGACTGACAGTGGGCTAGAGCTGTGCTTGTAGCTTAGCCTCTGCCATCTCCTGACTTCCTAAATCTCTGATTTTGTCCATAACATCCTTTGAAGGACTCCCAATTGCATTAGAATCTGTAAATAAGCCTAAACCAGTTTTGTGTATAGCCTGGGGGCAAGGTGGTCAGGAAAAGAATATAATGCTGTTTTTATCATTCCTGACTCAGCCACATTAACTCCCTGCCTCCACAAGAGGGGAGCAAATGAAAACCAAGTAGTGCTTGTACTGACTGACATGGCTAAGTCTTTGCCTGAGATCTGTGCTCGAAAAAAGTATGATTTATTTCTGCTTCCAAGCCAGAAGAGACAAAATTCTTCTCCTTTTACCTGCTTATGTGGGGCTCTAGTGCCCTGCCAGAAATGGGTGCCATGTCTGCTGAAATTAGTGTTGCAGTTGACAGCCAATACGAATAGTCATTGCGAGAAGCAAAGCTACAGATGTCATTGGTGCTACAGAACAAGAATGGCATGGTGGTGAATCTCTGCAAGCAGCTGCCAGCTGCTCCTAAAAGACAAAAAAGGAGAGGTTTGTGATAGAGCATAGCTATTGTGCCACATTATAGGAGATTGGGGTGGTGTAGTGGTTTGAACCATTACAGGCAATAAACAGAAGAGACACAAAATCATAGAATCAACCAAGTTGGAAGAGACCTCCAAGCTCATCCAGTCCAACCTATCCCCCAGCCCTAGCCAGTCAACCAGACCATGGCACTAAGTGCCTCATCCAGTCTTTCCTTGAAGACTTCCAGGGACGGTGCCTCCACCACCTCCCTGGGCAGCCCATTCCAATCCCTTCTACTACAGTGAGAATTAAAAGACCTGGTGCCCATAAAGAGGTTAAGTGTCTGCTCAAAACAGCAAACTTCTGATGGTGTATACAAAAATGTGTATGGGGGGTGTAGGAAACAATGCTAAGAGTAAAATCTGTTACAATAAAAACGTCTTGATTGATATTGGTCCTAGACACAGTGGTAGGCATTCAGCTACTTCAGGGAAAACTTCTGGTGTCATTTTTAAATGACACCCTAAAGCGTTCTATTTGGTCTCCAAAACCACAAGATTCTCTCTCAGATCCTGTGTTTGCTGCTAGCTCATGTTGTGAACATTTACAGGCTGGATGGGTGGGCAGAGGCTGATGGGATGAGATTGAACAAGACCAAATGCAGGGTTCTGCACTTTGGCCACAACAATCCCAAGCAGCACTACAGGCTGGGGATAGAGTGGCTGAGAGCAGCCAGGAAGAAAGGGACCTGGGGGTACTGGTGGATAGCAGGCTGAAGATGAGGCAGCAGTGTGCCCAGGTGGCCAAGAGAGCCAATGGCATCCTGGCCTGGCTCAGGAACGGTGTGGCAAGCAGGATAAGGGAGGTTATTCTTGCCCTGTACTCAACACTGGTCAGGCCACACCTTGAGTGCTGTGTCCAGTTCTGGGCTCCTCAGAGAGATGTTGAGATAGTGGAACATGTCCAGAGAAGGGCAAAGAAGCTGGTGAGGGGCCTGGAGTACAGCCCTGTGAGGAGAGGCTGAGGGAGCTGGGGGTGTGCAGCCTGCAGAACAGGAGGCTCAGGGCAGAGCTCATTGCTGTCTACAACTCCCTGAAGGAAGGCTGTAGCCAGGTGGGGTTGGTCTCTTCTCCCAGGCAAGCAGCAACAGAACAAGGGGACACAGTCTCAAGTTGTGCCAGGGCAGGTCTAAGCTGGATGTTAGGAGGAAGTTGTTGTCAGAGAGAGTGATTGGCATTGGAATGGGCTGCACAGGGAGGTGGTGGCGTCACTGTCCCTGGAGGTGTTGAAGCAAAGCCTGGCTGAGGCACTTAGTGCCATGGTCTGGTTGATTGGCCAGGGCTGGGTGCTAGGTTGGACTGGATGAGCTTGGAGGTCTCTTCCAACCTGGTTGATTCTATGTTTCTATGATTCTAAATAACTGAATTTCTCCTCAACCATGCCTAAGAACAGCAGAAAGGGGAAACAGTAGTGCAGGAAAGAAAGGTGTCTTTCACACCATGACTCTGAACTTGGCTGAGAACAGCAGCATGCTCTGGAGACTGATGGTTGGAACCATTGCTCATCTCAGGCACTCGCTGTGGGCTTGGTTTTACAGCTCGGAGTTAGTGGCCTGCAAAAGAAACAACTTGGAAGTTTTTAGCAGTACAGTACCAAGGTCTTGTCCATGTGCTCGCTCGTTGCCTTGCACGAAAAGCAGTGAGTAGCCAGCATAGATGGGTGAAGTGCCACCGGGGCAGGAAGGGATCTTTGTTGATTGACTGTGCCGGGTAAAGATAAAACCTCTTCGTGTGGGACCCGCAGCGATAGGACCTGGTGAGCCAGGCAAGCCCTGCAGCCCTGGAAAGCCAATCAGTCCAGGGTGTCCTGTAGAGGGGAAAGAAATAGGGCTGTAAATATTACCATTTTATCTGGAATGTTACTTCATCTAAATTAGTAGAACCACTTGAAAACTAGGAAAAAAAGAATCAGTAAGAAGCTAGAGATATGGAAAAGTGGCTGCACTTTGTGCCAGATGTATTTAACTCCTTCAGACCTAGCTCAGGCAGCTTTACCTTGCATAGTCTTATGGACTAGTGAGGTCTTTTTAGAGAACACAACCCTTTTTACCAAACAAGTTGTAAAGTAAAAACATTTTCTCATGGCTAAATGAAACTAACAGATGCTCAGAGGGCTGCAGCAGCTCTGCTATGAGGGCAGGCTATGAGAATTGGGGCACTTCAGCCTGGAGAAGAGAAGGCTTTGAGGAGACCTTAGAGTGGCCTTCCAGTATCTGAAGGGGACCTACAGGAATGCTGGGGAGGGACTGCTGACAAGGTCTGGTAATGACAGGATGAGGGGGAATGGGTTTGAACTGGCAGAGAGGAGATTCCAAGTAGATGTTAGGAGGAAGTTCTTTACAGTGAGGGTGGTGAGACACTGGCACAGGTTGCCCAGGGAGGTTGTGGCTGCTCCCTGCTGGAGGTGTTCAAGGCCAGGCTGGATGAGGCCTTGAGCGACCTGCTCTAGTGGGAGGTGTCCCTGCCTATGGTGGGGGGCTGGAGCTGGATGATCCTTGAGGTCCTTTCCAACCTAGACCATTCTATGATCTGCAGATTCAGCAGTAGCAGTCAAGCAGAGATGTCTGCTTTCCTCTACCTCTTTGTCCTGGAAATCCTCTGTCTCCTTTTGGACCAGGCAGTCCTGGTCGACCTGGATGACCAAAACTTCCTGGTAGACCTTTTATTCCTTTAGGTCCTAAATTGCAATCAGGAAGAAAACAGATTCATCTATCAGTAGTCATTTGATATGTAAATAACCATTAATGAGTAACACCCCTGTGTGAATATAGCTGTGTTAAAATAAAACCATAAGCATCAATTGAAGTTTTGAGACTGACTGTAGTGTTACTGTCACCATATTTGCTAGCATGAGTACATCTGGAGTACTTCTATGATGTGGTAATTTTCCATCCCCCAAAATGACAGCCTGAGGTGGTTCTGTTTGCATCAAAATTATAAACATTTGGATCCAGTTTGCTTTTTATTCCATTATTTTACCTAGGCTTTTGTTGAGGGAGAAACTCCCTCACTGACTGCGAGAGGTTATAAACATAAGCTTGTTGAGAAGGCACAAAAAAGGCTCTTTTTGAATACAGAGAGGTTATTTTTAAACACATTGCAGTTTTCTATGCAGAAGCACATTTTCTCACCAAACCAACACCTGTCACTTGGCAGCACATGCAAATGTGTAGAGAGATAGAAACATAAGCCACCTTGTAGTCCAGGGATCCCTTGAATTCCTTGATCACCTGGTGTCCCAGGGATTCCTGGCAATCCAGGAGGACCCTTGTGGCCTGGAAGAGAGAATATTCTCCCAGGGACTCCAGGTGGACCTAGCAGCAAAAGTACAATGAAGAGATATTGATTTATATTTAAAGAGAGCAAAGTCCCCAACACAGAAGGACATGGAACTGTTAGAGCCAGTCCAGAGAAGGGCCACGAGGATGATCAGAGGGCTGCAGCAGCTCTGCTATGAGGACAGGCTACAAGAGTTCAGGCTCTTCAGCTTGCAGAAGAGAAGGCTTCAAGGAGACCTTACAGTGGCCTTCCAGTGTCTGAAGGCTGGGGGGGGACTATTAACAAGGTCTTGTAATGACAGGACAAGGGGGAATGGGTTTAAAGTGGCAGAGGGGAGATTCAAAGTAGATGTTAGGAAAGGGTTCTTTGGAGTGAGGGTGGTGAGACACTGGCACAGGCTGCCCAGGGAAGTTGTGGAAGCTCCCTCCCTGATGGTGTTGAAGGCCAGGTTGGATGAGGCCTTGAGCAACCTGTTCTAGTGGGAGGAGTCCCTGCCTATGGTCCCTTCCAATCTAAACCATTCTATGATTCTAAGATTTTTTCCTAGCCTACTAATTTAATCTGAGATCATAACTGAGTTCTTGCAGTTCTACAACACCATAGTTTTAGAGTAGCCTCTGGTTGTAGTCATGCCTGTGGTGATAGAATCATTTGGGTGGGAAAAGAGCTATAAGATATTCAAGTCCAACCCAGCCCTGCTAGGCTGTTAGTAAATCATGTCCCTTGGACCATGTCTGCAGACTTATGCCACTGGAATGGGCTGCCCAGGGAGGTGGTGGAGTCACCATCCCTGAAGGTGTTCAAGAAAAGACTGGATGAGGCACTTAGTGCCATGGTCTGGTTGACTGGATAGGGCTGGATGATAGGTTGAACTGGATGATCTTGGAGGTCTCTTCCAACCTGGCTGATTCTATGATTCTCACATCTTTAAAATTGGAGCTCAGCTGCCCTACAGCTGAGCTTAGATTCTATGATCTAAGTCAGCTGGTATTAGAATGAAAAGGTTGGTTACCATGCTGGCCCTTGGGTCCCCGTGGTCCTTCTGCACCCTGTGGTCCAGGAGGTCCCTGATTACCCTTTTCTCCTAGAAAAAGAAGATTGAAAATATGTCTCTGGTTTAAAAATGTCCAAACCTCTGTCAGAGTTTTAGAGGTGTATTTAAGGTTTAAGATTTAAGAGTTTAGGTTTATTAAGAGTCCTGCCTGACCTATGCAGCTTTCCCTAAGAGTAACCCAGCCTACTGTCAGTTATGCTGATGGCTGTTGGGAGGAGTGTTTCAAGTGTTTGACATTCAAACAGTACTCTTCACTCTGCAAATGATGAGGTTACATTCAGATTGCCCTCCACAGCTTTGCTGGAAATACAAACAATATAACCTATTTTTATCATCACCATCATCTCAGGAGATTTGACTGACCATGTCCTAAAATGAGAACTTTCTTATGCATAAAAGCATTATTACTGTCTGTGTGGTGTGCATTTAGACTGCACAATAATTAGTGTGCTAGTTAGAAGCTAGCTAGAATGTTTTGGGGAGGAGAACTAGATTACAGGCTGTGAAAGGGAAACAGTGGTGATGTCTGCTGCACTCATAGGCTTGCTGAGATGTATAAAAACAAGAATGAAAACATAGATAAGGCACTACTCCTGCAGGGGAGCTCTGAGCTGCATCTCTCTCTAACCTCACCCTCCATTTTTCTGACTAATCCACTTTGCTTCCTAACCCCCTGACCAAACCTCCATTCTTCCTTGGGACTGAGGTAAGGTTGAGAGGGGTAGGGGTAAGGTGAAGGGGCAGTTGGGAGCCCCTCCTGGGGACTCAGGTTTCTGGGAGGGCTGTTGTGTTTCTGTATTACCTTTTACCTTGTCTATTTCTGTCTATAACTGCATATACTGTAAATCTCTGCTTGTCTATTGTGCCAGCTGTAAATATAAGCTTCATTCATCTTTCCAGAGCTGACTGAGTCCAGTCTGGGTGATTTCCAAAGTGTGTGTGGGGCAGGGAACACCCAAACCATCACACCAGGGATATTAGCAAGTGGGCCTAACGCCCCAGAAGAGCACAGAAATACTACATGCCACATACATGGAAATACTACAGCCACGAGGCTGGGTTTGGGTCACTGTCACTCAAGGTACCAGCTCATCCTTAAATTCAGGGGCAGCATTAAGAGAGGAGCAGCCAGCCCCTCTGTATGCATTGCCTTTCTTCCTGCCAGCATCCAGCAGCAAGGTCACCGTCAGCTCCCTACCAACCAGAGATAATTGTTCCCAGCACAAACAGTAACATCCTCAGCTCTTGACATGTTATCAAGAGCAGTGCCTACAACCTCCAGCACAATGTTCTACCTTGTTGCTGAACGTTTGTTTTACCCCATGACACCATCAAACCAATCTTATTGATTTGCTCCATCACTCACCAAGGAGAAAGCAGAAAACAAGGCTAAGAAATCTGCAGGCTCAGGGTCAAGTGTTAACTGCAGGAAACTGACAATCTGGGGCCAGCAAAGTGTGTGTGGGGGTGGGGAACACCCAAACCATCACAATTAGGATGGAACACAAACCAGTAGGTCCAATGGGTAACGACAGCTTTGCGTCACTGTGGATCACGCAGTTGAAAAGTCAGACCACTGGAGTAATGCAGACCTCTGTCAGATTTGCATCTTTAGAAAAGTGACTGAACCAAACAGATTTAAAATTCTGCCATAACACACCATGTAAATGATTGCATTTGGCACACAGAAGTGTGTGGTAATAAATACCTTTTACACCTGGGAATCCAAGAAATCCGGGATGTCCTCTAGCACCGGGGTAACCTGATCGACCTTCTGTTCCCTGCACATCAGATGACAGCAGTGACAAACAGGAAGCAGCACCTACACACTATCAAATACAGTCATAGAATCATAGAATCAACCAGGTTGGAAGAGACCTCCAAGCTCAGCCAGTCCAACCTAGCACCCAGCCCTAGACAAGCAACCAGACCATGGCACTAAGTGCCTCAGCCAGGCTTTGCTTCAACACCTCCAGGCACAGAGACTCCACCACCTCCCTGGGCAGCCCATTCCAATGCCAATCACTCTCTCTGCCAACAACTTCCTCCTAACATCCAGCCTATACTTTCCCTGGCACAACTTGAGACTGTGTTCCCTTGTTCTATTGCTGGTTGCCTGGGAGTAGAGGCCACCCCCCACCCTGCCAAAATGTCCCTTCAGGGAGTTGTAGACAGCAATGAGGTCACCCCTGAGCCTCCTCTTCTGCAGGCTGCACACCCCCAGCTCCCTCAGCCTCTCCTCACAGCGCTGTGCTCCAGGCCCCTCACCAGCTTTGTTGCCCTTCTCTGGACACCTTCCAGCACCTCAACATCTCTCTCGAATTGAGGAGCCCAGAACTTGACACAGTACTCAAGGTGTGGCCTGATAGGTTGGACTGGACGATCTTGGAGGTCTCTTCCAACCTGGTTGATTCTATGATTCTATGAAGTCTATTTTGTTCAGAATGATGCTCACAGAACAAGCTACAAGTAGAAGCCTGTGCTTCATTTGTGAGAATATTAGAAACAGTCAGATGCTGTGGTAGGTGTGCTAGTTTGAAGCTAGCTAGAATGTTTTGGTGAGAAGAATTAGATTACAGGCCATGAAAGGGAAATAATGGTGATGTCTGCTGCACTCACAGGCTTGCTGAGATGGATAAGAAAAAGAACTCAAACATAGATAACACAGTAACTATCTGGGCTGATTTTGGCCCTGATAGGCCCAAAATAGGCTTGCCCAGGCATGTTTTCATGCTCCACCAGAGTAGAAAGTGTGGGAAAAGAAGACAAAAGAAATCTGGAGCCACTGAGACTAAGGACTCTGGCCTGCCCAGACTTGCCTTGGTCCTGCAGTAAACAAGCTTGTGCCTGCCTTGTGCAAGGCCTGTGCTTTTCCCAAATTTGGGTAAAGCAAGCCTATGGCTTTGCCTAACATGGTAAGGTTTGGCTAACTGCCATTCTGATTGGCTATTCCGTGTCAAAAGGCCCATTAGTCTTGGCCCACATTGATAAAAGAGGTACGCAGGTAAGCAATGTGCTCTGCCGTTGCCTGCTGCCTCTGCTTACTGCCTTATTGTTTGCCTGGAAACTCCACTGTCACAAGTTTACCAGGCTCTAAATGCCTCCATGCAATCAGCCTGCATACCAAATGTTACATCATGCTGAGACTGCACACTGCAAGTCTGCTGCTAAGTTGAGAAGTCCTGGAGATACGCAGATCATCCAGAGGAGCCAGGAGACAAGGTCAGAGATTGTCTTCCTCCTTTCCCCAGAAGCCTGGGAAGAATCAAGTCTCAGCAGCCAATCAGACAGAGTTCCTTGAAAGTGTTTGGGCACTATCTGGGTCTGAGACTAGCCCCTGTGAGTTGGGTAATAATCTGTGAGTAATTACTTGAAGTCTCCATTGCCTCCTGCCATAAGCAGAAAGAGCTCCTTGAGTCCATCCAGTGGGCAAGTGGTGTATTGACCAGAAGTGGCATTTGACCACGGGAATCTTCTCTTCCAGATCAATTAATGTTTATATATTTTGCTGGTTATTACTAGATCTAGATATTATCCAGAGAATGTTTCCTAAGAACCTCAGTATTATCAAAACTAGTGGTCAGGGGTGGGCAAAGTTCTGAACATGAAAATTAATAAACAGGATTAATTTTGGAAGAAAATATCATCTCACATTAATTAATTTCCCCCCTTGGTAACATCATATCATTTCAGTTATTCTGGAATATAGAATGGCCAAGGAAATAGCATGCTAGAAACTCTCAGCAGTTTCTTTTTGCTCCATTTAAGCCTACAAACATTCATTTTAATATCTTTCCTCCATTGCAATGGAGTCTGGGGGAGGATGGGAGCAATTTCTGTGTGTTTTGGTTTGCTAAGTGTCAGGGTTAAGTCGTCCTGGGATTTTGATGGTGAGAGGAAATTAACAGTGGTATAAGAAACAAGCAATATTGCTTTCACTGACCTTTGGACCAGGAGGACCAACATCACCAGGTGGGCCTCTTGGCCCTGGTATGCCATCTGCCCCTCTGTCACCTTTGCTTCCTTTAATGCTGGGAATGGAAACACCAGGAGGCCCTGGAAAACCAGGAGCACCTGTAGAGAAACATCAGTTTGAATAAAGGTTAATGCCAGCAACATTTCACATACATTACATGCAATGCAGCACAACACTCATCACTCTGTAGTGCAAGTCATGTTTACTCCCACAGTGATTTCCAGTGAAACAGACCCATTTTAAAACAAATCAACACACTGGCACAGGTTGCCCAGGGAGGTTGTGGCTGCTCCCTCCTTGGAGGTGTTCAAGGCCAGGTTGGACGAGGCCTTGAACAACCTGTTCTAGTGAGAGGTGTCCCTGCCTATGGTGGGAGGTTGGAACTGGATGATCTTTGTGGTCATAGAATCACAGAATCAAGCAGGTTGGAAGAGATCTCCAAGCTCATCCAGTCCAACCTATCACACAGCCCTGTCCAATCAACCAGACCATGGCACTAAGTGCCTCATCCAGTCTTTTCTTGAACACCTCCAGGGACAGTGACTCCACCACCTCCCTGGGCAGCCCATTCCAATCTAAACCATTCTGTGATTCTACATTTTTTCCTAGCCTACCAATTTAATCTGAGATCATAACTGAGTTCTTGCAGTTCTACAGCACCATAGGTTTTGAGCAGCCTCTGGTTGTAGTCATGCCTATGGTGATCGAATCATTTGGGTGGGAAAAGAGCTATAAGATATTCAAGTCCAACCCAGCCCTGCTATGCCATCAGTAAATCATGTCCCTTGGACCATGTCTGCAGACTGATGCTATCTCGCACCTTTAAAATTGGACCTCAGCTGCCCTACAGACCTCATGGGAAGAAAGCAAATAATGCAGTGGAGTGGACTGGACTGCAAAACCTAGTGTTGTTTTCATTTGCATCCCACTGCACTGACCAGCACGGTGCTTGCAGTGGTAACTTTGCATTAAAGGGTAAAGGAATTAACCTGTTTAACTGTGAACGTCTCTTGGGGCCAAGGGCCCTTTCAACCTTGAGTTCTGGACAGACTGAATTCTACTTCCAATTATCAGTATGGTATGTCAGGTAAAGAAGGAGTTATAACAACACACCTGGTCTTCCATCTGCACCAGCAACACCTCTGTTTCCTTTTGGGCCAGTAATTGCCATGCCTGTTGCACCTTGAAATCCAGGTAACCCCACTAAGCCAGGAGGTCCAATGGGTCCTCGATCACCCTGATGACCTTTCACACCTGGGGGCCCAGGAAACCCAGGCAGTCCCATGTTCCCTTTGATTCCTGTGAAGTATGAATATTACACTTGAGGAGAGCTGTCAGGATGGCAAGAGGATGTGACTGCACAGAGTATGTGCATTTACTATACTGCAAAAGCAGAATTCAGCCTTTGTTTTCAGGAAGCAGAGGGGTCCTCAAAAGAACCTTGCTACTCTAAAGCAAAACAGTTGTGAGAAGACAGGACTCACTGCAAGGTTATGGACACACCAATAGAAATAAACTTGAGAGGAAAGTAGAAAGACCAGAGCAAGGAGTATTTCTTGAGGTGGAATAGGAGAAAATGCACATCAGAACTGGTAAATGCTTATAAATGGAACTGTAGCTGAAAGAATCAGTATGAATACAACAGAGCAAGAGAGGACTGCAAAAGGATGTTGTTCTAAGGCTGATCTTAGAGTGCATGGCCTCCTCCTACAGAGGATATGGAAAGAGAATTGTTTTCTAAAGCAAAATAATGTGTTTGTATTAGAAACACAATGCAAGCCCTAAAAAGTGGGGAGTGCCCTCAGACAACTTCTTCAGCAGCATAAAAGAGCAGGGGAACAAAAGGAAAGCGCAATCACTGCAGCTTTCTCGTGGTAGGCTTAGCATTCAGCAGCAGTTGTTGTCCTTAGAACATACTCTGCTAAGCAAATTAAGTAACAAAATACAATCTTTGAAGATTCTAGATGTGCACATCACAAAGCCACAGAAGTTAGCTCCTTCATTTTCCTTGCACAGTAGCCTTCACTCTACCATCGAGAGCTTGTCACATTTAATATGCAGCATCAAACCACTGGTCAAAAGCACAGAATTCCTCTTGATTTCCCCTGACAGTCTTTGTGCCATTTCAAGCATCCAAAAAGGAGGAGGTGACTTCAAGATGAAAATGACAAATCTGGTCTTTAAAAACAGAGCTCTGCTTTTGCCTTCTAAAAGACAACTCACCTTTACGACCAGGAATGCCACGAAGGCCAGGTATCCCTCTGCCTGGTGCTCCTGGAAGATATTAGGTCATGTTATACCTGAAGTCCTCAAACACTGTTAGAAAACATCACAGTCATCTAATAACTCACACATTGCTACAGAATTCACTGAATCAAAACACAGCTCTTAGCTATATGTAAAATATCATTTACTGATCACAGAATCAACCAGGTTGGAAAAGACCTCCAAGATCATCCAGCCCAACCTAGCACCCAGCCCTAGAAAATCAACCAGACCATGGCACTAAGTGCCTCAGCCAGGCTTGGCTTCAACACCTCCAGGGATGGTGACTCCACCACCAACCTGGACTGCCCATTCCAATGCCAATCACTCTCTCTGCCAACAACTTCCTCCTAACATTCAGCCTAGACCTCCCCTGCCACAGCTTGAGACTGTGTCCCCTTGTTCTGTTGCTGGTTGTCTGGCAGAAGAGACCAACCCCACCTGGCTGCAGCCTCCCTTCAGATAGTTGTAGACAGCAATGAGCTCTGCCCTGAGCCTCCTCTTCTGCAGGCTGCACACCCCCAGCTCCTTCAGCCTCTCCTCACAGGGCTGTGCTCCAGGCCCCTCACCAGCTTCGTTGCCTTTCTCAGGACACATTCCAGCACCTCAGCATCTCTCTTGAATTGAGGAGCCCAGAACTGGACACAGCACTCAAGCTGTGTCCTGACCAGTGCTGAGCACAGGGGCAGAATAACCTCTCTTGTCCTGCTGGCCACACTGGTCCTGAGCCAGCCCAGGATACCACTGGCCCTCCTGGCCACCTGGGCACACTGTGGGCTCATATTCAGCTACTATCTACCAGTACCCTCCAGGTCCCTCTCTGCCTGGCTGCTCTCCAGCCACTCTATCCCCAGCCTGTAGCACTGCCTGGGGTTGTTGTGGCCAAAGTGCCTTCTATTTTTCCTATCCTGAACCCCAAATTAAATTGGTACATTTTCCCTTCTGGTAATATGAATCTATATGAATAATTTGAGATACATACAGCAATAATAAGCTTTGTCTTTTTTCAGAGGAAGAAAAATCCCAAGAAAATTAGCATTTGGTAGTTACTAAGAAGAAATGAAGAAGAAATGCAAACACCTAATAAAGGCAAGCACTGTAACAGTGATTACAGCAAACTGAATATGAAAACCCCTGACCAAATGCTACAAATGCCCTCTCAGTATCCTCTGAATCCTAAAATGCAAATAAACATTTTCACTGTAAAATATGAAAACCCTTTCTGTCACAATTTCATAGAATCAGTCAGGGTTGGAAAGGACCACAAGGATCATCTAGTTCCAACTCCCCTGCCATGCATAGGGACACACTACCTGAGATCAGCCTGGCCACAGCCTCATCCAGCCTGGCCTTAAACACCTCCAGGAATGGGGCATCAGCCACCTCCCTGGGCAACCCATTCCAGGCTGTCACCACTCTCATGCTCAACAACTTCCTCCTCACATCCACTCTGAATGTCCCCCGTGAGATTCAGTGACCTCCAGCTTTGCTCCATTCCCTCCAGTCCTGTCACTCCATGAGAGCCTCAAAAGTCCCTCCCCAGCTCTTTTTGTAGCCCCCCTTCAGCTACTGGAAGGCCACAAGAAGGTCACCTGGGAGCCTACTCTTCTCCAGACTGCACAGCCCCAACTCTTTGTCTGTCAGGAGGGATTTGGGGGTGCTGGTGGACAAGAAGCTCAGCATGAGCCAGCAGTGTGCACTTGCAGCCCAGAAAGCCAAGCAGAGCCTGGGCTGCAGCAGGAGAAATGTGGCCAGCAGATCAAGGGAGGTGATTCTCTCCCTCTACTCTGCTCTGCTGAGACCCCACCTGGAGTACTGCATCCAGTTCTGGAGCCCCTATGACAAGAGGGATGTGGAGATGCTGGAGTGTGTCCAGAGAAGGACCGTGAGGATGCTCAGAGGGCTGCAGCAGCTCTGCTGTGAGGACAGACTGAATTTGAAGGACTACATCTATCTGTGGACGTTGATGACATCAGCAGTGGCATTAAAGGGAAGGTTTAAAACCCAAGGGCCAGGCCATGGAAACCTTCCACTCTTCACAGATAAGCACTGTAATTCTTTTTCAAATGCTATTTCCATGTCAGAGAGGAGACCCCTTTAAAGGTACTTTGGTTCTTTTCCTCTCTCTTTGTGATTAAATACACAAAAAACTGTTAACATCAGTACTTTGGCTCTTGCAGTCATTAATGTTTTTAGGTGATGTTATGACAAATCACATGCATAACAGTGACAGATGGATTTGGGTTGTTGATAGCATGTACAATTGCATAAGAATAACCTGTGAATCATGTGTGAGTGAAAAACCTTCTACTTTCTGTTGGGGTAGGCCTGCATAGGCCAAAACAGGCTTTACATGTCCTGCCCAGCCATATTGTTCAGCTCTCCCTCCTTCTGTTTTGGGGGAAAGCAACCACGGGAAAGAGGACAAAGCACCTGGAGCCACTGAGTCCAAGGACTGTGGCTCACCCAGATTTGTTTTGCTCCTGTTTACATCCTGTGGTAAATAAGGTACACACACTTGGCTCATGCCTGCCTTCTGCAAGACCTATGTTTTTCCCAAATTTGGGTAAAGTAAGCCTATGGTTTCACCTAATAAGATCAGGCTTGGCTAACTGCCATTCTGGTTGGCTATACTGTGTCCAGAGACCCATTAGTCTCGGGCTACATAGATAAAACAGTGTGTATCTCAAGCTCTTGTCTTTTGTAACTTTCCAGTTTGTGGGAAAGCTGTATGTATGATTTTGTAGCCAAACTTCTTCACTGCCTGAAGTGATTTGATGCTGGGATTGTCATGACTGTATTCATTTTTAGGTTGAGTGGTAGCTTAGTCTGATGTAGTGGTCTTCATAATATTCCATTACAGTGGAGAAGTTGGACTGTCAATGTTCTCAATGTTAGCATCCTGGCCTCATAAACTATGAACTCTGTTCAAGGCCAGGCTGGATGAGGCCTTGAGCAGCTGAGTCTAATGAAGAAGTGTCCCTCCCTGTGGTGGGGAGGTTGGAGTATACCTGCCTGAACATGAGCCAGCAGTGTGCCCAGGTGGCCAAGAGAGCCAGTGGCATCCTGGCCTGCATCAGGAATGGTGTGGTCAGCAGGAGCAGGGAGGTCATTCTGCCCCTGTACTCTGCACTGGTTAGACCACACCTTGAGTCCTGTGTTCAGTTCTGGGCCCCCCAGTTTAGGAGGGACATTGAGATGCTTGAGCATGTCCAGAGAAGGGCGACGAGGCTGGGGAGAGGCCTTGAGCACAGCCCTACGAGGAGAGGCTGAGGGAGCTGGGATTGGTTAGCCTGGAGAAGAGGAGGCTCAGGGGAGACCTTATTGCTGTCTACAACTACCTGAGGGGAGGTTGTGGCCAGGAGGAGGTTGCTCTCTTCTCTCAGGTGGCCAGCACCAGAACAAGAGGACACAGCCCCAAGCTACACCAGGGGAAATTTAGGCTGGAGGTGAGGAGAAAGTTCTCCACTGAGAGAGTCATTGGACACTGGAATGGGCTGCCCGGGGAGGTGGTGGAGTCGCCGTCCCTGGAGCTGTTCAAGGCAGGATTGGACGTGGCACTTGGTGCCATGGTCTGGCCTTGAGCTCTGTGGTAAAGGGTTGGACTTGATGATCTGTGAGGTCTCTTCCAATCCTAATAATACTGTGATACTGTGAGTAGATGATCTCTAAGGTCCCTTCCAACCTAAGCCATTGTATGAGTTTATTTCTATGAAAAAGAGATGAGCAGGTAACACAACATGCTCTGCCCTTGTATTTGTGCTTGCTTGCTGCTGTTGTCATTGCTCTCTGCTTCTGGCAGTGTTCTGCCTTATTGCATTCTGAACTGCCTGGAAACTGCCTGCCTCGAGTCTACCAGGATCAGGCTCTAACCGCCTCCACACGATTGGCCTGCATAGCCAGTGTGACATCATGCCAAGACTGCACATTGCAAGACATCCTGCCTACATCTGCCAAGATGAGGAGCCCTGAAAGGGATACACAGATCATCCAGAGAAATCAGGACCGGGTCAGAGATAGTCTGCCTTCTTCCCCAGCACCCTGTGGATTCTGGGAAGAATCAGAAACCTCAGTGGCCAACAAGACACCAACAGAATTCCCTGAAAGCATTTGGGGTGGTGTCTGAAGCTGTAGGCAGCCCCACCAGTCAGGAGATAATTTTTGGGAGTAAATACTTAAAGCCTCTTGTAATTCACTAATTGCCTTCTGCCATAAGCAGAAATGCGCTCCTTGAGTCCATCTAGTGGGCAAGCTGTATGTTGACTGCAAGAACCTTCTCTTTCAGCTCAATTAATGTTTATATTTTTGCTAGTTATTTGTTCTAGATCCAGTTATTCCTTTGTCTAATGTTTCCATGACTATTGCAAAAGAACTATTTTATTATTAAAATTAGTGGTCAGGGGGGGTGAGGCTCCTGAATATTGAAAACTATTGAACAATGTTAATTTTGAAAGCTATGATCTCACATCAATTAATATCCTTCCATCTGTTGTGGAGGGCCCATAGGCCTGAAAATAGGCTTATTTATGCTTTGTCCTGCCTGGATGTGTTTTTCTGCCCACACCAGGGGTAAACACATTAATAAGCATAAAGGGGCATAACAGACCTGGTGCCATGAAGTCTGGCCTGCCCAGAGCCCCTGATTGTGTAAACTTGGTTGTATAAGCCCATGCACCCAGCTCATGCTTACCGTGTGCTAGGCCCATGCTATCCCCATATTTGCAAGGTCCAGGCTTGTGGCTTTCACCTAATATGGTATTGCTTTGGCTAACTGCCAAGCTGATTGGTCATTTTGGTGGCCAAGGGGCCAATAATCTCAGCCCACATTTGCTAAATAGACATACACAGGTAAACAAGGAGCTTGCTCACTCGCTCTCATTATTATGCTTAAGCCTGCCTGTATCTATGGGGCTCAGTCTCCCGTGCAGCTGTGCACCCTATTGCATGCCTGCTGCCTTAGCACTGCCTGGTGCACACTACTGCTGCTGAGTTACCAGGAGCAGACCCCACTTGTCTGCACGCGATCAGCCTGCATGGCCAGCGTTAAATCATGCTCCTTGTGCACCTGAGGTCCTGCCTAAGAACCCCTGGACAGAGCGTCCAGAAGAAGCCAGGAGAGAAGGGCAGAGATCACATCCTTCACCAGGAGAACAAGGTCAGAGACTGTCCTTTACCCAGGAGCTGGGAAGATTCTCCTTTCCCCTGAAGCCAGGAAGATTCCAGCCCGTGTCCACGGGGAAAGCTTCCCTGAAGATTGGACGCTTGTAATAGGCTGCGATGTAGCCCCGGAGGGTGATTGATAATGAGTAAGAATCTGTGAGTAAATGCTTTAATGCCTCTGTAATTCTCTATAGCCTTCTGCCATAGAGCAGAAAGAGCTTGGGCCCATCTCCTGGGCAAGCAGCATATTGACCCCAAGCGGTATTTGCCGCGGGGAAAACTCCCCTCTCTGTTTATAGTTGGAATGTTTGCTAGTTATTAACAAGTTACTGTTTGATATTATTTCTATCATGTCTTCTGTAACCGTGTAGAACAGATACTAATATTAAAATTCAGTGGTTGGGGTGGTGAGAGTTCAGAATCTTGAAGTTAATAAATTATGTATTTTGATATATCATCCTCTCTCATCAATTAATTTCTCTCCTCCGCCACAATTGGCGTAGGCGGCAGAGTACCCCTCCGCGACACCATCGCACTTCGAAACTCCTCTTTGGCTTCAGAGAAGCTCTTTGTGAATGTTTCCCAAATAACCCTTTCCAGTTTAACTAGGGGGAAAGAACTCCACAGCTCTAAAACAGAACGAAAATCTTTCCCTGGTGTTACCTGGTTCTCCCTTTCCTCCCGGGGGACCAGGCATGCCGTCTCGGCCTTGACTGCCTCTTGCACCAACAAGTCCAGTTTTGCCAGGGGCTCCGACAGCACCTATGAATTATAACAGACCACAGTATCATTTTCACTTCTATTATTTTCATTTCCATGATAGAAGATATGAGTCTCCTTTATTAGAACTCCATTTGTTCAGCTGCTTCAAAGAGGGAAGCAACATTGTTGGTATATAAGCACCAGTAAAGAGCAACATATAATTTTTATGCAGCTCACTGGACTTCAATGCATTTAACATCCCTGCTGTTTTCAAAGATGGTAACTTCTTGCCTCTCAAAGACATTTTAGGACCCTGCTTTGATTTAACCCATGTGTGCTAGTTTGAGCCTAGCTGGAATGTTCTGGTGAGAAGGATTAGATCACAGACTATGAAAAGGAAACAGTGCTGATGGCTGCTGCACTCATAGGCTTGCTGAGATGGATAAGAACAAGAACATAAATACAGATAACAGAGTTGCTCTCTGTCTCTCTGGGGCTCAACCTCTCTCTCTAACCTAACCTGCTGTCTGTGTGACTAATCCACCTGCTTCCTAATCCCCCTGGCTGGCCCTCCAAACTACCTTAAACATAAGGCAAGATCTAGGATAAGGTAGAGGGGTGGAAGGGCGGTTGGGAGCCCCTCTTGGGGACTCAGGTTTCTGGGAGGGCTGTTGTGTTTCTGTATTACTTTTTTACTTGTCTATTTCTATATATATTGCAAATCTCTGCTTTTATATTGTGCTAAGCTTCATTCAATTCCCAGAACCACCGAGTTGAGTCTGGGTAGTTTTCCAAAGTGTGTGGGGCAGGTAACAACCAAACCATCACATCATGCTGGGGTGGAAGGGAATCCATGCAGGCAGTAAGGTTTCTCTCCCTGGCTTTATGACACATTCAAAGTTTCTCTGAACAGGGAGTAGTTTCTGATCTTTTCTAACTCTGCTGCTATGTCAGTGCAAGTTCACTGAAGTCTACACAACAACAACGTCATTATTTTAGTGAGCATCTCTGAATATAAAAGCATTCAATGCTCTGAGGAGAGTGACTGGCACTCACTTCAACATCTACATTACATACCTCTCCATTGCTGCATATTTACACACTCCCCCCAAAGTATATTTTGAATGGTTTGATTCATTCTGTTGCTTTCACAAACTACAACTCTGTCCCCTCTTTCCACACTGATTCATTTCCTCCTTCTCATCTAGCTACATCTTAGTTTATTATTTTCTTTCAGGAGGTAGAACAAGTCTTACAGTTGGGTGGATAGCACATCTTGAGACCTCTGAATGAAAAAAAGGCAGGCAAAAAAAGCTCCACAGTAGTGAAACAAAATTAAAACCTCTCCCCTCAGCTGAACTGCGATAACATTGAAACCAGGCTGTCAAAGACCTTAGCTGAAACCTAAGGTCTTTGGTTTACCTTGGTGAACTTCACCTCAGAGAAGGTAAACAAAGCCTTGAACTAAGATAAAGAGACACTAAAATTGCATCAGCTAAATACTGAAAAGCTCAGAAAAGCAAAAGCATTAACTGCCTTATTACACAGCAAAAAAACCCCAAACAATCAGAGGCAGGGCTTGGGGAGAGATGCTCTATACCATACCAGGAGGGCCTGGAATGCCCTGTCGTCCTGGGCGGCCTTGTTGTCCTTTGGCACCCATATCTCCAGGAGGTCCAAGCATCCCTGTATAAGAACGAGTTCAGAAGAGAAGAAAAGGATCCACACTCAACCTGAGAAGTGTTACCCTTTCTGCTTCGGCAGCTGAGGTAAGGCAGCCTGGCTGCACTGACTATACAGGAGGCGTTTAGCCTTACAGCAGTTAGACACAAAGGTGCCACCCCACGGGTGGTTTGAGAAGTGTTCTTCCAGAAGCATGTCAACATCTCACCACCCCTCCACAACACCACCTACCCGGAATTCCTGCACTTCCAGATTCCCCTCTCATCCCATGCGCTCCTGGTACTCCTGTATGCCCTGGATGACCTTGGGATCCTTTTTCTCCTTTGCTGCCCACAACTCCTGGGGGGCCTGGATCTCCCTGAGAAACAGCAGTTGCACACAAATGGGTGAAGAATCACACTACATAAAATACATTCCATTCCATATGTAAACCACAAAACCAATAACAACTGCATCTGAAGTTAAAGGTTAAGTAAGTGTATTCATGGTTTCTGATTATTTTCAGACAAAAAAAACCCAAAGTAGGCTAATATGAAGTGTTCTCATCATACCACTGATCCTGCAGACAGGATATCTCTCCTTGATCTGTACAAACCAACTCAAGTATTTAGATGGCCATAGACTTCCCTTCAGTTTTGTTCTAACAGCTCCTCTTTTGATCCAAACACACATTTCTTACAGAATATGCAGCTAGATTAAACACTGAAATGCATATTTTCCCTTGAGTTCCTACTGACTTGAACCACAGTCATCTCATTATGGCTACTGTGCTAGTTTGAGCCTAGCTGGGATGTTTTGGTGAGAAGAATTAGATGATAGGCTGTGAAAAGGAAACAGTGGTGATGTCTGCTGTACTCAGAGGCTTGCTGAGATGGATAAAAACAAAAACACAAATATAGATAACAGAACTGCTCTCTGGCTTTGGCTGCCTCCCTTCTCTCCCTAACCTGCTGTCTGTGTGACTAATCCATCTGCTTTCTAACTCCCCTGGCCGATTCTCCAAACTCCCTTGCATGTAAGGCAAAGTCTGGGGTAAGGTAGAGGGGTGGAAAGGAGGTGAAAAGATGGTTGGGAGCCCCTCCTGGAGACTCTGGTTTCTGGGAGGGCTGTTGTGTTTCTGTATTACTTTTCAACTTGTCTATTTCTGTCTGTAGCTGTATCTATTGTAAATACCTGCTTGTATACTGTGCTAAGCTGTAAATATAAAGCTTCATTCTTAATTTCCAGCTTGGCTGAGTCTAGTCTGGGTGATTTTCACAAGAGTGGAGGGGCAGGTAACACCCAAACCATCACAGGCTACCCAGCTAATACAGAAATAGCTGACAGCCTCCACAATGTAGCAGAGAATCTCTTATGTAAGACTCACAGTTGTCCAACAAGTGGAACATGTGGAGTAAATTCATATCCAAGTGACCCAAAAGACACTGGTTTTCAGTTAGCAATATGTATTACTGAGCATAACACATAATGAAGGAATATATTACTAAGAAAAACCCAATTCATTTTGTTTAACAATATTGTATCACAGTATCACAATATCATCAGGGTTGGAAGAGACCTCACAGATCATCAAGTCCAACCCTTTACCACAGAGCTCAAGGCCAGACCATGGCACCAAGTGCCACGTCCAGTCCTGCCTTGAACAGCTCCAGGGACGGTGACTCCACCACCTCCCCGGGCAGCCCATTCCAGTGTCCAATGACTCTCTCAGTGAAGAACTTTCTCCTCACCTGTGAGGCTGCCAAGCCTAAGGAGCACTACTTTAGTTTCTAAAACTTTCTTCTTTACCATACAGGAATTCCTACTGCTGATTTCTTACATGCAAATCCTTGTTTTTAATGGATTGGCAACTTTCACAGAAACCAACATTTCAAGAGGTTTCCTCCCTACCAATAAGAAACTGAAGAGAAAAATGAAATAGCATGAACACAAAAGTTCCTCTGGAGTAATGACACAATAGGATTGTCCCCTTTCTCATCACTAAAAATTCCTCTGCTTCTGCAACTCTGCAGCTGTTGCTTATCATAGAATCAGCCAGGTTGGAAGAGAACTCCAAGATCATCCAGTCCAACCTAGCACCCAGCCCTATCCAGTCAACTGGACCATGGCACTAAGTGCCTCATCCAGGCTTTTCTTGAACACTTCCGGGGATGGTGACTTCACCACCCCCCTGGGCAGCCCATTCCAGTGCCAATCACTCTCTCTGTGAAGAACTTCCTCCTAACATCCAGCCTCTGCTTCCCCCAGCACAACTTGAGACTGTGTCCCCTTGTTCTATTGCTGGTTGCCTGGCAGAAGAGACCAACCCCACCTGGCTACAACCTCCCTTCAAGTAGTTGTAAACAGCAATGAGGTCACCCCTGAGCCTCCTCTTCTCCAGGCTGCACACCCCCAGCTCCCTCAGCCTCTTTCTATATTCAGAGGCTCTGCTTATTTCCCAGTGTGACAGTGTTTCCATTCCCTTTATACCTTTGGACCAGGTTCTCCTGGAGGCCCAGCAGATGGATGCCCACGATCTCCTTTGTCACCTGGAAAGCCTCTGTAGCCTGGTGTACCAGGGTCACCTGGCAGTCCTGGAAAGCCTGGAGATCCTTTCTGTCCTTTGGGACCTGGAAAAGTACAGATAGTGCTACCACTCTTAAAAGGATCATAAGTGCATACCACAGCCTGTGTCTTGTAAGCTACTGCTTGTGTATTTGTATTTAGGACTTCATTTTTCATTCATTTACACAGGCAGTGATTTTATTTCTAAGCACTTCACAAAGAGGCCCTTGTGTCTAATGTGATGTAAGTTAAAGGAGTTGTATTTTACTCAGGAGGAAGGGAGAACTGCATTCTACAACTCAAGCAGATGCTGGGGTGGTGAGAGGTCTATAGGTATGGCCAAGAACCAATCCCAAGCTAAGCACTGCTTGGTGTGCTCTCAGATCTGTGCAAAGGCTTCAATAGGACTTGACAGAAAATGACCTGGCATTCCCATGTCCCCTTTGCTTCCTGGTGCACCTGGGAATCCTTGTCCTCCAGGAATCCCTGGAAGGCCCATAAATCCTTTGACACCTGCAAGAATGAGAGTAAGTGTCATCTTGACATTTGCCTTAGACACACTGGCTGACAAAGCTCTCAAGAACAGCAAATCCTCTGCTGCATACCTTGTCTTGCTATCTTATAAACACCTGTGCCCCAGACACAGAGAAATCATCATTATTGCTGCCAGAAAGTCAAGAAAACTACAAGCACTTTATATGTTGAGGATCTGGAACCACAGCACTTAGGAGCAGAAGCTGAAATACACTGTTGGAAATTCTGATCAGCATCATGACTTGTATTTACACGCTGAACTCCTTTTTCATTGTCCTCCCAAGTTCAGACTGCTTTCTGGGCATGTCACAATCACATTTCTAGCTCATTACACACTTACCACGAGTAATATGATCAAGAGTTTCTTATACAGCACTTCCCTCCCTGCCCCTATCTTTAACTCAGTGTAGCTAAGTTAGCATTCAGTTTAACGACTACATCTAGAATGTCCAGATGTCTAAACCAGCAGTGCTTGAACAAATAGGCAGGTGAGGTCTTATTTCCTTCACTTAAAAGGTAAGGAAGCAGTGGAGCATTTGCAGTTTTTCCTGTGATAGTTACACTGCAGTGCTAGGGATGCAGTTGCATCCTTACAAAAGATGTTAATGACAGACTACAGCAGTGATGTTATGGCATAGAATAAGTTACTGGCATCATGAGAAGACCTATTTCCATAGAGTCATAGAATCAGTCAGGGTTGGAAGGGACCACAAGGATCACCCAGTTCCAACCCCTCCTGCCATGAGTAGGGACAACCTACCCTAGATCAGGCTGCCCACAGCCTCACCCAGCCTGGCCTTAAACACCTCCCAGGATGGGGTCTCAACCACCTCCCTGGGCAACCCATTCCAGCCTCTCACCACTGTCATGGTGAAGAACTTCGTCCTCACCTCCACTCTGATTCCAAGTTGAAAAAGTATTTCTAATTGTCACTGGGTTTATATAGCTAATGATAGTGTCAAATTCCTTACTACAAAGAAGTTCTCTCAAGGAATCAAAACAACAGCACAGAGAAATGAAGGTGTTTTATGAGCTTGTAAAAACAGATGCATTATCTCACTGAAGGATCAACACATATTGTGGGATAGGAGGTGATGCCAGAGCAAAAAACTTTGTGAAATAGCTTAGGCAGGTTTGTAATTATGCAGGGTTTTTTTCTGTCTCCTTCTCCCTTAAGATCTGGTACTTTCCAAAACATAAACTGAACTTCACAGTCTTACAGTATCACCAAGGTTGGAAGAGACCTCACAGATCATCAAGTCCAACCCTTTACCACAGAGCTCAAGGCCAGACCATGGCACCAAGTGCCACGTCCAATCCTGCCTTGAACAGCTCCAGGGACGGCGACTCCACCACCTCCCCGGGCAGCCCATTCCAGTGTCCAATGACTCTCTCAGGGAAGAACTTTCTCCTCACCTCAAGCCTAAATTTCCCCTGGCACAGCCTGAGGCTGTGTCCTCTTGTTCTGGTGCTGGCCACCTGGGAGAAGAAAGCAACCTCCCCCTGGCCACAACCTCCCCTCAGGTAGTTGTAGACAGCAATGAGGTCTCCCCTGAGCCTCCTCTTCTCCAGGCTAACCAATCCCAGCTCCCTCAGCCTCTCCTCGTAGGGCTGTGCTCAAGGCCTCTCCCCAGCCTCGTTGCCCTTCTCTGGACACGCTCAAGCATCTCAATGTCCCTCCTAAACTGGGGGGCCCAGAACTGAACACAGTACTCAAGGTGTGGTCTAACCAGTGCAGGCTTTGAAAAGGGAAACAAAATCAATCTGATATAAAAAGCTTCTGAAATGTTTTTGTGCAAGGTTGTAATGTTTGTATTTCAGAATTCTTATGATATTGGAAATTCAAACTTCTCTTGGCTTTTATAGGTACCAATTTTTATTCATTTGCCTCAACCAGCTTTTAAAGCTGTTATTAGTCAGGATTTAATCTGATTTTCTGTTTGTAACCCAAAACAATGGTCTATGTGTGGAAGGAAACAAAGAATCACGTGGTGTGACATTCAAACAGCAGCTTCTGAAATTGCTCACTTACAGAATTCATAGAAAAGCTTCAGAGTTAATATAGAGAAGGCAGTGTTGCTGCTAGAGGCAAGGTGATATCATAGAATCAGCCACGTTGGAAGAGACCTCCAAGCTCAGCCAGTCCAACCTAGCACCCAGCTCTAGCCAGTCAACCAGACCATGGCACTAAGTGTCCCATGCAGGCTTTTCTTCAACACCTCCATGGATGGTGCCTCCACCACCTCCCTGGGCAGCCCATTCCAATGGCAATCACTCTCTCTGTGCAGAAGATATGCTAACACTGAGGTGATGTTAACTCTACCCTCCAGGGGAAACAGTAACTCTCAATGCACATGTTCCATACCTGGCAGGCCAGGTATTCCGTCTGGCCCATCACCACCTGGGGAACCTTGCAGACCACAATCTCCTTTTGCTCCTCTTGGACCCACTGTACCTTGAACTCCTAAAACAAAGACTTGTTTTAAAACAGATTTGGACTCGATTTCTTTGCAACCCAGCATCTCATTGGCAGTTGTACCATTTCTGTGCTCACAGGCCAGCAAATGTATTAAACACAGCATGAAGGTTTAAGCCTTAAGGTACTACTGACATCTACTACAGGTTTAACATTACAAGTTTTTCAAGGAATACGGACTCAGAATCATAGAATCAGAGTGTCAGCCAGGTTGGAAGAGACCTCCAAGATCATCCAGTCCAACCTAGCACCCAGCACTGTCCAATCAACCAGACTATGGCACTAAGTGCCTCAGCCAGGATTTGCTTCAACACCTCCAGGCACAGCGACTCCACCACCTCCCTGGGCAGCCCATTCCAGTGCCAATCACTCTCTCTGACAACAACTTCCTCCTAACACCCAGCCTAGACCTCCCCTGACACAGCTTGAGACTGTGTCCCCTTGTTCTGTTGCTGCTTGCCTGGCAGAAGGGACCAACCCCACCCGGCTACCACCTCCCTTCAGGTAGTTGTAGACAGCAATGAGGTCACCCCTGAGCCTCCTCTTCTGCAGGCTGCACACCCCCAGCTCCCTCAGCCTCTCCTCACAGGGCTCCTCACCAGCTTCTTTGCCCTTCTCTGGACATGTTCCACTATCTCTCTTGAATTGATGAGCTCAAAACTGGACACAGCACTCAAGGTGTGGTCTGATCAGTGCTGAGTACAGGGAAGAATAACCTCCCTTGTCCTACTGGCCACACTGATCCTGAGCCAGGCCAGGATGCCATTGGGCACACACACACAGTGGCCACCTGGGCACACTGCTGGCTTATGGTCATCTACTATCTACCAGTACCCCCAGCTCCCTTTCTGCCTGGCTGCTCTCCAGCCACTCTGCCTTGTTGAAATGGAAATAAATATTCAGTGTAATAACCACAGGTTCCAAAAAATCAAAAGGCAGTTACAGTGTTCATCAGTAATCACTTCAAAGCCATGTGAATCCTCTCAGAGGTAGTCAGTTTCTTTCCTGTTTGAGAGCCCACTGGAGCTGCCCTGGAGATGACCACCCAAACTGGCTTTGCAGGACAGAACCATGACTATGTACCTTTTAAGCCTTGTTCTCCTTTATTCCCAATACCAACCAAGGTCTCAGATGGTCCAGGAAAACCTTTATCACCTGGTTCACCTTTTGCTCCAAGAAACCCTTTTCTTCCCTTTATTCCTGGGAAGCCAGAAGAACCTGCAAGAAAATGTAATGATACTTCCTCAAGAAACCTGACTAGGGGATAGCATGAAGCAGGCAATAAAAATCCTGGCTTCAAGGGCAACTATGTATGTAAATATACATTCCAGATCAACCACCTAAACTAGTTTCTAACTCCAGCCATCAACAAAACATCAATTAGCACAGATTATGGCAAGAGACAGTAATTACTATACTGAATATAGACATAATCTTCTGCCTGCTGAAGACGTAATAATGAATCATAGAATCAACCAGGTTGGAAGAGACCTCCAAGCTCATCCAGTCCAACCTAGCACCCAGCCCTAGCCAATCAACCAGACCATGGCACTAAGTGCCTCAGCCAGGCTTTTCTTCAACACCTCCAGGGACTGTGCCAACCCAGGACCTTCCACTTGGCCTTGCTGAATTTCATGAGAAGAGATCATGTTGCTCCTACACAGCCCTGGGGTTGTGTGGCAACCACAAGTGGTGGCAGGTAGGACCTAGAGCAGTGTGAAAGGGCAGTCTCGAACTTAGTAGGGGCTTGTGTCCAGCTCCCAGTACAAATCTGGAAAGGCACATTTTAGTGCCATGGTCTGGTTGACTGGACAGGGCTGGGTGATAGGTTGGACTGGACCATCTTGGAGGTCTCCTCCAACCTGGTTGATCCTATGATTTGCCACAATTTTCTCAATTACTTCAGCCAGCTGCAGCTGGGACAGGTCACAGCGTTAAAAAGACAGGCAGGATTCTGCACCAAAGCTTCTGATCAGCCTACCGTGCAGTATATCATAGAATCATGGAATCAACCAGGCTGGAAGAGCCCTCCAAGCTCATCCAGTCCAACCTATCACTCAGCCCTGTCCAATCAACTAGACCATGGCAACTCCACCACCCCCCTGAATGTTTAGAACATGAACAGGATGGAAAGAACTAGAGTAAAAAAAGCTTTCTGCTCCATTTAGCAGATCTCCAGCCACTTTCACAAATAGCAATGAAACAGAAAAGATGGCAATCCAAAACTGCTAAAACAAAAGAAGTGAAATAAAATGATGTTGTCATTCAGCCTGTAGACTGCAGAGAATCATAAGGGTTGGAAAAGACCTCCAGGGTCATGGAAACCAACCATTAAACCCACACTGTCAGTCACCACTAAACCATGGAATCATAGAGCTATTAAGGCTGGAAAAGACCTCTAAGGTCATCAAATCTCACAGTCAATACACCACCACCATGGCCACTAAGCCATGTCCCCAAATGTCATGTCCACAGGTTTTCTAAACAGCTCCAGGGATGATGACTCCACCACCTCCCTGGGGATCCTCTTCATCGAATCATAGAATCAATATATAATCATATAGCATATGGTATAAATGCAGCATATAGAATCATAGAATCAACCAGGTTGGAAGAGACCTCCAAGCTCATCTAGTCCAACCTAGCACCCAGCCCTAGCCAGTCAACCAGACCATGGCACCAAGTGCCTCATCCAGTCTTTTCTTGAACATCTCCAGGGATGGTGACTCTACCACCTCCCTGGGCAGCCCATTCTATGCACACATATATATATGGCATGTATATCAAAGTCAAAGATTTGCCAAGGCTCAAAGAAATGAATCTCAAGACTTTTCCAGCATGGGATTTCCTATATTTTGAATAATAATGAAAGCAGATATTATGGCTGCTTGCCTGTGAGACCCGGGTAGCCTGGTCTTCCCATCGTGCCAGGGGGCCCAGGAATTCCCAACAGGCCCATTACACCTGGTTCTCCCCTTGGGCCTGTGGAATTGAAGCAACAAGAACATATTTGTTAGTGCTTTATCAGTGAAACAGAAAAAGTCCTTCAGGACACTACATATCTGCCTGTCAGGTAAGTGTTTATTTTTTTGTTCTGTTTCTGCAATACACTGAGTCAATTTTCCAGTCTTCAGTCCTATGAATAATAGAATCATAGAATCAACCAGGTTGGAAGAGACTTCCAAGATCATCCAGCCCAACCTAGCACCCAGCCCTGTCCAATCAACCAGACCATGGCACTCAGTGCCTCATCCAGGCTTTGCTTCAACACCTCCAGGGACAGCGACTCCACCACCTCCCTGGGCAGCCCATTCCAATGCCAATCACTCTCTCTGACAACAACTTCCTACTAACATCCAGTCAAGACCTCCCCTGGCACAACTTGAGACTGTGTCCCCTTGTTCTGTTGCTTTCAGCATCTTCAGTTTGGAAAAGCATGACTAAGAGTTTGTTACAAAGACTGACTCAATTTCTACATAAAAATATGTATTTGGGGAAGCCTTACCTGGGACACCAGTGATTCCTGGCCTTCCAGACTGTCCCTTTGGACCAGGTAATCCTGTATTTCCCTGAAGACCTATTAATCCAGGTTCCCCAGGCTCTCCAGAGATTCCTGGGATACTCATGCCAGGAAGGCCTTGTTTTCCTTTTGAACCTGGTAAACCTCTTCCTCCTAAGAAAAATGCAAGATACTGTAGTATGGTGCAAACCTTCATTGAATCAGTCAGGGTTGGAAGGGACCACAAGGATCATCTAGTTCCAACTCCCCTGCCATGGGCAGGGACACCCTACCCTAGATCTGGCTGGCCACAGCCTCATCCAGCCTGGCCATAAACACCTTCAGGGATAGGGCCTCAGTCACCTCCTTGGGCAACCCTTTCCAGGCTCTCACCACTCTCATGGTGAAAAACTTCCTCCTCATGTCCAGTCACCTGTAGCTTGCCATCACAAGCATGAAACTCTGCCTGTCTGAGGGCTAAGCATGAGATCTGTATGACAACACACATCAGCAGGAAATCTTAAGAGAGCTGTGGGTTATTTTTTTCAAGAGAAGAAAACTAGGCAAGGTTAGGCAATGCAATGGGTACCCAAGGGTGTTTCTTGCAGAAGAGTAATTGTACACAGCACATGAAGATACTTTTGAGACCCTAACCTAACATTCCACCTAGCTGAATGTACAGGGTAAAACCTCCAGGGGGAGTGACCTTGAACCTGACCCTAGGTGGTCTTGACCCCTCCCCAAGGGTGGGTCTGAACACCACCAGGTGATGGTTAGCTCACTCCCCCTTCCTGTCTAAAGACCCATAAAAGCAGGGGGACTCCCTGTTCTCTCTCTCTCTGTGCTCCCTGCCTCCCTGCTTACCAGCATCACCATTCCTGTTCCTGTTTCTCTTTCTTTTACCATGTGGCCATCACCCACGAGGTGGACAAAGCCATCACCACCAAAATCTGGTTGTATCTACACATTTTGTATTTGTTTTTCCCTTTCCTATACCTTTGTATCTTCCCTTCCTCAGATACCTCTTGTATTTACTGTTAAACTTTTCTTTTTAACTTCCAAGTCAAGTGAGATTTATTTATTTGTCTGTGCCTACCTTTTCCTCTCTCTACATCTAATTCCTTTCTCTTGGGAAAGAAGAGGGAAGAGGGAAGGGCACTCTAGAAATTGTTATTTGGTTCTATCAAATTTATTTGAGTCTCTGGGAATTTAAACTAGACACTGAGCTCTTTCTTTCTGACTTGAGAATCAAAGTTTGGCCCCATATAGGAGATGTGCCCAAAACAGCTTTTTTTCTGGTGGAATCCACCTGGCCCACTTTGTGATTATGCTTTACACTGTACAATGGCATCTGTATTTAAATCCATGAGATGTTTCCTCTTACCTGCAGCAAGTGCCTCTTCTAAATGGCCTCCCATTTTTTCCACATACCACAAACAAATTCAGCTCTCTCAAACGATTGGAAGGCAGAAACGAACCCCAGGCCCACCCAGCCAAATGGCACATTTGATTCAGAAGGTTCCTACCTGCTGGACCTGTAGCTCCCTGAACACCTGGCAAACCTGGCAGGCCAATAAGGCATTCAGCAGGTTTCCCTGGAAAACCTGGATCTCCAGGAACTCCAGGGGAGCCACGATCTCCTGAAAGAAAAGAGACTGGATTCACAATGGTTTAAGCAGAAGTCAGGCTTTGGGTGAGCATTGCTTGACTTGGCTTTCCTGCCTTTAAAATAACTTGCTGTGCTCCTTGACTTAGTTTGACAACAGTACCTCTTAAGCCAACATCACCATCACGTCCAGCATGTCCTGGTATGCCTGGAAGTCCTGGAAATCCAATATCACCTTTTGAGCCAGGAATGCCATGACCTCCTGGTGGACCCATTCTACCTTGCTCTCCAGGAATAACCACACCAGGGTCACCCTGCAACACACAGAAGAAGGTAAACAATCCACTTTGCTCAGCAAATCTGGCAAAATATTTTCTCCACTATGTGAGCAATTAACTTCTTTTCTTAAAGTAACTTTCATGTTATAATTTTTAGTGGCTCCCATTCAGCAAGCTGATGGATGTTCCTCATTGAGCAGCTGCAGGTTCCACACCAGAGGAACAATTTGTCTGGACAACTTTTGAGCTCTACCTCCTAACTCTGAGAAACTGCTACTGAGCAATGCAAGACCCTTCCCTCCACTTGGTCTTTACTGCATTGTGATGTTTACTGCAGCTATGAAAAAGCTTTGGAGCTGTACCTGAAAATCTGGTTGAAGTTCATGCAATTGTAACTTTCCCTTCATTTCTACACCACAGTCATATTTTTATCAACACATTTATTTAAATAATCAAGGTCAGCACCCAAATGTGTCTCAGAATAGTCAAAGTTACTGAGCTTTTCAAAATCATTGTTTTCCATGAAGAGTGGTTTTGTTACAAGTGTCCCAGATCTGTTCCCTGAATGCAAAGTCCTCCTATGAGGACAGACTGAAAGAGTTGGGGCTGTTCAGTCTGGGGAAGAGGAGGCTCTCAGGTCACCTTCTTGTGGCCTTTCAGTATCTGAAGGGGACCTACAAAAATGTGGGGAGGGACTTTTTAGTATCTCAGGGAGTGACAGGACTGGGGGGAATGGAACAAAGCTGGAGATGGATAGGTTCAGACTGGACATGAGAAGAAAGGTTTAGACTGGATGTGAGGAGAAAAGTCTTCAGCATGAGAGTGGTGAGAGGCTGGAATGGGTTGCCCAGGGAGGTGGCTGAGGCCCCATTCCTGGAGGTGTTTAAGGCCAGGCTGGATGGGGCTCTGGCCAGCCTGATCTAGAGTAAGGTGTCCCTGCTCATGGCAGGAGATTGGAACTAGATGATCCTTGTGGTCCCTTCCAACCCTGACTGATTCTGTGATTCTACCCATCTCCAGCTTTGCTCCATTCCCCCTAGTCCTGTTGCACCCTGAGATCTTAAAAAGACCCTCCACAGTCCCTCCCTTCAGATACTGCAAAGCCATAAGAAGGTCACCTGGGAGCCTCCTCTTCTCCAGACTGAACAGCCCCAATTCCCTCAGTCTGTCTTGGTAGAAGAGGTGCTGCAGCCCTCTGAGCATCCTCATGGCCCTTCTCTAGATACACTCCAGCATCTCCACATCCCTCTTGTCACAGGGGCTCCAGAACTGGATGCAGTACTCCAGGTGAGGTCTCAGCAGGGCAGAGTAGAGGAGGAGAATCACCTCCTTGGCCCTGCTGGCCACACTGCTCCTGATGCAGCCCAGGAACTCCTGCATACCTTATTCTTCTTAACTTATTTAATTTTATACTTCTTCTTAATTTTATCCTTCTTATCTTCTTAATTTTATACTCCTTATCTTCATAATTTTATATTTCTTCATTTATTATCACATCTTATGAATGGGAACAATGGAAAAGCCAATGCTGTATTTCTAACCAAACCTTTTCTCCTGGTTGTCCCAGGTTTCCAGCTCGGCCTGGATCTCCAGTCTTTCCTTCACAACCTGGTGAGCCTCTACCTCCTGGAAGTCCTTTATCTCCTGCAAAAGGAATTCAGTGGTAGTACAGATATTATGGTTGACATTTGGTTTCACAAATGGGGATTTGGGGGGGCAGATCTGAGCCTCAGATGCTATTAGCACACGAGTGCTAAAAACACTTGCCCGTGTGAGTAATGGCCAGTGCTATGTCCTTAACTTGTTGATTGTTTTTAATGTGGAATAATGTGTTCCCACTTTTTTCTCCCAAAGCAAATCAGAAGAGTTCTTTTTACCTTTTGGACCTGGGTTTCCAGGAAAGCCAAGCCCTGGAAAGCCTCTGTCACCTGTTGGCCCTGGATGTCCTGAATCACCTGGAGGACCTCTTGCACCAACCCTGCCTGTACAAGGGAAATAAATAAACTGGAATCTACCTTACCACAGAACATCCATTTGTAACATTAGGGCATTTACAGTTCACTGTTGTGAATTAGGCCATTGATGCACTGCTCCCCCTCTACTCTGCTCTGCTGAGACCTCACCTGGAGTACTGCATCCAGTTCTGGAGCCCCCATTACAAGAATGATGTGGATGTGCTGGAGTGTGTCCAGAGAAGGGCCATGAGGATGCTCAGAGGGCTGCAGCAGCTCTGCTGTGAGCACAGACTGAAAGAGTTGGGGCTGTGCAGGCTGGAGCAGAGGAGGCTCCCAGGTGACCTTCTTGTGGCCTTCCAGGATCTGAAGGGGGCCTACAAAAAAGCTGGGGAGGGACTTTTTAGGATATCAGAGTGATAGGACAGGGGGAATGGAGTGAAGCTGCAGGTGGGTAGGTTCAGGCTGGATGCAAGGAGGAATTTCTTCATCATGAGAGTGGTGAGAGGCTGGAATGGGGTGCCCAGGATGGTGGTTGAGGCCCCATCCCTGGAGATGTTTAAGGCCAGGCTGGATGGGGCTCTGGTCAGCCTGCTCTAGGGTAGGGTGTCCCTGGGCATGGCAGGGGTTTTGGAACTGGCTGATCCTTGTGGTCCCTTCCAACCCTGACAGATTCTATGATTCTGCATTAGAACTTGGCATTATTTCTCCTCCACACTAGACTTTCACAGTTAAAATGGTGCTTTTCTTCACAGTATTGAAGCAGGCATGAGTCTTTAAGTTATGTTTTTAGACAATCTGCCTGAATTTCATACTTCTGTCTGCATGTAGTTGTTCCTAGAAGTCTTCCACTTGTTGAGAAGATGCAAATCACACATTATAGAGGAGAGGCTTGGAACAGAAGTAACTATAGGAACTGAAGCTACCAAGAAATCTTCTTATGCCATTCAGAGCAGCTTTAAACACATTTGTTCTACAAAACCTAATCAAAGATGCCTTAAGAAAACAAAAGCAATCAAATAATAAAAAATCCCACCTAAAACCAAGCCCAAAACACACCCAAAAGAACAAACTCAATTTCTTAGTATTTAGAACAGTGGTTAACAACAGTGTGCTAGTTTGAGCCTAGCTGGGATATTCTGCTGAGAAGAATTAGATGCTAGGCTGTGAAAAGGAAACAATGCTGATGTCTGATGCACTCATAGGCTTGCTGAGATGGATAAGAACAAGAACATAAATATAGATAAGGGAGTCACTCTCTGAGCTTTTTGGGCTGCACTTATCTCTCTAACCTGCCTGACTAATCCATCTGCTTCTTAACTCCCTTTGCTGACCCTCCAAACTACCTTGAGCATAAGGCAAAGTCTGGGGTTAGGTACAGTGGTGGGAAGAAGGTGGAAGGGTGTTTGGGAGCCCCTCCTGGGGACCTAGGTTTCTGGGAGGGCTGCTGTGCCTCTTGTTTCAGGCTGTGCTAGTTTGAGCCTGGATGGGATATTTTGGTCAGAAGAATTAGATGCTAGGCTGTGAAAAGGAAGCAATGGTGATGGCTGCTGCACTCATAGGCTTGCTGAGATGGATAATAACAAGAACATAAATATAGATAAGAGAGTTGTGCTCTCTCTCTTGGGGCTGCATGAACTTCTGTCTAACCTAACCTGCTGTCTGTGTGACTAAACCTTCTGCTTCCTAACTCTCCTGGCCAAACCTCCAAACTACCTTGAGCATAAGGCAAAGTCTGGGGTAAGGTAGAGGGGTGGGAACAAGGTGAAAGGGTGGTTGGGAGCCCCTCCTGGGGACTCAGGTTTCCGTGAGAGCTGTTGTGTTTCTGCATTACTTTTAAACTTGTCTATTTCTGTATCTGTTGTAAATCTCTGCTTGTCTGTTGTGCTAAGCTGTAAGTATAAAGCTTCATTCCATTTCCAGAGCTGCTGAGCCTAGTCTGGGTGATTTTCACAAGTGTAGGGGGCAGGGAACACCCAAACCATCACAAACAGTCAGGTCAAAAAGGAACTGGGAAACTTAGTAATACATTTAGTTTTTTTTAACTGTGCTCCTGCAAAGCATGAGAAGGGCTAAGAGCTTTGGGAAGATTAAGAGTGCTTTAACCTAATTCTGTTCCTTTTGTTTTGGTGGTTGCAGCAGTCCCAGCATAATTTAGGACTTCACATCCACTCCAGCTCTCATGAAAGGGAACATTACTGCTAAATCCATAGCTTTTGTACCACAAGAAGCAGAGCAACCCAGAGCTGAGTAAGACATCCCAATTGAATTATCTCTGATTTTCACTGTATTTAGTGCAGATGTACAGACCTGGCACTCCTGGGGGTCCAGGTAAACCATGTGGTCCTTGAGGTCCTGGTAATGCAGGTAATGGAGTTATCCTACTGGTGTCTCCTTTCAGACCTTCAGCAAACACATAATCAAAGATCACAAAGGCTTACAGTCAGGCAGTGGGCAGTGTTTAGACATAGTAGTGACCAGTCTCCTCAGTTTAAAATGCACAAGTCTACAGTCCCCATATTTCCAAGGTTCTAACAGGCTTGGGAAATGCTTCAGATTCTGGCTTCATAAAGCCAAACAACTTGATTGACAGCAAGGCCACCTGCAGTCGTTTTCTCAGCCCTCCTGCAGTCTATCAGAGACCCAGAAAAGGAAGCACAAAGTCAGCAGGGAAATGATCCATCGAGAAATGCTTCATCTGCAACTTTGTTCCTCTTTAAGAATCTTTGACTACATCTGCTGTCCAACTCTGAATCCTTCAGCACTATGCTTCCCTATACATGCATACTCTGCTACATTCTTGGCTCTCAAGAATGAAGCCCTTTTTCCCCCTGACCACTGAGCTCACAGTAATGATGGTCCCTGGGTGCATATTTAAAGATATTTTTTTTTCCCCATGGTAAGGGCTGTCAAACACTGGAACTGGCTGCCCAGAGGTGATGGGCTGTCTTTGTCCTGATGTGGGAAAAGGGATAGAGACATAGAGTGCAGAAACCTAGTTAAATCATTAACTATGTGAGCACTGATATAAAGCATCATCAACCAGAGAAACACAAAGGAGATGGGTTAAGCTTGAGAGGGTCTTGAAACACTCTCACAGAGAAAAAGAATTCTGTATTCAAAGATGAGAACATTGGAGACTCCAGCCAAGAATGTGACCCACAACTGATGCCAAGGGGACAAAAGGTAGAGAGGTCAGAGTGAGAAAGAGGTTGGCCTTCCTCCCAGAGACCCCAAAAGGCAACCACCAGGTGGCAATGAGCACACGTAAAGAGGTGGGACAGTATGGAAATGAGTTCCAGGAACTGACTGTAATAACTCCACCTATTCCCAGAACTAATTGTAATCACCTTACTCCTGCACTGAACAGCTGTGATTTTGTAGCACCTGAGCAAGGTGAAGGGGTGCAAGGGCTTTGGAGGAGGACCTCCCCTTGTCACCCAGCACTGATTAAACATATCTTTCCTGATAGCACTCTCCCTGTTGTGAGGTCTCATTTTCCATATGTCAGTCCATGAAGCTTTTCAAAGCCCACCTGGATAATGCCTCAAGTATCTGACCCTGCTCTGACCAACAGTTTGGACCTGGAAGGGTCCCTTCCAATTCCTTTCAATTATTTTAGGATCCTAAGATTCCTTCTGTCTTTTCCAGTGGGATCAAAGTCCAAACAATCTACCTCTGCAATTTCAGTCAAGTACTCTTTAACATAGGTAATACAGGGTCAAATGGGAAGTTACAAACCAGCTTCTCCAGGTAATCCAGGCAGACCAGGAATTCCTTTAGAGCCTTTGAAACCTCTTATGCCTTGTGGTCCATATCCTGGCAGTCCAGGGAGCCCCATCTCTCCAGGAAGACCAAGACTGCCAGGCAAGCCAGGTAGTCCTCTATCTCCTTTTGAACCAGCCAGCCCCTATTAATGATGACACATAGGTGTACACCAAGCATTAATTGCTTTCCACACAAAAGGCCCAGTCCTATGACTGGATTCTTGCATTACTTTAGTAACAGAGTAGCTCTGCAAAAGAGGAATTTTGTCCTCTGATTTACTTGTGATTAGAAGTACATGGATTTTAGTATCAATGGCTACAAATTGATGTACAAGACAGAAATAATATCAGGTTTCCAACAATTCCCTATGAACTGCAAACATGCACACCCACCTCTTCACCTTTAGAGCCCTTGGATCCTTTAGAGCCAGGTCTTCCCAGAAATCCACTTGAGCCTTTTCTTCCTCTGTCTCCCCTGGACCCTGGATCTCCTCGCTCACCTTTTGGCCCTTCTGGATACACATATCCTGGTTCACCTTTTGCTCCTTTATGTCCTTGCTCTCCTCTAAAACCTGGAGGTCCCTGGAATAGATCAATCAATGGAATTACAGTGCTAGATCTGTGTCAACTGTTTCCAAACTTTCCTTTTTTCAATTAAATATCTGAGAGCAGTTCTCTTTATTCACAGCTGTAGTCACTGGAAAGGCACACTTCAATGCATAGGGTTTGTTTTTGTTGATACAGTGTGGGGCAGGGATGAAATCCAGAGAGACCTTGACAGGCTGGAGAGGTGAGCACAGGCCAACCTCAGGAGGTTCAACAAGACCAAGTGCAAGTATCTAGGTTGAGGCAATGCCAAGCACAAATCCAAGCTGGGCAGTGAGTGGCTGGAGAGCAGCCCTGAGGAGAGGGACTTCGGAGTGCTGCTGGATGAGAAGCTCAACAGGAGCCAGCAGTGTGCACTTGCAGCCCAGAAAGCCAAGCAGAGCCTGGGCTGCAGCAGCAGAAGTGTGGCCAGCAGGGCCAGGGAGGTGATTCTCTCCCTCTACTCTGCTCTGCTGAGACCCCACCTGGAGTACTGCATCCAGTTCTGGAGCCCCTGGGACAAGAGGGATGTGGAGGTGCCAGAGTGTGGCCAGAGCAGGGCCAGGAGGATGCTCAGAGGGCTGCAGCAGCTCTGCTGTGAGCACAGACTGAAAGAGTTGGGGCTGTGCAGGCTGGAGAAGAGAAGGCTCCCAGATGACCTTCTTGTGGCCTTCCAGCATCTGAAAGGAGCTACAAAAAAGCTGGGGAGGGACTTTTTAGGCTCTCAGGGAGCGACAGGACTGGAGGGAATGGAGCAAAGCTGGAGGTGGGGAGATTCAGCCTGGCTGTGAGGAGGAAGTTGTTGAGCATGAGAGTGGTGAGAGGCTGGAATGGGTTGCCCAGGGAGGTGGTTGAGGTCCTGTCCCTGGAGGTGTTTGAGGCCAGGTTGGCTGAGGCTGTGTACAGCCTGCTCTAGGGTAGGGTGTCCCTGCCCATGGCAGGGGGGTTGGAACTGCCTGATCCTTGCGGTCCCTATGAAGTCTGACTGATTTTATGATTCTAGCCTCATGAAGTGCAGCACAGATTAATCACACAGGTATTTATCTGCCTTACTGCTTGGGCTGAACTTGTTGCTGCACTGAGCAAACTAGTCCAGCCATACATTACAGCCTCTACCTAGGCCTCCCTATGCAGGCACATTCATTACTACAGAAAGGAAAGTGTTGAGATTGCTCTGTACTCAGCACTGGTCAGGCCACACCTTGAGTGCTGTGTCCAGTTCTGGGCCCCTCCATTCAAGAGAGATGTTGAGCTGCTGGAATGTCTCCAGAGAAGGGCAACAAAGCTGGTGAAGGGCCTGGAACATAAACCCTGTGAGGAGAGGCTGAGGGAGCTGGGGGTGTGCAGCCTGCAGAAGAGGAGGCTCAGGGGGGACCTCATTGCTGTCTACAGCTACCTGCAGGGAGGCTGTAGCCAGGTGGGGTTGGTCTCTTCTGCCAGGCAACCAGCAACAGAACAAGGGGACACAGTCTCAAGTTGTGTCAGGGGAGGTCTAGGCTGGATGTTAGGAGGAAGTTGTTGGCAGAGAGAGTGATTGGCTTTGGAATGGGCTGCCCAGGAGGTGGTGGAGTCACTGTCCCTGGAGATCTTCAAGGAAAGACTGGATGAGGCATTCATCCAGTTTAGTTTGACTGGATAGGGCGGGGTGCTAGGTTGGACTGGATGATCTTGGAGGTCTCTTCCAACCTGGTTGATTCTATGAACATCAGCCATGAGGTTCCTTGTGAAATCTGAAAAACAATCTGAAACCCCAAGGTCTTACTTGAACTCCTGGAAAGCCTGGTGCTCCTGGAGAACCTGGAGAACCTTTTGGACCTGTTGTTCCTTCTCTACCTGCAAAAAAAAAACCCAGCATATCTAGTAAAGAAGAACACAAACAAGGACGTAGATTTTGACAAGATTTGATAACCACACCCAGCATCCAGTGTTTCTGCTTGTTACACTGACTGCATCATCACAGATTGACCTGGCTTCAGGCTGCACCTATATCTATTAGCATTCTGACTTCACCTCTTCTAGAGTTTGCGTTCCTGTCAGTAGGTGATCTCACACTCGTCACCACCTCAGGCTAGCTCAAGGACTGCATGCTGCAAACATGCCCACACCTAATTCTTATGCAGGCAGCAAAATCACTGGCATTTCCTACTGCACTGTGAGAAACAGCAAAGTAACTCACCAGGCACACCATCCCGACCATGTGGCCCAGGAGCACCAGGAAGGCCAGGAATTCCCGGGATGTAGGTGCAGTCAGTACACACGTGAGCTTCGTCACCTGCAACGAAAACAATTCCTTAGTTGTTTCATAGCAAACCACTCCCAAGCTTAATTAACATGTCAGAGCTCACTGTACAGCTTCTTGGCCTTAGTTTTGTTGGTAAATCCCTTCCAGCACAGGACATAGAATCAGGTTGGAAGAGAGCTCCAAGCTCAACCAGTCCAACCTAGCACCCAGCCCTGGCCAATCAACCAGACCATGGCACTAAGTGCCTCAGCCAGGCTTTGCTTCAACATCTCCAGGCACAGTGACTCCACCACCTCCCTGGGCAGCCCATTCCAATGCCAATCACTCTCTCTGACAACAACTTCCTCCTAACACCCAGCCTAGACCTCCCCTGGCACAACTTCAGACAGTGTCCCCTTCTTCTGTTTCTGCTTGCCTGGCAGAAGAGACCAACCCCACCTGGCTACAGCCTCCCTTCAGGTAGTTGTGGACAGCAATGAGCTCTGCCCTGAGCCTCCTCTTCTGCAGGCTGCACACCCCCAGCTCCCTCAGCCTCTCCTCGTAGGGAATTAGTTGTGGCCAGGCAGTCATAACTGATTATATTTAATGGAAAACACAAGAAGATTCAGTCATAGAATAAGAATGGTTTAGGTTGGAAGGGATCTCAAAGATCATTTAGTTCCAACCCTCTGCCATAGGCAGGACACCTCAAATAGCCTCTCCCCAGCCTTCTTGTAGCCCCCCTTCAGATACTGGAAGGCCATTACAAGGTCTCCTCAAAGCCTTCACTTCTCCAGGCTGCAGAGCCCCAACTCTTGTAGCCTGTCCTCATAGCAGAGCTGCTGCAGCCCTCTGAGCATCTTTGTGGCTCTCCTCTGGCCTCACTCCAACAGTTCCACACCCTTCTTGTGTTGGGGGCTCCAGAACTGCACACAGTCAAACCCTCCTGAGCCTTTTTCAGATGCATCCACGACGGATCCTTTTCATGAAGATCCATGAAGGTTACCAGATTGCATCATCTACTACTGAGCAACATCTTTCTGAAACTGACCTTTCACACCAACATCTCCTGGATGTCCTGGAGGTCCCATACACCCTGGCTCTCCTGGAAGTCCTGGTGGGCCTGTTCTAAATGTTACTCTACCTAAAAATGAAACGAGCATGACACCATTACATCAGCTGATTATTCAGACAATTCACTGGTTGCTACATGAAGTTTCAGGGCTGTGAGCTGGATATACTGTTCTGATCCTCAGGGGTCCCTTCCAACTGGAGATATTCTCTGATTCATTTAAAAGAGAACTATCTGGACAAATTCAAAACACCTGCAGTATCTGAAAGTGCTTGAGGATAGATATGACCGTGCCAAAGTCAGTCTCAGCACACTGCTGGATCCATCTGTCTGGCCTTTAAAAAGCATAATCCTCTCTGGAGAAAGCACTTCCACTTTGAATCAGCAGGAAACATCATTCTTTCTTTTACCATGAATGGAAGAGAAACTTCTTGAAGATCCTAATGCTTGCCATGCATCTTGGACAGAAGTGTTCTGCTGTATTTACTGATGCTGGTCATGCATCTTGGACAGAAGTGTTCTGCTGCATTTACTGATGCTGGTCATGTATCTTGGACAGAAGTGTTCTGCTGTATTTACTGATGCTGGTCATGCATCTTGGATAGAAGTGTTCTGCTGCATTTACTGATGCTGGTCATGCATCTTGGACAGAAGTGTTCTGCTGTATTTACTGATGCTGGTCATGTATCTTGGACAGAAGTGTTCTGCTGCATTTACTGATGCTGGTCATGCATCTTGGACAGAAGTGTTCTGCTGTATTTACTGATGCTGGTCATGCATCTTGGACAGAAGTGTTCTGCTGTATTTACTGATGCTGGTCATGCATCTTGGACAGAAGTGTTCTGCTGTATTTACTGATGCTGGTCATGCATCTTGGACAGAAGTGTTCTGCTGTATTTACTGATGCTGGTCATGCATCTTGGACAGAAGTGTTCTGCTGTATTTACTGATGCTGGTCATGCATCTTGGATAGAAGTGTTCTGCTGTATTTACTGATGCTGGTCATGCATCTTGGACAGAAGTGTTCTGCTGCATTTACTGATGCTGGTCATGCATCTTGGACAGAAGTGTTCTGCTGTATTTACTGATGCTGGTCATGCATCTTGGACAGAAGTGTATTTACTATAGCTTTGGGCAAACAGAACATGCACTGAGCTCTTCCCAAGGCACTATTTGGAGGATAGATAGATTTTGCAAGGAAAGAGAAGCACTACATTGGCACTGGATCAGAGGAGCCCGTTTGGGCCAGACCACAAGATGCTGTTAGTACTTAATGTATCTTCTAGAAGTCTTATAAACTGCTATTGCTTTATTTTCATGCTGGCACAACTTCAGACCTGATGTAAGGCTCACTAAGACTTTTAAAGGCATGCAGGTGGTTTCTCCAGTTTTCAGATGAGCCCCTTCTGAACTGAGTTTCAGGGAAATCATTACACATTTTGTAAGTATTACTTTCAAGCAGAGATTTTTCTTTCATTAGTCTTTCCTGAGTTTATGTGGCAGGTTTTTATGGGCACAGTTATATAAAAAGGTAAGAAATCTTTACATTAGGAATGAATTGTATCTTCCCCACAGAATCTCTTTGACAATGGAGCACAGACCTTCACTAGATAGGTTTTCATGAATATCCAAAAAAAGGAAAATTTCCAAAGAGAAATTACATTGTGCTAGTTTGAAGCAGGCTAGAATGTTTTGGTGAGAAGGACTAGATTACAGGCTGTGAAAGGGAAACAATGGTGATGGCTACTGCACTCAGAGGCTTGCTGAGATGTATGGGAACAAGAAATAAAAACATAGATAACCACTCTCACTGGGGCTGCTGGCTGAGCTGCATCTCTCTAACCTCACTCTCCATTTGGACTAATCCACTTTGCTTCCTAACCCCCTGGCCAAACCTCCATTCTTCCTTGGGACTGGGGTAAGGTTGAGAGGGGTAGGGGGAAGGTGAAGGAGTGGTTGGGAGCCCCTCCTGGGGACTCAGGTTTCTGGGAGGGCTGTTATGTTTCTGTATTACCTTTTACCTTGTCTATTTCTGTCTATACTGTAAATCTCTGCTTGTCTATTGTGATAGCTGTAAATATAAGCTTCATTCATATTTCCAGAGCTGGCTTAGTCTAGTCTGGGTGATTTCTAAAGTGTGGGGGGTGGGGAACACCCAAACCATCACATATATTCAACCATATTACTCAAAACATACTCTGTAAGTGTTTAAACAATCTCATACATTAGATACTGGGATGAACCAATTTGTTCTTGTTCATGATATACCCAACACTGGAACGTCACCTGGTTCTCCTGGAGGACCTGGTAATCCAACAGAACCAGGTCTGCCAGTAACACCAGGTAGTCCTGGAGGGCCCACAATACATACTCCAGTTCGTCCTTTCTCTCCTTTAGTTCCTTTTGGCCCAGGAAATCCTGGGGGACCTCTCAGACCAGGTCTTGACACACCTAACCACAGAGCAAAACACATAAACATGAAGTTAAAGAAGAAATGGTGTTACAAAGCAAAGCAGTTGACAGGGTGAGGGAGGGACAAATGTAGTGAATCCATCCATAAAACCTTTTTTACCTTGCAGTATATTAATTACAATGCAAAGACACACCAAAATGGTTTTTAACATTTCCTTAAATGCTTGGCCCATCAAAGCTTTTGGGTGACTGTGCTAGTTTGAGCCTAGTTGGCATATTTTGGTGAGAAGAATTAGATTACAGGCTGTGAAAAGGAAACAATGCTGATGGCTGCTGCACTCATAGGCTTGCTGAGATGGATAAGAACAAGAACACAAACATAGATAAGGGAGTTGGCTCACTGGCTTGTGAGCTGCACTTCTCTCTCTAACCTAACCTGCTGGCTGACTAATCCATCTGCTTCCTAACCCCTCCTGGCCAGCTCTCCAAACTCACCTGGAGTCTGGGGTATGGTAGAGGGGTGGGAACAAGGTGGAAGGGTGGTTGGGAGCCCCTCCTGGGCACTCAGGTTTCTGGGAGGGCTGTTGTGTTTCTGTATTACCTTTAACTTGCCTATTTCTGTGTATAGCTGTATCTATTGTAAATCTCTGCTTGTATATTGTGCTAAGCTATAAAGATAAAGCTTCATTCTTCAATTTCCAGCAGCTCAGTCTCATCTGGGTGATTTTCTTAAGTGTAGGGGGCAGGTAACACCCAAACCATTCACAGTCACAGCATTTTACCACTTAGAAATATGTTTAATGTTATCTGAAGTAAAGATTCCACAAAGTTGACTGAGTATAATGGGCAGGAAGAACAATGCATTTTGCTGGTGGTGCTGGATGATTTCACATACCTGGTCTACCAGCAACTCCAGGAGGACCCTGTGGCCCTGCAAAAGCAATGTGCATAGAATCATAGAACCACAGAATCATAGAATCAAGCAGGTTGGAAGAGACCTCCAAGATCATCCAGTCCAACCTAGCACCCAGCCCTAGCCAGTCAACCAGACCATGGCACTAAGTGCCTCATCTAGTCTTTTCTTGAAGACCTCAAGGGACAGTGAACTGGAGAACTGGAGTTAAACCACTGCATATTCTGCAGAGTCACTACTCATTAATTGTGCTAGTTTGAGGCTAACTAGGATATTTTAGTGAGAGAAATTAGATGCTAGGCTGTGAAAAGGAAACAATGGTGATGTCTGCTGCACTCATAGGCTTGCTGAGATGGATAAAGCTAAGAACACAAACTTAGATAACACAGTTGCTGTGTGTCTCTTGCTGCCTGCACTTTTCTCCCTAACCTGCTGTCTGTGTGACTAATCCATCTGCTTTCTAACCCCCCTGCATGATCCTCCAAACTCACCTTGAGCATAAGGCAAAGTCTGGGATAAGGTAGAGGTGTGCAAAGGAGGTGGAAGGGTGGTTCATATAATCTGTTCATAGAATCAACCAGGTTGGAAGAGACCTCCAAGATCACCCAGTCCAACCTAGCACCCAGCCCTATCCAATCAACCAGACCATGGCACTAAGTGCCTCATCCAGGCTTTTTTTGAAGACCCCCAGGGACGGTGCCTCCACCACCTCCCTGGGCAGCCCATTCCAATGCCAATCACTCTCTCTGTGAAGAACTTCTTCCTAACATCCAGCCTAGACCTACCCTGGCACAACTTGAGACTGTGTCCCCTTGTTCTATTGCTGGTTGCCTGGCAGAAGAGGCCACTCCCCACCTGGCTACAATGCCCCTTCAGGTAGTTGTAGACAGTAATAAGATCACCCCTGAGCCTCCTCTTCTCCAGGCTCAACAGGCCCAGCTCCCTCAACCTCTCCTCATAGGATTTGTGCTCCAGGCCCCTCACCAGCTTTGTTGCCCTTCTCTGGACATGTTCCAGCACCTCAACATCTTTCTTGAATTGAGGGGCCCAGAACTGGACACAGCACTCAAGGTGTACTGGGGTAAGGTAGAGGGGTGGGAACAAGGTGGAAGGGTGGTTGGGAGCCCCTCCTGGGGACTCAGGTTTCTGGGAGGGCTGCTGTGTTTCTGCATTACTTTTAACTTGTCTATTTCAGTAAATTTTGTAAATCTTTGCTTGTGTATTGTGCTAAGCTGTAAAGATAAAGCTTCATTCTTAATTTCCAGCTCAGGTGAGTCTAGACTGGGTGATTTCATAAGAATGGGGGGGTGGGTAACACCCAAACTGTCACATTAATACTGACTGCAAACTTCAGGCTTCTGCACTTACAAAATAAAAGGAGAGGAAAAAAGTGCATGACCATGAGCAGGAGACCTACAGCCCCCACAGTCTGACTATGGCATGTACAAATAATGTGCTGATGTTCACTAAGGCCATGAGACAGGATGTCAGGGAGCTCAGGTGCTCAGCAAAACTGTCTGCATAGGGAAATGTGCCAGCTTCCTTATTTTTAAGTTGAAATACAGCCATGAATCAAAAGTCTCAGGACACACTGCAATCCTGCCATTTGATGAGACTAGTTTGGAACTGTTGTCAAGGCAGAAACAAGTTGCTGGGTGCTCAAAAATGTAGCCTGCAATGAGTCTTTTGAGGGGGCAGCCCTTGCTAAACGATTCTAGTTTGCATGTCCCACTCACCAGGCAAGCCACGACGACCTTTTGGTCCTGGAGGTCCAGGGAGTCCTTCATCTCCTTTTTCACCAACCACACTGTCGTAATACTCCGTCTTCAGAGAAAGATGGTAAGAAAGAGCAGTAAGAATGAAGAGAGAAGCACAGTACCTCATCTTGAACTGATTTCAGCTCACTTCCTCAACTCCTAGAGAGATCCATTTATAAATTCATTGAAGACTAAGAGTATGATGATCCAACATCACTACAAATGACAGGTGAAATTACTGCAGCTCAGTGAGACTTTACCTAGCCCTGATTGTGTATCCAGCTCCATGGGAAGGAAGGTGCTGTCTGTGAGACTCCCAGCAGCACCAGACCTTTGAGAAAGCCTTGCCTTGATTAGAGCATCACAGGACACCAGTTCTTGCCTCATACAACCAGCTTGGCATCACAGGACACCTGTTATTGCCTCATACAACCAGCTTGGCATCACAGGACACCTGTTATTGCCTCACACAACCAGCTTGGCATCACAGGACACCCGTTCTTGCCTCATACAACCAGCTTGGCATCACAGGACACACGTTATTGCCTCATACAACCAGCTTGGCATCACAGGACACACGTTATTGCCTCATACAACCAGCTTGGCATCACAGGACACCCGTTATTGCCTCACACAATCAGCTTGGCATCACAGGACACCCGTTATTGCCTCATACAACCAGCTTGGCATCACAGGACACCCGTTCTTGCCTCATACAACCAGCTTGGCATCACAGGACACCCGTTCTTGCCTCATACAACCAGCTTGGCATCACAGGACACCCGTTCTTGCCTCATACAACCAGCTTGGCATCACAGGACACCCGTTCTTGCCTCATACAACCAGCTTGGCATCACAGGACACCCGTTCTTGCCTCATACAACCAGCTTGGCATCACAGGACACCCGTTCTTGCCTCATACAACCAGCTTGGCATCACAGGACACCCGTTATTGCCTCATACAACCAGCTTGGCATCACAGGACACCCGTTCTTGCCTCATACAACCAGCTTGGCATCACAGGACACCCGTTCTTGCCTCATACAACCAGCTTGGCTTCACAGGACACCTGTTATTGCCTCATACAAACAGTTTGGCTTATTCTTATGCTAATAGTTTAGAAAAATGACATGATGAAGATTAATTCACACTTACTCGACCGCGAGCTCCAGGTGGACCAATGTTTCCTTTCATCCCCTTTATCAGATGACAGAGATAGGTTTGTTAAAAACAATACTTAAGTAGCAGTGGGCACCACATGTCATTGCTCATAACATTTAAGAAGAAATTCTGCTTCTGATCAGTCCTTCACTACCACCATTTCTGTTCCTTACACAGCTATTCAGTCACACTGTTGTGGTAGGTCTGACAGACCCAAAATAGGCTTAAACATGTCCTGCCTGCTCCACCAGAGAGGCAAGCATAGGAAAAGGACACAAAGGAACCTGGAGCCACTAAGCCTGGCCTGCCCAGGGTCCTGTGGTAAACAAGGTACACACACTTGGCTTGTGCAAGGCCTGTGCTGTTCCCAAATCTGGGAAAAGCAAGCCTGTGGCTTTGCCTAATGTGGTAAGGTTTGGCTAACTGCCATCCTGATTGGCTACTCTGTGTCCAAAGGGCAATTAACCTCGGCCCACACTGATAAAAGGAGATATGCATGTGAACAGTGTGCCATGCTCTGCCATTGCCTGCTGCTGTTGCACACTGCCTTATTGTTTGCTGCTAAACTCCACTGCCACCAGTTACCAGGAGCAGACCCTGGATGCCTGCACGGCCAGCGTGACATCGCGTGAGAGCACACAACAGCCTGCCCCTGCACCTCAAAGTCCTGCTTAGAAGAGCCAGGAGACAAGGGCAGAGATTCTCTGCATCCTTCCCCAGAAGCCTGGGAAGAATCAAGCACCACGGCCAACAAGACAGAGTTCCCCCTGAAAGCATGTGGGCACTGGCTGGACTGTGGCTAGCCCCTGTGAGGGTAATAACAATGACTTGTGAGTAAATGCTTAAATGCCTCTTTGTAATTCTCCATTGCCTTCTGCCACAGCAGAAAGAGCTCCTTGAGTCCATCTGCTGAGCAAGCAGCATATTGACCACAAGTGGCATTTGACTGCGGGAATCTTCTCTTCCATTTCAACTACCGTTCATATGTTTTGCTGGTTATTGCTAGATCTAGATACTAGCCATAGAATGTTTCCATGACCATGTAAGAACCTGAATATAATCACCAGTAGAACAAGGGGACACAGTCTCAAGTTGTGCCAGGGGGAAGTCTAGGCTGGATGTTAGGAGGAAGTTCTTGCCAGAGAGAGTGATTGGCATTGGAATGGGCTGCCCAGGGAGGTGGTGGAGGCACCATCCCTGGAGGTGTTGAAGAAAAGCCTGGCTGAGGCACTTAGTGCCATGATGTAGTTCACTTGATAGGGCTGGGTGCTAGGTTGGCCTCGATGATCTTGGAGGTCTCTTCCAACCTACTTGATCATTAAAATTAGTGGTGGGGGTGGGGTGGCAGGAGTTCTGTTTCCCCTCTGCAACACAGGCATACTAAAACATACAGGAACAGAAGGACACCAGTTGAAGCACATGATTTCAGCATATCCATTCCCTGTTCCATTATATCATTATTTATCATCTGTTAGGTGAAGTAAAACACATTGTACACACAGTGGTAAATAATGAGATGCAATAACCCCAAAACATACCTTATCCTCATCCCTGGAATTATAACAACAAACCAACGAGACAGTACCTTAGCTCCTTGCCTGCCAGCCAGTCCTGGCTTGCCCTGTTCACCTTTCTGTCCCTGCAGGTGACAGGACATAATTTTATGGGGGTTAATCTTTTAGCATCATCATCAGTAACATCTAAAATAGAAAGCTTTAATCTTTAATGGCAAGATGAATAAGGCTTGCACAAGAGGAAAATGCTCAGGGAAAGACTCAGACCAAGGTGGAGTTCCATGCCTGTGGGAAGTACTGCCAGTCTCTCATCTGGACCTGCTCCACCAATGCCAAGGTGGAGCTGCTCTAGATAGCACAAATGTAGGATGCTCTGCTTTCTTTTCTCTCTGCAAACTACTCTTTCTGAAAGGGGAGGAACTAAACACAACACAAGGCTCTCACATTCAGCAGCTGCCTCTCCCAGAATTTGGTCTGTTTGCATGATGGTCTGCTATTTTGACAAGAATGCTGATATTTGTAAGGTCACTGTGACCTCCATGATGCTGTTTAAGTAGAAGTCAAGTAAATATATACATACATACATATAAAAGCTGGGGTCAAACCAATTGAATACTGTAAGCCAAATACATTTCAACCACTTTAGCTTTTAAACTAGTACACAAACAAGATAATTTTCAGTCTAAAATGGCATATTTGAAGAACTATCAGATGAAAAGACAATGCTCTCAATATTAAATATATATATAAAAGCTGGGGTCAAATCAATTGAATACTGTAAGCCAAATACATTTCAACCATTTTAGCTTTTAAACTAGCACACAAACAAGATAATTTTCAGTCTAAAATGGCATATTTGAAGAACTATCAGATGAAAAGACAATGCTCTCAATATTAAATATAAACATATATATATAAAAGCTGGGGTCAAATCAATTGAATACTGTAAGCCAAATACATTTCAACCACTTTAGCTTTTAAACTAGCACACAAACAAGATAATTTTCAGTCTAAAATGGCATATTTGAAGAACTAAAAGATGAAAAGACAATGCTCTCAATATCATATATATATACATATATATAAGCTGGAGTCAAACCAATTGAATACTGTAAGCCAAATACATTTCAACCACTTTAGCTTTTAAACTAGCACACAAACAAGATAATTTTCAGTCTAAAATGGCATATTTGAAGAACTATCAGATGAAAGGACAATGCTCTCAATATTAAATATAAACATATATATATATATATAAGCTGGAATCAAACCACTTGAATACTGTAAGCCAAATACATTTCAATCACTTTAGCTTTTAAATTAGTACACAAACAAGATAATTGTCATTCTAAAATGGCATATTTGAAGAACTATAAGAGGAAAAGGTAACACTCTCAATATTAAATCTGTCTGTCCTCTTGTTTCAGGCTGTGCTGGTTTGAGCCTAGCTGGGATATTTTGATGAGAAGAATTAGATGCTAGGCTGTGAAAAGGAAATAATGGTGATGGCTGCTGCACTCAGAGGCTTGCTGAGATGGATAAGAACATAAATGCAGATAAAGGAGTCACACTCTCTCTCTCTTGGGCTGCATGAACTTCTCTCTAACCTAACCTGCTGTCTGTGTGACTAAACCTTCTGCTTCCTAACTCTCCTGGCCAAACCTCCAAACTCCTTGAGCATAAGGCAAAGTCTGGGGTAAGGTAAAGGCGTGGAAGGAAGGTGGAAGGGTGGTTGGGAGCCCCTCCTGGGGACTCAGGTTTCTGGGAGGGCTGCTGTGTTTCTGCATTATTTTTTATCTTGTCTATTTCTGTATCTATTGTAAATCTCTGCTTATCTGTTGTGATAAGCTGTAAGTATAAAGCTTCATTCAATTTCCAGAGCTGCTGAACCTAGTCTGGATGGACTTACAAGTGTGTGTGTGTGGGGGGGGTAGGGAACACCCAAACCATCACAAACAGTCAGGTCAAAAAGGAACTGGAAAACTTAGTAATACATTTACTTTTTTTAACTGTGCTCCTGCAAAGCATGAGAAGGGCTAAGAGCTTTGGGAAGATTAAGAGTGCTTTAACCTAATTCTGTTCCTTTTGTTTTGGTGGTTGCAGCAGTCCCAGCATAATTTAGGATTTTAGCTGCTGAGCCTAGTCTGGGTGATTCTCACAAGTGTGGGGTAGCAGGTAACACCCAAACCATCACACAGGCCAAGGCACTTGTGACTCCAACTGTAATTTTTCTTTGTAAAACATTGTCTTTGACTCTAGTGATTAAAATTTATTCATTTTGCCTCTTTATTTGTGCTGAAGTAAAGGTGTAACTCTTTTGCACAAACCAGAATTAAACTCAGCAGAATTCATTTTGCATAATTTGGGACTGTGTCACAAAGTCATTAGAGACCACCAAGCAACAGGCCTTTTTGTTTTACACAGAGGAGACAATATCTATGAACTTAGGTTCTCTCCTGCACCACCAAGCAACAGGCCTTTTTGTTTTACACAGAGGAGACAATATCTATGAACTTAGGTTCTCTCCTGCACCACCAAACAACAGACCTTTTTGTTTTACACAGAGGAGACAATATCTATGAACTTAGGTTCTCTCCTGCATAAACTTAGGAGGCCATAGTATGTCCCAAATCCAACTGTGTGAAAGGAAATGTTTTGGTGTGTGCAAATCAATCTTTTCAAACACATTCTGCAATGGGAAAAAGCTGTGACAGGAAGATAATGACCATGATAAACAGATGACTATTACTCAGAACATGTTTAGAAGGTTTCCTTCCTTACTGGTAAGCCAGGAGGACCTGGGGCACCTTCTTTTCCAGGTTTTCCCTACATGAGAAGAACACAAAATAAAACAAAACATGATTGAGAAGATCCAAAGAGGGATTTTTGCATCCAAACAGTGTAAGAAATAAATGTTTTGCCTATCACTGTAGGCATATACATGTGTTTACACCAAAGCAACTAATTATTTTTCTTAACAGTATTTACCAAGTGCTTTTCCAGTGCTTTTTCTTTGGAACCAAAAGATTTTGTTCAGGAAATGTCCCAAAACACTTTGGTTTATTTGGATATTTTAGGCTTCTCCCTGATTACATATTCAAAAGCAGTTATAAATTCAGTTTTAGTTAGTAAGAACCTGAACCTTTCACTCAAGTTTAACTGAGAGCCTGGTATTTTTCTATCTAAAGCTCTTCAAAATATAGGTATACTCAAGTAGATTATATTTTTGTGGAGTCTCCCTCTCTGGACATATTCAAAACCTGCCTGAATGCATTTCTGTGTGCTCTGGTATAGGTGATCCTCCTCTGACAGGGAAATTGGAATGGAAGAGCTTCTGAGGTCCCTTCTAGCCCCTGACATTCTGTGATTCTGTAGTATGCTTTTTAAAATAAACATATGATTTTTTTCCCCCTTATATTATCCTGTTGACAGAGTAACTCTTTTGACAACTTTCTTCACAACCTCAAATTCCTGCTGGTTGAACATAGTAATTTAAGCCTGCTACCTTAAACTCAGTGTCTTTAATTCTATTGTACTTAGGCACCAGCACTACAAAACCTGCTGAAACTCAGTGTCTTCAATTCTCTTGTACTTAGACACCAGCACTACAAAACCTGCTCAAACTCAGTGTCTTCAATTCTCTTGTACTTAGACACCAGCACTACAAAACCTGCTGAAACTCGGTGTCTTTAATTCTCTTGTACTTAGACACTAGCACTACAAAACCTGCTCAAACTCAGATGTCTTTAATTCTTTTCTATATAGACACTAGCACCACAAAACCAGCTGAAAGTCAGTGTCTTTAATTCTCTTGTACTTAGACACTAGCACTACAAAAACAGCTCAAATGCAGTGTCTTTAATTCTCTTGTACTTAGACACTAGCACCACAAAACCTGCTCAAACTCAGTGTCTTTAATTCTCTTCTACATAGACACCAGCACTACAAAACCTGCTCAAACTCAGATGTCTTTAATTCTCTTCTATATAGACACTAGCACCACAAAACCAGCTGAAACTCAGTGTCTTTAATTCTCTTGTACTTAGACACTAGCACCACAAAACCTGCTCAAACTCAGTGTCTTTAATTCTCTTGTACTTAGACACTAGCACCACAAAACCTGCTCAAACTCAGTGTCTTTAATTCTCTTGTACTTAGACACTAGCACCACAAAACCTGCTCAAACTCAGTGTCTTTAATTCTCTTGTACTTAGACACTAGCACCACAAAACCTGCTCAAACTCAGTGTCTTTAATTCTCTTGTACTTAGACACTAGCACCACAAAACCTGCTCAAACTCAGTGTCTTTAATTCTCTTTCCTTTCCAGCAAAACAAACAGATGTGCATCCACCACCATATGACCTTTCAGTCACAAGCTCATATACCACGACTTCATAAGAACAGTCATTTTGTTTGCTCTTTAACCTAGTTTGCTGAAGGAAAGAGCTTTCAAATATAAGAAAATTGGCTCTGAGTGGCATTAAAACAGAAAACTAAATAGCAACAGCAATGCTAAATGGCTTTTCAGGAAAGCCTACCATGGGTGTAATGACGGATTCACACATACCGGTGTTCCAGGTTCTCCTCGGTCCCCCTTTTCACTTTGAGAATCACCAACTGGCCCCTGTAACAAAACCACCCAAGATATGCAGATTGAGACTCACATTTTCTAAATTAAAAGTATCTTTTATCTGGGATGATGAAAAGCTCAACAGGAGCTGGTAGCGTGCACATACAGCCCAGACAGCCAACCGTGTCCTGGGCTGCAGCAAGGGCAGTGGTGGGTAGCAGGGCAAGGGAGATGATTCTCCCTCTTTACTCTGCTCTCATCAGACCCCACCTGGAGTCCTGTGTGCAGTTCTGGAGCCTCTGGCACAAGAAGGACATGGAACTGTTAGAGCGAGGCCAGAGGAGGGCCACAAGGATGCTCTGAGGGCTGCAGCAGCTCTGCTATGAGGACAGGCTACAAGAGCTGGGGCTCTGCAGCCTGGAGAAGGGAAGGCTTCAAGGAGACCTTAGAGTGGCCTTCCAGTATCTGAAGGGGGCTACAGGTAGGCTGGGGAGGGACTATTGACAAGGTCTTGTAATGACAGGACAAGGGGGAATGGGTTTAAACTGGCAGAGAGGAGGTTCAAAGCAGATGTTAGGAAAGGGTTCTTTGGAGTGAGGGTGGTGAGACACCGGCACAGGTTGCCCAGGGAGGTTGTGGAGCACAGAAGCACCCAATGTGACCAAAGATCACATTGGGTGCTTCTGTGCTCCACAACGTCCCTGGAGGTGTTGAAGGCCAGGTTGGATGAGGCCTTGAGCGACCTGTTCTAGTGGGAGGTTTCCCTGTCAATGGCAGAGGGTTGGGACTGGCTGATCTTCGAGGTCCCTTCCAACCTAAACCATTCTATGATTCTGTGATTTTTTGTCTCTACACCCAGGGGACAGCTAGAGTAGTATTAATAGATATTGTATTCTAGTCACTAGTTCAGTTCAATAAAGGTTGGGATAAGTAGTATACTATATAAATATAGTAGTATACCATTTAAGTATAGTAGTATACTGTAGAAGTAGTATATTTACTAGCACATACTACTCTAAGTGCTACTCCAAAGAGAATCATTTACAAGGTGACATTGCCTGACCACCTGGATTTTAGGCATTTAGTCCTAGTCACTTACTGTAAACCCCATTGGTCCTGGAAGTCCTCTTGATCCTTTTTCTCCTTTCTCTCCTTTCAAGTCCTATTATGCAGAAAATAATAATTCAATGTGGTCTCTTAAGTTTTTCTGTGTTTATCCTAACACTCGAGTTTTACTAATAGAAAATCCTTATTTTCACCAGCAAGATTCTTTAAGGTGCTTCCACTTAAACGACTAACAGACAGAAACTCTACATCAGTGCTCCTGCCTAAGTCTGTTATATGAAAAAAAAAGGCTCTGCACATACTTCTGACCACAGTGAGCAACCTACCTGTGATTGCACACAAGGGGACTGGAATAAATATCCCCAGAAATGGCAACAAATTGCAAGAAGGGAAAGAAATAAGGCCATCAATAAACCTTAGTTGCTGTATTTGAGATAGTTACCTCCAATAGGTAAATGCAGCAGCTGCCAAGAGGAACTTTGCCTCTGTGAGCTCAAGATTAGGTTACCTTCCTGGGTGGAGCAGGCTGGGGCTGGCTGTGCGGGGCTTACAGTGTCCTCCAGCATCCCTCATACTGCAGCCTGCTCAGAGTTCAGTGTGGAGCAGGTTGGGGCTGGCTGTGCAGGGCTCACAGCGTCCTCCAGCATCCTTCACACTGCAGCCTGCTCAGAGTTCACTGTGGAGCAGGCTGGGGCTGGTTGTGCAGGGCTCACAGCATCCCTCACACTGCAGCCTGCTCAGAGTGCAGTGTACAGCAGGCTGGGGCTGGCTGTGCCGGGCTCACAGCATCCTCCAGCATCCCTCATACTGCAGCCTGCTCATAGTCCAATGTGGAGCAGGCTGGGGCTGGCTGTGCTCGGGTCATATCCTAAATTCAGTGTAGAGCTAAAGTTTATCACTTGGTTAGACTCATGGCCAAACTATTTATGTAAGGAGTTTTTCATGTTTTTTAAACCCTAACACCCAATGTCTGTGAAAAATTGCCCTTCCCCTTGAGAAAGTGCCACAGCTGTGAGTGGGAAGAGTTCCAGATGGTTTGTATTTGGTTTCAACAGGGAAAAGCTGCTGTGCCTAACAGCTCAACTTGTCTTCTGCAATCTCTCTCTTCCCCCCTCAAGACATTCTAGATGCAAAAGTCACTTTTTATTTTAGTATATAGTGGAGAGGGAGCTTTGGTAACTCCATGGATTAGCTGCAAATTAAACAGGGAAAACAGAGTCAAGAACAGGCTGAAAGCTTGTTCTGTAAATATGTGAAGACATGTAACTATATAAGAACAAGACTCAAGGAATTCAATTCACAAAGCAACACCTAAAATGAACCAGAGCATTTCCTCTCTCCAATTCCCATTGTTTTACCAGCATTTTCCATGGTTACTCTTAATCCAGTAAAAACAATGAGAAATGATTAAATGCACATGAATAGGTTGTAAGCTTGCAGCACAGAGACCTGCTATTCTCAGTGACAAGGTCCAGAGATCAAAAGAGCTGTGGCTGTGACAGCCACTCAGAAAATCCACCTTGATTTGGTGAAGCTAGAAGTGATTTACTTTCCATGTAGTCAGCGATTCACAGCAGGTGGGTTGCTAGCAACCACTTAGCATTCCACTGTCACCATGCAGATGTGCTGTGAATACACAGGCCTCGGCTGAGCTGTACAGACACACTCTAAGACAAGCTTAGTATCCAACTAAGCAAGCCTGAAAAACGTTAGGATGGGCAAAGGGAAATGTTATCAGAACAAGGAAGAAGGAAAAAGTCCTCTCAAACTAAAACTTGGCAGGTATTTGAAGGTGACGTTGATCAATTTTCCTACCGTGATGTTGTCTGGTCCACTCAGGGTCACAATAACGGTTCCTGGGGGTCCTGGGGGGCCAGTTAACCCAGTGTCACCCTTGAAAGAAATAAGAGAAATAGAGCAATTACAAGCAGTGTGTTTTTACTGTTTGAAATGACTATTGCTACACTTCCCATGTCAGGAAAATGTTACTTTCATTACGCTTAGAATCATAGAATCAAGCAGGTTGGAAGAGACGTCCAAGATCATCCAGTCCAACCTAGCACCCAGCCCTGTCCAGTCAACCAGACCATGGCACTAAGTGCCTCAGCCAGGATTTGCTTCAACACCTCCAGGCACAATGCCTCCACAACCTCCCTGGGCAGCCCATTCCAATGCCAGTCACTCTCTCTGCCAACAACTTCCTCCTAACATCCAGCCTAGACTTTCCCTGCCACAACTTGAGACTGTGTCCCCTTGTTCTGTTGCTGTTTGCCTGGCAGAAGAGACCAACCCCACCTGGCTACCACCTCCCTTCAGGTAGTTGTGGACAGCAATGAGGTCTGCCCTGAGCCTACTCTTCTGCAGGCTGCACACCCCCAGCTCCCTCAGCCTCTCCTCATAGGGTTTGTGTTCCAGGCCCCTCACCAGCTTTATCGCCCTTCTCTGGACATGTTCCAGCACCTCAACATCTCTCTTGAATTGAGAAGCCCAGAACTGGACACAGCACTCAAGGTGTGGCCTGACCAGTGCTGAGTACAGGGAAGAAGAACCTCCCTGTCCTGCTGGCCACACTGTTCCTGACACTTAGATATTAATACAGTTAACATTTCTCTGTGCCTGCAATTTAGCTTCCAATTAAAAAGGCACATGGAAGACTCAAGACCACAACAACCTCCCTGTAGCTGAAAGAAGTAAAAATGCACTTGCTGCTTTCTGTTAAAGGACTTAGAATTAGCTTCACATTGTAATGCTATTTGTTTCAAAGTTATGCAAACCTATTGTTGTGGAGGGCCTGTAGGACTGAAAGCAGGCTTATTTATGCCTGCTCTGCCTGGACATGTCTCTGCCTGCACCAGGGATAAACAAGAGCAAAGGGACACCTGATGTGCCTGCCTGGTGCTGGGCCCATGTGATTCCCATACCTGGAGTCCAGGCCTGTGGGTTTTACCCAGTGTGGTAGGGTTGGGCTGACTGCCAACCCGATTGGTTCATTCCAGTGGCCAATGAGACCATCACCTCTCGGCCCACAGTTGATAAATAGGGGGGCACAGGCTCATGGGCAGCCTGCCCCACATTACTTGCAGCTCTGCCACATGCTGCCCTGCCTGCCTGTGTACTTCCTTGCAGCTTTATGCCTGCCTTTGTATGAGTGCCTGGTGTGCACGTTGCCCTGGGGAGCTGGGAGCAGAGCCACTTGTCTGCGTTCAATCGGCCTGAGGAGCAAGCATTGGACCCGTGCTCAGACTGCACGGAATCCTGCCTCTGCACCTGGAGATCCTGCCTGTGTACCCCTGCAGAGAGCAGCCAGCAGGAGCCAGCAGCAGTAAGGCCAGAGCCTGCCATTTCCCCTGATGCCGGAGGATTCCAGCCTAGAAGTCCACAGGCAGAGACCCTGAAGAATTGGACACTTGCAATAGGCTGATGCAGCCCCAGAGGGTGATTAATAATTGATAAGAATCGTGAGGAGATGCCTCTGTGATTTCTGTTACCTCTGCCATAAAGCAGAGAGCAGTTTTCAGCTCAGCTTTGCTGGGCAAACAGTACAAGACCTCAGGCAGCACTGAGCCGCGGGGAAACTCTCTCTCTGTTAATACTTTGAATGTTTGCTAGTTCTGAATAAGTTTCTGTAGATATAGATCCTAGAATGGTGTGGGCAGCAGGAGCAGGGAGGTCATTCTGCCCCTGTACTCTGCACTGCTTACACCACACCTTGAGTCCTGTGTCCAGATCTGGGCCCCCCAGTTTAGGAGGGACATTGAGATGCTTGAGCGTGTCCAGAGAAGGGCGACGAGGCTGGGGAGAGGCCTTGAGCACAGCCCTACGAGGAGAGGCTGAGGGAGCTGGGATTGGTTAGCCTGGAGAAGAGGAGGCTCAGGGGAGACCTCATTGCTGTCTACAACTACCTGAAGGGTGGTTGTGGCCAGGAGGAGGTTGCTCTCTTCTCTCAGGTGGCCAGTGCCAGAACAAGAGGACACAGCCTCAGGCTGCACCAGGGGAAATTTAGGCTGGAGGTGAGGAGAAAGTTCTTCACTGAGAGAGTCATTGGACACTGGAATGGGCTGCCCGGGGAGGTGGTGGAGTCGCCGTCCCTGGAGCTGTTCAAGGCAGGACTGGACGTGGCACTTGGTGCCATGGTCTGGCCTTGAGCTCTGTGGTAAAGGGTTGGACTTGATGATCTGTGAGGTCTCTTCCAACCCTGATGATACTGTGATATTGTGAATGTCTTCATAACAGTGTAAAGAGCAATCTAATATTGAAGTTCAGTGGTTGGGGGTGGCAAGAGTTGAAATATTGGAAGTTAATAAATATATATCTTTTCATAACTATCCTCTTGCATTAATTAATTTCTCCCCTCCGCCCAAATAGGCGCAGGCACTGGGAAACCCCCTCCACAACACCATTTTAACTCTGAATCAAATGAAAGCATCTCCTTGGTTCTAATCTTTCCTCTCAAGGATTAAGTCAATCAATAAAGTACACAAACTGTCTTTGGTGATAGCCTCATAGCTGCTGACTGCATTACAGGGAGAGGATTGTGACAATGCTGACAGATAAGGTTAGCTTTCGTGTGTTCTTATCTGAAAGCATTAATACTGGATGATATTTTATCATTAAGGATCTTATAGAACAGGGAAAGTTCTAAAAGTGAACTTTCCTGTGAAGCCCAGCAAAATAAAATTCACAATTTCTGGTGATTTTAAGCCCATGGAATGCTTTTGAGTGCACCTGCAGCACAACAGCAAAAAAACCCTCCTCTCTCCTAAGGAGGCAAAATGCTCTACAATCACCTGAGCTGTTACTAATGAATTATCAATTCTATGTTTTCCCAGGACACTTGCAGCACATTTCTGCTGGCAAAGGCAAAGTTAAAGCCAACCCCATCACCCAGTAGTGCTGTTCCAGCTCCCAGCTGAATCTGTTAGTGTAACTGGGAGATGTCCCTAGCTCTGAAAACACCCTGTAAAGACATTCAGATTGACTGCCCTGCTTCTCCAACTGCAGGTTGAGGTCCTCAGAGACAATATTTGTGCTTCCAGTCACTTCTAGCTTAATGTTAACTATATGGGATACAAAGCAAGACCATGGATGAGCCATTCAGATTGACTGCCCTGCTTCTCCAGCTACACGTTGAGGTCCTCGGGGACAATACTTGTGCTTCCAGTCTCTTCTAGCTTAATGTTTACTATATGTTATACAAAGCAAGACCATGGATGAGACATTCAGATTGACTGTCCTGCTTCTCCAACTGCAGGTTGAGGTCCTCAGACAATACTTGTGATTCCAGTCTCTTCCAGCTTAATATTAACTATATGTCATACAAAGCAAGAACATGGAAGAGACATTCAGATTGACTGTCCTGCTTCTCCAACTGCACATTGAGGTTCTCAGACAATACTTGTGCTTCCAGTCACTTCTAGCTTATGCTAACTATATGGCATACAAAGCAAGACCATGGATGAGGCATTCAGATTGACTGCTCTGCTTATCCAACTGCAGGTTGAGGTCCTCAGGGACAATACTTGTGCTTCCAGTCACTTCTAGCTTAATGTTAACTAATGTCATACAAAGCAAGAACATGGATGAGGCATTCAGATTGACTGGCCTGCTTCTCCAACTGCACATTGAGGTCCTCAGACAATACTTGTGCTTCCAGTAACTTCTAGCTTATGCTAACTATATGGGATACAAATCAAGACCATGGATGAGGCATCCTGGTTTTACTGAAAGTCTTGGGGTTTTCTAACATCAAAAGGCTGACACTCAGAGGATGTTGGCCATAAGAAGCTGAGAGGCTACAGATGCTATATATTTACTAATGTTTACATGCTTGCATCAGCATTTAGGAACACTGTGCAAATGATATACAAATTAATTTAACACTACATATTAGTAAATATTAATGACTTTCTCCACTTGGGTTTCCACTCTTTCATCAGGAAGTTTATATCCTTTACTCTCACATGAAAACAGTTTATCCTTAGATATTAACTGCCATGTTTTCCTTTTCCAATATAAGGCTTCCACATATCGTAGGGTCACAGGATATTAGGGGTTGGAAGGGACCCAAGGAGATCCTTGAGTCCACCCCCCAATACTGAACGTTATTTCACAGCACTTACTTCCCCAAACACATCACCACAGTGCATCAGAAAAGGCAGAGAACAGAAACACATCTTGTAAAATTAAGCATTTCATAGTTACCTTTCTTCCTTTGCTCCCTATGACCTTCAGGCCCATAAGACCCTGTAAAAAAAAAGTTTACATTCCCAAATGTCATTTCATTTTTAATTTTAAAAGCACCTGCAACAGGAGTCAACAACAGGAATTGGTCATTTTTATTACCAATCTGAGACTACCTTAGGTCCAGGAGGTCCTGCTTTCCCTGGCATGCCCTAAAAAAAAGCACAACAAAATGAATGATTCCTTGACTTAAAAAAGAATGACACACTGCAGCACCACTATAAGTCTTTTGAGGCACCCAATTTTCATGTGACTTATGTCACTATTTTTATTCATAGAATCAACCAGACTGGAAGAGACCTCCAAGATCATCCAGTCCAACCTAGCACCCAGCCCTAGCCAGTCAACTAGACCAGGTTTTGCTTGAACACCTCCAGGGATGGTGACTCCACCACCTCCCTGGGCAGCCCATTCCAATGCCAATCACTCTCTCTGACAACAACTTCCTCCTAACACCCAGCCTAGAGCTTCCCCAGCACAACTTGAGACTGTGTCCCCTTGTTCTATTGCTGGTTGCCTGGGAGAAGAGACCAACCCCACCTGGCTACAATGTCCCTTCAGGTAGTTGTAGACAGCAATGAGGTTGCCCCTGAGCCTCCTCTTCTCCAGGCTGCACACCCCCAGCTCACTCAGCCTCTCCTCATAGGGTTTGTGCTCCAGGCCTTTCACCAGCTTTGTCACCCTTCTCTGGACATGTTCTTTCTTCCATCTTTATAAGCACAATTTGATGTTGTCCTGGTAGGGCATAAATCCTGCCACGCCAGTTTAACCCTTGCTCTCCTCCTTCTGTTACAGGGAATCCCTGGGAAGTTGAGTCAGATGAGCAAAGCCTTGAGGGCTAGGGAGCTTAGCACTGCATGTCAGGTGTCTTATGCTGCCCTCAACATGCCTGCATGGTCAAAGAAGGCATGAAGCTTTGAGTTCATTGGCCAGAACAAAAGTGCTAGTGCCTATTGGCCAGTTTGGATTTCAAACTGAAGTATTTAAGGGGGATGATTTAGAAAGCCATGCTTTTCTGCATTCAGCCTTTCTGCATTCAGCCTGGAGCCTTCCTGCCTCTCCTCATTTGTGGCTCCTTAAAGGCAGCCAGGTGTTGCAGCTAACACTAGCAGCTCAGCAGCGTCTCCTTCCCTTCTGCCTGAAATAGCCTGTATTTTACCCTGGGATCATTATCCTGAGTCTGAAAGCATCAGAGCATACAGGAGCCTGACTCAGGAACCAAAAACATCATGAGTACATCTGCTGGAGTGAATGCCCAAACTCCATAAGCATAGTTAGAATTTTTCCTGGGTTTGTGTTACTATTTTCCAAGTTCAGATTATTTAAACTGGTTAATTCTGTGCAGTTGATTCCTGTAGACCAAAACTCCAAAGAATCTCAGGGAATTTCCCCTATTTTTAAATATTGATAATAAAATTAATATTCATACAGAAATTAATATTCATAATACATCACAATTATTAATTTCCAATGCAGATGTGAGTGGGTAGCAGAATGTCTACATAATCTAGTTGCATCTTCTACAGTTATAGATATTAGGAGTTAAAATGAATTTATGGGTAATTATGTGAAAATTGAAATCTGCTTACAGGGATGCATCTGAAAGCACAGAAATTATCATGGACAAAGATAACTCAAATGACTAAACAAATCAAATGTGTTCAAAGTACATGGATTTCACCTACATATCTCTAGACCTCAGAAAAAAAAGGGGAAGTGAAATACTTGTGTTTGAAGCCTATGGAGAGTCCTGCATCTAGGGAGGAATAATAAACTCCACCAGTACAGGCTGGGAGGTGATCTGCTGGAGAGCAGCCCTGTGGAGAGGGACCTGGGAGTGCTGGTGGCTAACAAGTTCACCATGGCACAGCAATGTGCCCTTGTGGCCAAGAAGGCCAATGGGATCCTGGGGTGTATTAGGAAGAGTGTGTCCAGCAGATCAAGGGAGGTTCTGCTCCCCCTCTACTCTGCCCTGCTGAGACCTCATCTTGAATACTGTGCTCAGTTTTGGGCTCCCCCATTGAAGAGTGACAGGGATCTGCTGGAGAGGGTCCAGTGGAGGGCTACGAGGGTGATGAGGGGACTGGAGGGCATGGCTGATTAGGAGAGGCTGAGGGACCTGGGGCTGCTTAGTCTGGAGAAGAGAAGACTTAGAGGGGATTTGATAAATATTTATAAACATCTGAGAGCTGGTCAGGAGAGGGGAGACAGGCTCTGTTCACTGCTCCCTGGGATAGGACAAGGAGTAATGGGTGTAAGTTGCAGCACAAGAAGTTCTGCCTCAACTCAAGGGGGAACTTCTTGACTGTAAGGGTCACAGAGCACTGGTTGTGGGGTCTCCTTCTCTGGAGACTTTCAAGGCCTGTCTGGATGTGTTCCTCTGTAATCTGTGTTAGATAGCATTGTCTTGCTCTGCAGGGGAGTTGGACTCAATGATCTCCTTGGGTCCCTTCCAACGACTAACATCCTGTGAGCCTGTGAATTACACTAAGGTTAAGGTAACAAGCGAGACTTAAGTTCACACTCACTGAAGGTCCTGGAGGGCCCTGTGGTCCATGTTCCCCAGGATATCCTTGAGCACCTGGGGCACCCTGTATGTTAGTAAAGAAACAGAAATAAAGTTTCTGTCAAGGCTATGAGCACACCACAATACTGAGCTCAGTGAAATGAGTATCAGACAGAGTAACAGCACTGCCTCTGAATTTCATTCCCTTGTTTCAGGATAACACAGAAGTGTAATTCCTCCTCACTCTTGCTTGGTAGGTATAGATACTGAAATGTGAGAAAACATACCTATTCTACAACTAAACTGCTCAAGAGAGGTTGTATGTCCTGTTTAACTGTAGGCATCCTCATAATCCATAGTTCTACTGCTGGGCTCTATAATCTCTCTAGTATTCTATGCAATACATTCTAAACTTTAAAGCTTCAAGATTTAAAGAAATGGGAAGTGTTAAAATTGTATTTTCCTTTTAATGTCCTGTGTTTATTGTAACAGTCAAAAGGAATGTCTGCTCTGCCTTCTATTAACCTCCATTTTATAACACAGATCATACTGACCTTTGCTAGTACTGCAGAAGTTGAACTTGTCTAACTGCTCAGTCTTAGGGGGAATTTTTGTAATTGATGGTCATAGAATCATAGAATCAACCAGACTTCCAAGCCTATCCAGTCCAACCTAGCACCCAGCACTAGCCAATCAACCAGACCATGGCACTAAGTGCCTCATCCAGGCTTCGCTTTAACACCTCCAGGCACAGTGCCTCCACCACCTCCCTGGGCAGCCCATTCCAATGCCAATCACTCTCTCTGCCAACAACTTCCTCCTAACATCCAGCCTAGACCCCCCCATGGCACAACTCAAGACTATGTCCCCTTGTTCTGTTGCTGGCTGCCTGGGAGAAAAGACCAACCCCACCTGGCTACAGCCTCCCTTTGGGTAGTTGTAGGCAGCAATGAGATCACCCCTGAGCCTATAGCTTCATCCTTTAACTTCCAGCCAGCTGAGTCTATTTGGGGTGATTTTCTTAAGAGTAAGGGAGCAGGTAACACCCAAACCATCACATCACTGTAAAAAAATATGGTATCTATATAAAATACATTACAATTACATATATCTAAATAATTTTGCTATCTAAAAGGTAAACTATCTTCCTATCTAGCTATCTCAGTCTGAATTATTTCCACATTACCTGAAGTCCAGGCATTCCTGGCAATCCGGGGTCACCTTTTACACCATACCCTTGGCTATATCCATCTGCAGGGCACCCCTGAAAATCAGGTAAAAAGGAAGATTAAAAGTTGTGCTGTGGAACTCTGTAGTGGATCAAATCTTAAAATCAAGTTAATATGGAAACAAGCAACATCGGACTTGCACAATGATGACAACTTCTCACTTTGGATGACCCTAAAGAAAGTATTATTAAGCAGGACATCAATCTTTTTCAGGCATTCCAGTCCTCTGTTAGGAGCAGTCTTCACTTCAGACACATCTACGTTACCCACCCACAGTCTTCACCTGCAATTTGGTTGTTTTGGTGCCCTTGATCCCTTTCAAAAACCTCTTCAGTACATCTGCAGAGTTCCATATGTTTGGAGGATGAGCTTAGTTCTGTGTGCTTAAAAGGGTTAAATTCACTACATTCCACAGCAGCAGTTAAAGGGAAAAATAAATTAACTGAATACTGTTTTGTAACTCAAGATGAATTAGTACAGATGAAGCACCAAAGTTTGTGGTTGCTTCTTCTGGAAAGTAAACCTTTCTGTTTCCCATCAATGGAAACTTTAAGAACTCTTCCAGCACTAAACATACCCACAAATGGTTGTTCACCAATACCTATTTCACATAACATGGTGTAAACAACTGACCTTCTCTCCTTTGATGCCAGCAATACCCTAGGGAGAAGAACAATCTTATTACTAAAAGAAAGAGACAATGGTGAAAGGAACAGTCTGGATATTCGCTCAGCTCAGTGCTCCTAAGTGACTTCATGGTCATAGTGTACAGCCAGGTACAGGTTTACTGTGCCAGACCTCAAATCAAGAAGAATGGGCATATTGTTAACCACTAGTCTGGTCTCAGACTTACAGCTCCACAAGTTGTGGAAGCAGAAGAGTTTGGAAGCCTGATCTTCACAAATAAAAGTCAGGAGAACTGCTTAAGCAAATATCACATTTAGAAGTTACTAGATTTGGTCCACTGTAACCTGACAGCATTCCTTTGCCAATTGCCAAGAAGCTGCTTTTACAAAGCACAACTTTACAGACATAAAAGAAATCCTAGAGTTAAACCACTGCACCCAGAAATTTTGCTTTTAATTCCTGCTTCTTACTGAAATAATTAGGCCATGTCCCCAAATATGTTTAGGTATGAATTGAAACTGCAATATATTAATATATATTGGACACTGTCTCAGTTCTAATTTAAACTCCCAGAGACTCAAATAAATTTGATAGAACCAAGTAACAATTTATAGAGTGCCCTTCCCTCTCTTCCCTTCTTTCCCTAATGAAAGGAATTAGATGGAGAGAGAGGAAAAGGTAGGCACAGACAAACAAATAAATCTCACCCGATTTGGAAGTTAAAAAGAAGAAAAAGTTTAACAGTAAATTCAAAAGGTATCTGAGGTAAGGAAGTTACAAAGGTATAGGGAAGGGAAAGCAAATACAAAATGTGTAGATACAACCAGATTTTGGTGGTGATGGCTTTGTCCACCTCGTGGGTGATGGCCACATGGTGAAACAAAGAGCACCAGGAACAGTATGGTGATGCTGGTAAGCAGGGAGCAGCACAGAGAAAGGGAGGAAACAGGAAGTCTCCCTGCTTTTATGGGTCTCTAGACAAGAAGAGGGAGTGAGCTAAACCATCACCTGGTGGTGTTCAGACCCACCCCTGGGGAGGGGTCAAGACCACCTAGGGTTAGGTTCAAGGTTACTCTCCCTGAAAGGTTAACCCTATACCTTTAGAGATGCAAGTATCCCTCAAGACACTGAAGAGCTAACACCAGGCAATGAAACTGCATGCACTTGTTGGTAAAACATCACTTTCAACTTTGGCTTCTTTACCAAACAGATTTCACATTAAGAAAATATTTGAGCTGTGGTCAACACCAGCTAATGTGAGGCCCTACACTCTTTCAGTGCATGGCTGTAAGCTGCAGAAATAAATGCACAAAGGAATGAAATTCACAGATACCTACTGGGACACCTGGAGCACCTCTTCTGCCAGGAGGACCTGGAAATCCTTGATCACCCTGAAAGCAGTAACAGTGGCCATGAGTGCATATGATTGTTTATTAGTTGGATTAATTTTAGCAATCTGATTACAAAAGAAGTTATGTCATCATACTAAAACTGGAGCTGCATTACCACTGTGTTTGCTGAAAGAGGCACAGCCTCATCTTTCTCCATTTAAAGTGCTTGAACACATCCAGAGAAGGGCACCAAGGCTGGTGAGGGGGCTGGAGCACAGCCCTGTGAGGAGAGGCTGAGGGAGTTGGGGGTGTGCAGCCTGCAGAAGAGGAGGCTCAGGGCAGACCTCATTGCTGTCTACAACTACCTGAAGGGAGGTTGTAACCAGGCGGGGTTGGTCTCTTCTGCCAGGCACTCAGGGACAGAAAAAGGGGACACAGCCTCAAGCTGTGCCAGGGAAAGTTCAGGCTGGATGTTAAGAAGAAGTTCTACATGGAAAGAGTGACTGGCATTGGAATGCCAATTGCCAGGGTTGGATGCCTGGGGAGGTGGTGAAGTCTCCATCCCTGGAGGTGTTTAAGAGGGGGCTGGAAGAGGCATTAGTGACATGGTTTAGTTAATTAGAAGGTGTTAGGTGACAGGTTGGACTCAATGATCTCAAAGGTCTTTTCCAACCCTGTTGGAAATTCTGTGATTCTGTGCCTATCCCAGGCACTTAGCTTTATTAGCTTTATTGGGTTTTATTGCAGGCTTACTGAGATGTATAAAAACAAAAGCAAAACATAGATAAGGGAGTCTCTCACTTCTCTTGCTTCTGCTGGGGAACTGGCTAAGCTGCATCCTACTCTCTAACCTCACTCTCCATTTTGGATGAATCCACTTTGCTTCCTAACCCCCCTGGCTGAACCTCCATTCTTTCTTGGGACTGGGGTAAGGTTGAGAGGGGCAGGGGGAAGGTGAAGGGGTGGTTGAGAGCCCCTCCTGGGGACTCAGGTTTCTGGGAGGGCTGTTGTGCTTCTATATTACCTTTTATCTTGTCTATTTCTGTCTATAACTGCATATACTGTAACTATCTGCTTGTCTATTGTGCCAGCTGTAACTATAAGCTTCATTTGCATTTCCAGAGCTGGCTGAGTTTAGTCTGGGTGATTTCAAAAGTGGAGGGTGGGGGGGGGAGGGGGCAGGGAACACCCAAACCATCACAATAGTAGTCATTCCTCTGACTTCTGAATGTTGGAAATATTTGCTCATAAAGCAAAGGAAACCAAGTCAATCTATAACTTAACCTTCCTCCTTTTAACTGCTTTCAGAGCTTCTGAATTGTCAGCTGCAAGTTTGCAGTGAAATGAATTATCTGTCACTTCTATGATTCGTTTCAACTTGTGTCAACCTGTTGGACAAAACTGATTAGGCCTTTTGCATTTAATAAAATTGGTAATTGCTAAGAACATCATTCTTAACTTTACAGCAGAGACCTGCTGTTATTGAAGTACCTCTCTTACACAAAAAAAAGCAACACTTTTATTTCCTCTGCCCTTCATTTTTTTTCCTAGTTGCTAAGGTCACAAAAGAAAACAAATCAAAGTTGTTGTGTATCAGGGGGAAATTTCAGAATGTTTTTTTGTCCATTCCCAAGCATAGCCAAACACAATCTCTGTAAGAGTCAGGTTGCTTTGTACCTTCGTGCCGTTGCATCCCGGAACACCCAAGCGCCCAGGAGGACCGACACTTCCTGGCTGCCCCTACAAAGAAGCAGAACATTGACACATTCTTTGCTTTTGCATGTTCATGTTGTGGTAGGCCTGATAGGCCCTAAATAGGCTTACACATGTCCTGCCTTGCCTAGGCATGTTTTTCTGCTCCACCAGAGAGGCAAGCATGGAAATGGACACAAAAGGACCTGGAGCCACTGAGTCTGGCCTGCCCAGGGCCCTGTGGTAAGGTACACACACTTAGCTTGTGCCTGCCTAGTGCAAGGCCTGAGCTTTGCCCAAGTTAGGGAAAAGTGAGCCTGTGGCTTTGCCTAATATGGTAAGGTTTGGCTAACTGCCATCCTGACTGGCTACTCTGTGTCCAAAGGGCAATTAATCTTGGCCCACACTGATAAAAGCAGATATGCAGGTGAACAACCTGCTTTGCTTCCCTGCTTTGCTTCCCTGCTCTTTGCTGTGCTCTCTCTGCTGTGCCCAGCCCTGCTGCTGTTGCACACTGCCTTATTGCTGCCTGCTAAACTCCACTGCTGCCAGTTACCAGGAGCAGACCCTGGATGCCTGCACATGATCAGTCTGTGTGGTCAGTGTGACATCCTGCTGAGACTGCACAACACTCTGAAAGCTCTGCTTAGCAGTCCTGGACATATACACAGATCATCTAGAGGAAGCCAGCAGACAAGGTCAGAGATTGTCTGCATCCTTTCCCCAGAAGCTGGGAAGATTCAAGCCTCAACGTCCAACAAGACAGAGTCCCCTGAAAGCATGTGGGCACTGCCTGGACTGTGGCTAGCCCCTGTGAGTGGGTAATAATAATAATCTGTGAGTAAATGCTTAAATGCCTCTTTGTAATTCTCTACTGCTTTCTGCCATAGAACAGAAAGAGCTTAAGCCCAGCTACTGGGCGAGCAGCACACTGACTGCTAGTGGTATTTGACCATGGGAATCTTCTCTTCCAGTTTAATTAAATATACATATGTATATTGCTGGTTATTACTAGATCTAGATATTATCCACAGAATGTTTCCATGACTGTGTAAGATCCAAAATATTATTAAAACTAGTGGTCAGGGGTGGTAGAGTTGAGTATCAACATTAATAAACAATATCAATTTTGGAAAACATCAATTAATTCTCATGTTCATTACTGTCTACAGCAACACTGAATGAGTTTGTGTGGGAGCAGTGTTTCACAAGCCTTGACAGATTACAACGTGTTCTTAAATCATTACAAGCAGTAGTAACTACTGACGTGGAGATTTTTATCTCTAGGCTAACTGACAGAGGCAGTGCTGGTGTGGAGATTAGAGTGAGCACATGGAGCTAAGGATAACTGTATGCTGAAGGCTGTAGAAATGGTTAAATCAGTTTCATTTTACTTACTGGAAGGCCAGGGGGACCTGAAAATCCAGGTATTCCTGGGGCTCCCTAATGATATAAAAACAGAGAAATAATAGCATAACTATCAAACTGGTTAGACCACACCTTGAGTCCTGTGTTCAGTTCTGGGCCCCCCAGTTTAGGAGGGACATTGAGATGCTTGAGCGTGTCCAGAGAAGGGCGACGAGGCTGGGGAGAGGCCTTGAGCACAGCCCTACGAGGAGAGGCTGAGGGAGCTGGGATTGGTTAGCCTGGAGAAGAGGAGGCTCAGGGGAGACCTCATTGCTGTCTACAACTACCTGAAGGGTGGTTGTGGCCAGGAGGAGGTTGCTCTCTTCTCTCAAGTGGCCAGCACCAGAACGAGAGGACGCAGCCTCAGGCTGTGCCAGGGGAAATTTAGGCTGGAGGTGAGGAGAAAGTTCTTCCCTGAGAGAGTCATTGGACACTGGAATGGGCTGCCCGGGGAGGTGGTGGAGTCGCCGTCCCTGGGGCTGTTCAAGGCAGGACTGGACGTGGCACTTGGTGCCATGGTTTAGCCTTGAGCTCTGTGGTAAAGGGTTGGACTTGATGATCTGTGAGGTCTCTTCCAACCTTGGTGATACTGTGATACGTGATGTAGCTCTTCTCATGATCACATTCACAAGGGGGATGACTACAAGTATGATTCTATCTAAAGACCATTTCTTCCTTAACCTTCTGGCTGCAAACCACGTATAAGGGTAGCTTATGCAGAGAGACAGAACACACCCCAAAGAAACTCTTAATGGAATTCTAGTCTGACTTTCTCATAGCATACCCTGTTGGGTACAGTAAAATTAAATACAGTGGTTTTATACAATTGTCTGACTGCGGTACAGCTATTGGAAATTGAAATAGTGGAACATGAGCCATGGACAGGTGAGAGTTCATGAGCTCAGTAAGTTCTGAGTTAAAGTGGAAGGTTGGAAAGACCTTAGAGAATGATGTAACAAATATAAACAAATGTAAGGCTGGAGCCTGTGGTTTTCACCTGTCTCTGCTGACAGAATGCTTAGACACAATACATGTGTTGCTGAGAGAATGTGAAGAATGTCTATGCTAATTAGTGTGTAATCCTAATGCAAATGTATGTAACCAATTAGTGTAACATGATTTGTAACCCTGTTATGTAGCCTTCTGATAGAAAGTATATAAGCCCACGCTTGGGGTGCAATAAACTGGATTGGAACTTGCTTATCACAGTACCACCAAGGTTGGAAGAGACCTCATAGATCATCAGGTCCAACCCTTTACCACAGAGCTCAAGGCTAGACATTAAGCCTTCTCCCTGTCTCTTACCCTATTAGCCATGGTAATCAGCCTGTGGCAATACCCCAGTACTAAAAACATACAACATGAACCTCACCCATAAAGTGTAGCAAAAAAGGAGAAAGTTCTAACAAATAGCTAATGAATATACACACACTCTGTCATCAGTGTTAAAGACCAGTCATCTATGATGTTTTCAGTTTCACAGACTGTGGAACTAAGCTGACATTTAACACATAAAAGTCTGTTTAAAATGTAAATACTTACTCGTATACCCTTGGGTCCAGCTAAGCCCCTAAGCCCTGGAGAGCCCTGCATCACAAAAGGGAAACAAGGCATTTCAATGAAACTGAGAAAAAGCACATCTCTCTCAAAAGAACATGAAATATTTTTACTACTAGCATGTGCACATGAAGCCATACAAACCAATCAGTGGTTTGAAGACACTAAAGCAAACGAGCATTTAAAACAAGATGTATAAATGCTGCCATTTTGCCCTCCTTTTTGATGTCATAGGGAATATAGGATTGAGTCACACTTTGGGTTGAAAGGGACATATTGACATCAGCTACTTCAATCCAGTCACAAATGACAACTGCAGCTGGTGACCACACAATATCATCTTCCTCACCAACAGAAGACTTTGAAACAGGTTCTGGTTTGGTTTTTGGAATAGAATTGTTTATCAAGTCATAGCTCACTTCACAGTCAAGCACAGTAGTCTCTCTCTGTCTGTCACACACTCTTCCTACCTTTGGGCCCTGTGGCCCTGGAGGCCCTTCTGGACCAGGAAAGCCTTGATGACCAGGTGGACCTGGAATACCTGGAAAGCCTTTTTCACCCTGTAAACATTAAGAAAATGAAGTTCTTACTATAGCAAATTTCAGTCTTCAATTGATCATAATGAAATTGCAAGCCTTATCTTGATTAAAGCGATTCAAGCCTAGAAACAGTGTCAGAGCTCTTTAGAGAGCAGCAATTTAGTGTGCTCCCTTCTACATCAGTGCAGAGCTTTTAGACTGCAAAGACAAGAGAGAAGAGGGTTATGGACCCTCCATCATTTTTCCTATTGCTTTATCACAGGAGATTCAGGCAAAAAAGCATGTGAAGTGTTGTTGTGCAGTTTGGGCATCTTACTATTTGATATACAAGATATGATCCAGAAGTCCTGGGGAAGCCAAACTACCTTGACTTATTTTCCCACCAATTCTCACCCCTTAAATTTCCACAAACTCACCAGGTTTCAAATAGCTTCTGTATTATAGAATCAACCTGGTTGGAAGAGACCTCCAAGCTCATCCAGTCCAACCTAGCACCCAGCCCTATCCAATCAACCAGACCATGGCACTAAGAGCCTCATCCAGGCTTTTCTTGAAGACCTCCAGGGATGGTGACTCCACCACCTCCCTGGGCAGGCTCAGGGGTGATCTCATTGCTCTCTACAACTACCTGAAGGGAAGTTGTAGCCAGGTGGGGTTAGTCTCTTCTCCCAGGCAACCAGCAACAGAAAAAGGGGACAAAGCCTCAAGCTGTGCCGGGCGAAGTATAGGTTGGATGTTAGGAGGAAGTTGTTGGCAGAGAGAGTGATTGGCATTGGAATGGGCTGCCCAGGGAGGTGGTGGAGTTGCCATCCCTGGAGATGTCCAGGAAAAGACTAGATTGGGCACTTAGTGCCATGGTCTAGTTGATTGGAGAGGGCTGGGTGCTAGGTTGGCCTGGATGATCTTGGAGCTCTCTTCCAACCTGGTTGATTCTCTGATTCTATTCTGTGAAAATAGAAATAGCAATATGAAGTGTCTGTGCGATAACCTGGATCATAAGTAGGCATAGTTCACAATATTGTGATGGTTTGGGAGTTACCTGCCCCCCACACTTAAGAAAATCACCCAGACTAGACTCAGCCAGCTGGAAGTTAAGGAACAAAGCTACTTTTACAGCTTAGCACAATATACAAGCAGAAATACACAAATATTTACAGTTATATACAAGTTAAAAGTAATACAGAAACACAACACCCCTCCCAGAACAACCAGATTGCCAGGAGGGTCCCTTACCCAAACCTCCATCCCCCACTCCCCACCTCTTTCCCTCCTATCAGAAGTAACCAGATCAACCCTAGTATATCTCACAAGATAAATCTGAAGAGATGGGTCAAAAAGATGACAAGGAGGTTAGAGGAAAAAGGTTTAGGTCTAATTGAAGAGTTAAGGCAGAGGCAACCACACAGACCAGATCACCAGAAAGAAGAAGCAGAACTGAGAGCTGAGCAGTGTGTGAGAAGTGAATATCTTATTGCCTAGTTGCGTTTCTCAGCAGAAGAATGAGGGATATAGATTACTGTCGGGGTTTTTCTTTCCTTTCTTCTCACAGCCAAGGATTTAATTTCTCTCAGTAAAATATTCCAATTAGCCTCAAACCAACACAAACAGCAAATTGTTTGTTTAATCCCCCAGCATCCTGAGAGAGGCACATAAAGTTACAGCTGTACCAAGAGTACTTGAGTACAAGCACCTTGAGTACTGCGTCCAATTTTGGGCTCCTCAATTCAAGAGAGATGTTGAGGTACTGGAAAGTGTCCAGAGAAGGGCAATGAAGCTGGTCAGGGGCCTGGAGCACAGCCCTGTGAGAAGAGGCTGAGGGAGCTGGGGGTGTGCAGCCTGCAGAAGAGGAGGCTCAGGGCAGACCTCATTGCTGTCTACAGCTACCTGAAGGGAGGTTGTAGCCAGGTGGGGTTGGTCTCTTCTGCCAGGCAAGCAGCAACAGAACAAGGGGACACAGCCTCAAGTTGTGCCAGGGGAGGTCTAGGCTGGATGTTAGGAGGAAGTTGTTGTCAGAGAGAGTGATTGGCATTGGAATGGGCTGCCCAGGGAGGTGGTGGAGTCACTGTCCCTGGAGGTGTCCAGGAAAAGACTGGCTGGGGCACCTAGTGCCATGGTCTAGTTGGTTGGATAGATCTGGGTGCTAGGTTGGACTGGATGATCTTGGAGGTCTTTTCCAGTCTGGTTGATTCTATGATTCTAAGAGGTGCCACCAGAGGGAGTACGGTGCCGATGCACACGGGGAAAGCGAAGCAGTCGACTTTGCTCCACGGACCTTGCTGCTCTCTCGCTCGGAGGTTTTCCTGCAGCCCTAAGTATTCTCCGTTCCCACTCACAGAACTCTGTTTCAATAACGAACATACCCCAGAGAATTTTTGCCCATCTTTGAATCTTTTTTTTCCCTAAAACCAAGGCCAGCAGCTTTTACTGTGGTGCAATGTGACATTTTTTTCATGGTACTAAAAGCCCAGGAGGGAAGTTGTGAGTAATTCCTCAGCAGTCAGATGCATTGAGCAGTGAGACCAAGCACTGACTTGTGGAATCTCTTGCTAATGTTTAGCACGGCTGCCACTGTGCCCACAGCTAGCTCGAATTAAGCCATGCCTTCTTTATAATGCCCCTTTCATTGGTGAATCAGCTGGAGTTTGAAGGAATTTTTGGCATTTGTGTAATTCAGGTTTGTCTAAAAGCCGCTGCGAGGCTCTGCCAAGCTGCTGTTGGCAAGAGGCAAAGCTGCAGCTCGGTTCTTTTGATGGATTCAATGCTGCTCCCTCGCTGCTGCCAAGGTGTTTGGGAGCAGGACCCAGAAACTCATCCCCTGTCTCAGGCTGCAGATTTGTCTGTCTGGCTTGGAACACAAACATTATAAGGAGAGGCTGAGGGAGCTGGGGTTGTGCAGCCTGCAGAAGAGGAGGCTCAGGGGTGACCTCATTGCTGTCTGCAACTACCTCAAGGGAGGTTGCAGCCAGGTGGGAGTTGGTCTCTTCTGCCAGACAACCAGCAACAGAACAAGGGGACACAGTCTCAAGCTGTGCCAGGGGAGGTGTGGGCTGGATGTTAGGAGGAAACTCTCAAAAGAGAGAGTGATTTGTCACTGGGATGGGCTGCCCAGGGAGGTGGTGGAGTTGCTGTCCCTGAAGGTGTTGAAGCAAAGCCTGGCTGAGGCACTTAGTTCCATGGTCCAGATGACTGGATAGGACTGGGTGTTAGGTTGGCCTGGATGATTTTGGAGGTCTCTTCCAACCTGGTTGATTCTATGATCCCAGTGCACACAGCTTTTCTTCAAGAGCAGGACAAGGGTGAGGATGAGTAAGGTCCAGAGACAGAAAGAGGGAAGCACTGAACATGACATTCTTGGTAGCAGTCTGAAAGCTGTGACACAAGAGCTGCTGCCACAGTAATGGTATTTGTGGGCATTTTATAGGAGTCAGGAGACTTAGTGCTTCAACCAGTGGTTCTGTTGGTGGTGCTCAAACATGTGATGAAAAAAATATACATTTTATATATATATATGTATATATATCACATATATATGGCATATATACATATAACATATGTAATATGTGATTAAATATACATATATTTATATCACACACACACATATAAATGTGATTAAAAATATATGTGTGTATCATAGAATCAACAAGGTTGGAAGAGACCTCCAAGATCATCCAGTCCAACCTAGCACCCAGCCCTAGCCAATCAACCAGACCATGGCACTAAGTGCCTCAGCCAGGCTTTTCTTGAAGACCTCCAGGCACAGTGACTCCACCACCAACCTGGGCAGCCCATTCCAATGCCAATCACTCTCTCTGCCAACAACTTCCTCCTAACATCCAGCATAGACCTCCCCTGCGACAACTTGAGACTGTGTCCCCTTGTTCTGTTGCTGGTTGCCTGACAGAAGAGCCCAACCTCACTTGGCTACAGCCTCCCTTCAGGTAGTTGTAGACAGCAATGAGGTCACCACTGAGCCTCCTCTTCTCCAGGCTAAACAATCCCAGCTTCCTCAGCCTCTCCTCATAGGGTTTATGTGTATATATATATATATATATGGTTAAAATATACATATATATTTCTATGTATATCACATATACATATGTGAGGCACTTAGTGCCATGGTTTAGTTGACTGGATAGGGCTGGGGGATGGGTTGGACTGGATGAGCTTGGAGGTCTCCTCCAATCTGGTTGATTCTGTGATTTTTATATATATATATATATATATATATATGTATGTGTGTGCATATATATTTATATATATGTTTTTTATATATATATATATATATGTTTAAGTCTCCTTAGTTAAACAGTGTCCCCAGCGTTATTTTAACAAGAGTTTTTTAAGGTAATAACATTTCTATCAGAATTCACTGTAGTACCTGTTGATGGACTATTATCACATAACAAATTCACTCACTGCCTCAACTCAGCTGGTGTATTAACAACTTCCAGGTATAAGCTCATCTTCACAGTGGAAAAATGTCTTTGTTCTTACCTTACTCCCTTTCATGCCATGGCAGAAGCAGGGACTTTTAACTTTGCACACACAGCTCTGGAAGAAAGGCAAAAAAAAAGGTCAATAAAAACATTCTTTTTGTTTGGTGAGGGACAATTGTGATCTGAGGGGTTTTAGCAAAGTAGTTATTTCACAGACAATACAACTGAAAAAAACCAGTGTTCTTGAAGAGTGCTTCATTCTCAGCAGTGTTAAAGAGCTCATGATTCCTCTGCGCTGTCTTTTGGGATAAATCACAGTATCACAGTCTCACAGTATCACCAAGGTTGGAAGAGACCTCACAGATCATCAAGTCCAACCCTTTTTTTTACCACAGAGCTCAAGGCTAGACCATGGCACCAAGTGCCACGTCCAATCCTGCCTTGAACAGCTCCAGGGACGGCGACTCCACCACCTCCCCGGGCAGCCCATTCCAGTGTCCAATGACTCTCTCAGGGAAGAACTTTCTCCTCACCTCCAGCCTAAATTTCCCCTGGCGCAGCCTGAGGCTGTGTCCTCTTGTTCTGGTGCTGGCCACCTGAGAGAAGAGAGCAACCTCCTCCTGGCCACAACCACCCCTCAGGTAGTTGTAGACAGCAATAAGGTCTCCCCTGAGCCTCCTCTTCTCCAGGCTAACCAATCCCAGCTCCCTCAGCCTCTCCTCGTAGGGCTGTGCTCAAGGCCTCTCCCCAGCCTCGTTGCCCTTCTCTGGACACGCTCAAGCATCTCAATGTCCCTCCTAAACTGGGGGGCCCAGAACTGAACACAGCACTCAAGGTGAGGTCTAACCAGTGCAGAGTACAGGGGCAGAATGACCTCCCTGCTCCTGCTGACCACACCATTCCTGATGCAGGCCAGGATGCCACTGGCTCTCTTGGCCACCTGGGCACACTGCTGGCTCATAAGGGCACTGGGTTAATTTTATCACTGGGATAAAGGACAAGAAGCCATGCCTAACACCACCAAGTGCTAAGTGCCAAATGCAAGCATTTGGACTAGCTTAACTAAACCTTGCCTATTCTTTAAAATAGAAACATACATAAATACTGATAGTGGCTGAGGTTACAGTGCTAGTATTGTTAACAGATTATTTTATGACCTTTTGTGATTGTGCTCACCTCCTGACCTTAGCTCCCAGTACCTAATACAATTACAAAGGACCCTCAGCTTGGTTGTTTCTTAATTCTGGAGGCTGTCTGAAACGAGCTGGATGGCAGTGGGTGCCCTCACACAGGGATGTTTCCATATTCCTGCAGCAAGTCTTGGCCTGTTGCTGCTATCAGCATGTTTGTATCTTCATGTGAGACGGGAGTTCAAAGCATCTACATATCTCTGAGTCTGTGATGTCTGTGGCCTCTGCTGACAGAGGCAGCAAGACAGCTGTTTACTAAACATGTGTACATCTGGGAGCAGCTACACTTTGGAAAACCTCAATTATTTAATCATGAGGAGATAGTCAGGTTTTTATTGTCCACACAAGTGAAAAACCAAGCAGCTCAACCAAGGACATTCAGTATGCAACTGGACAAACAGAATGACTCAATTATCTCACTCAAGCTCTAGGCAGTGCTGGTAGCAGGGCTCAGCAGAGCTGCAAAGCCCATCTGAGCTCCTGGGTGGCATAACAACACTTAACCCTCTGTGCTGTCTTTCTGCTCCCACTGGCCTGCACTCAGTACCTGAGCTAGCCCAGTCCAGCCCATCTGGGATAACTCTGCCAAGGACTCTTCTATACTTGTGTGGACATAGCCTGTTTCAGTGCAGTGGAGGACAAAAACCATAATCCTTTGTTAACACAAGTATTATACATACTGAAATACCACTGGGCTTATTTGAAGCCACCTGTTTCACAGAGATGTGGAGTAAACTGCATTTATTGCCCTTCTTTATATACTTAAATTCTTTCCATTGCTTTTGAAGCTCTTGCTGAATGATTTTTTTCAACTGTACCTCTGCAAATAAGGGTTATTTAATAGCTGACTTTAGTACACATGTTTAGACAGTAACCATATATTATGTTGTAGCTCTGTGAAATCTATCAGCCTAGCACTGGAATATCTGAATTCACTAAAGAAGCTAAATGACAGCTATCTTAAGCCTTCAGGTACAAATGCAGAGCTAAAGTGACATATCTCAAACATGTTTTGGAATAGACAACCAATTTTCTTTTTACTGCTCTATAACATTACTGTCCACCCCAAAATACTCTTTTCAAAACAAGTAGAAGCATAGAATCAGTCAGGATTGGAAAGGACCACAAGGATCATTCAGTTCCAACCCCCCTGCCATTGGCAGGGACACTCTACCCTAGATCAGGCTGCCCATAGCCCCATCCAGCCCGGCCTTAAACACCTCCAGGCACTCTCATACTCAACAACTTCCTCCTCACATCCAGCCTGAACCCATCCATCTCCAGCTTCACTCCATTCTCCCCAGTCCTGTCACTCCCTGAGAGCCTGAAAAGTCCTTCCCCAGCATTTTTGTAGGCCCCCTTCAGATACTGAAAGGCTACAAGAAGGTCACCTGGGAGCCTCCTCTGCTCCAGCCTGCACAGCCCCAACTCTTTCAGTCTGTGCTCAAAGCAGAGCTGCTGCAGCCTCTGAGCATCCTCATGGCCCTTCTCTGGACACACTCCAGCAAGTTCACATCCTTCTTGTAATGAGGGCTCCAGAATTGGATGCAGTACTCCAGGTGACATAGGCATTGGTGCTTGTCTGCTAGGTAGTGTTAACAGTGATAACCTTTCAATGTTTAGCATCCCAAAGAATGATGCCAATTCGGTTTGAAACTGATTGGAATACCTTAATGAGAAAAATAAGATTATAAGCTGTGATCACAATGGTGATGTCTGCTTCACTTAGAGGTTTGCTGAGACATATAAAAACAAGGACACAAACACATGCTGGAGTTAATGCTGAGTCTCCATAAGCACAGTTAGAATTTTCCTGTTTTCATTTTCCTATTTTTCCAAGTTCTGATTGTTTCAACTGTTTAACTCCATGTTCATCAATACCCCTGGTACAATTACTTCCAAAGAATCTCAGGGAATTTTCCCAGTTTTAAAAAATATGAATAATAAAAACTAATCTTCCCACAGAAATTAATATTCATAATCCATAACCAATTATTGATTTCCACCACAACATGGGGCTCGGACCCACGACCCTGGGATTAAGAGCTGAGCCAACTGAGCTAGCCAGGCTAGCAGGAGTCTTAAATTGCAGGCACTGCCTGTTACTGCTGCACAGGGCTCATGAGTGGCTCAAGTTATGATGTTCCTAAGGTTTGCATATGGAAATTGTAACTTACTTGCAAGATCTATGAGACCCATCTCCTCAGCAATCACAGTATCACCAAGGTTGGAAGAGACCTCACAGATCATCAAGTCCAACCCTTTATCACAGAGCTCAAGGCTAGACCATGGCACCAAGTGCCACGTCCAATCCTGCCTTGAACAGCTCCAGGGACGGCGACTCCACCACCTCCCCGGGCAGCCCATTCCAGTGTCCAATGACTCTCTCAGTGAAGAACTTTCTCCTCACCTCCAGCCTAAATCTCCCCTGGCGCAGCCTGAGGCTGTGTCCTCTTGTTCTGGTGCTGGCCACCTGAGAGAAGAGAGCAACCTCCTCCTGGCCACAACCACCCCTCAGGTAGTTGTAGACAGCAATAAGGTCTCCCCTGAGCCTCCTCTTCTCCAGGCTAACCAATCCCAGCTCCCTCAGCCTCTCCTCGTAGGGCTGTGATCAAGGCCTCTCCCCAGCCTCGTTGCCCTTCTCTGGACATGCTCAAGCATCTCAATGTCCCTCCTAAACTGGGGGGACCAGAAATGAACACAGCACTCAAGGTGTGGTCTGACCAGTGCAAAGTACAGGGGCAGAATGACCTCCCTGCTCCTGCTGGCCACACCATTCCTGATGCAGGCCAGGATGCCACTGGCTCTTTTGGCCACCTGGGCACACAGCTGGCTCATGTTCAGGTGGGTATCAATCAGCACCCTCAGATCCCTCTCTGTCTGGCTGCTCTCAGCCACTCCGACCCCAGCCTGTATCTCTGCATGGGGTTGCTGTGGCCAAAGTGCAGCACCCTGCACTTGGAGCTATTGAATGCCATCCCCTTGGGCTCTGCCCATCTGTCCAGGCGGTCAAGGTCCCGCTGCAGAGCCCTTCTGCCCTCCAACCCAGCCACATCTGCCCCCAGCTTGGTGTCATCTGCAAACTTGCCCTCATCCAGATCACCTATGAAGATGTTAAAGAGGATGGGGCCCAGCACTGATCCTTGAGGGACACTGCTAGTGACCGGCCACCAGCTGGATGTGGCAATCTCAGCTGCTAAAGCAAAGACTAGGCTTACAGGTTTAGTAGACACATGTTCAAGTCCAGGAAAGGTGCTGCTTACAATATCCCAGATTCCATGAGCTTCCTCAGTGTAACTGGCAGAATACTCAGGCTGACCATAAAGAGCTTAAACAGCTACAGCTGGCTTCTAATCATCCTAGTAGCAGTTATTTACAGATATTGCTACCTGTGAAAGTAAAGCTAGAAGCTGATTCTTCACAGTATTTGTACTCAAAGCCCTTTTCAGGACCTGTAGAGAAATCACCAGATGAAATTACACTCCTACAACAGATATAATCAGCAGAAGACTTGACACAGATAGACACAAGAAAAAACTTTCAAACTTCCAGTCAAAGAGAATTCCATGTGAAGTTAAATGCATGGGGAGGTAGAAACTTACAATGCTACACAACTAACCAAGGTTGTTAAACTATTTAAAGAGCGAGCCTTTGCTCTCCAAGGTGCCAGAACCCTTCCAATTTGCTATTAAGTAAGCTTTCAGATCACTTTAAGTCTCTTTGTGTAGGCATATGACTTTAAACAAAACTGAAAAGACTGAAGATGATTTTACATTACACAGTCAGTTAGCTGGAAAACACTAAGTGTTTTGGCAGAAGATTTTACATAAGATTTGATTATGCCTTCTCTAAAGGAGCTCTGAAACAAAAAATCGTTGCTCATTTACACTGTTACAGGTTTCCACGTCCTTGCAAGGTGCCTGCAGCTCCTTTACCAAAGGATTGTAACAAAACAGTAGTCTATTTCCAGTTGTGCCAGGACAGGTCTGGGCTGGATGTTAGGAGGAAGTTGTTGCCAGAGAGAGTGATTGGCATTGGAATGGGTTGCACAGGGAGGTGGTGGAGTCACTGTCCCTGGAGATGTTGAGGCAAAGCCTGGATAAGGCACTTAGTGCCATGATCTGCTTGACTGGATAGGGCTGGGTGCTAGGTTGGACTGGATGAGCTTGGAGGTCTCTTCCAACCTGGTTGATTCTATAAGGAAACTGAGTACGAGTTATTACCAGTGGAGCTGAAATGCAGGAACACAGTAATCTGCCTGCAGTGGGGCTGGAGTTCACACTTTTGGCCTGATTGGTCTTTCATCCAGTGAGTGAACTCCACTGATTCCAGAGGTAAATCCTGATTAACATACATGAAAGATGACTGTGAAATGTAAATAATGTTAAGATTAATTAAAAGCAGTGCAAGTGATACCCATTAATTGCTCTAGATAGCAGAACCAATCCAGGTGTCTTCTCTCAAGAGCTGTCACTGTCCTTCCCTCGCTGGTGCTTCTAAGAGCTGATCAGGCTTAAACTTATAGGATAGGGCTGGGTGCTAGGTTGGACTGGATGATCCTGGAATCAACCTGGTTGATTCTACTCTATTCTATATACATCTGCTTTTTTCCATTTGACTTTAATGTTTATTAACATCCCACCTACCCTTTGTTTTCTAACTTCACAGATTACTAAATTACAACTCCATCAAACTGTGTCACAAGCCTTGCTGGACAAGATCTGTTTTTCTGTAAGACTGTTTTTTTTTACCTTTCTCTTTTTCCATCTTTCTGCTTGTGATGGTTTAGGTATTCCCTGCCCCCCACACACTTTAGAAATCACCCAGACTAGACTCAGCCAGCTATGGAAATATGAATGAAGCTTATATTTACAGCTGGCATAATGTACAAGCAGATATTTACAGTATAAACAGTTATAGACAGAAATAGACAAGGTAAAAGGTAATACAGAAACACAACAGCCCTCCCAGAAACCTGAGTCCCCAGGAGGGGCTCTCAACCACCCCTTCACCTTCCCCCTACCCTTCTCAACCTTACCCCAGTCCCAAGGAAGAATGGAGGTTTGGCCAGGGGGTTAGGAAGCAAAGTGGATTAGTCCAAAACAGAGGGTGAAGTTAGAGAGATGCAGCTCAGCCAGCAATCCAAGTGAGGGTGATTACCTAATGGATTTATTTCTTGTTCCTACACCTCAGCAAGCCTGTGAGCGAAGTAGCCATCACCATTGTTTTCCTTCCACAGCCTGTAAGCTAGTTCTTCTCACCAAAACATTCTAGCCTGCTTCAAACTAGCACACTGCTCATGCAGTACAGCTATGCAGGTCATCACATCAGTCTTTCTAAAGTGAAAGCTAATTTCAATTCTCTATTCAGCTGATTGCCAGTTTTCTGTAATCTGTCATACTGCACTATTTACCAGGAGTTACACAGTAGTGAACCAGCTCCTTTAAGAGTCCAGACCATGACTTTCCAAGGGGTGCTGACACACTGAGATTTCAGAATTCTTCCTGTGCTCTCTCAGTGTAAAGAAATCACTTCACACATTCCAACGGCACCTATAAACTGCAGCTGAGCACATGGAATAATATTGCTCAAGCAGAATCATAGAATCAACCAGGTTGGAAGAGACCTCCAAGATCAGCCAGTCCAACCTAGCACCCAGCCCTAGCCAGTCAACCAGACCATGGCACCAAGTGCCTCAGCCAGGCTTTGCTTCAACACCTCCAGGGATGGTGTCTTCACTGTCCCTGGGCAGCCCATTCCAATGCCAATCACTCTCTCTGTGAAGAACTTCCTCCTAACATCCAGCGTAGACCTCCCCTGGCACAGCTTGGGACTGTGTCCCCTCCTTCTGTTGCTGTTTGCCTGGCAGAAGAGACCAACCCCACCTGGCTACCGCTTCCCTTCGGGTAGTTGTAGACAGCAATGAGGTCACCTCTGAGCCTCCTCTTCTCCAGGATAAACAACCCCAGCTCCCTCAGCCTCACCTCAGAGAGTTTGTGTTCCAGGCCTTTCGCCAGCTTTGCTGCCCTTCTCTGGACACCTTCCAGCACCTCAACATCTCTCTTGAACTGAGGAGCCCATAACTGGACACAGCACTCAAGGTGTGGCCTGAGCAGTGCTGAGCACAGGGGCAGAAGAACCTCCCTTGTCCTGCTGGCCACACTGCTCCTGAGCCAGCCCAGGATGCCATTGGCTCTGCTGCCCACCTGGGCACACTGCTGCCTCACCTTCAGCTACTGTCTATCAGTACCCCCAGGTCCCTTTCCTCCTGGCTGCTCTCAGCCACTCTGTCCCCAGCCTGTAGTGCTGCTTGGGGTTGTTGTGGCCAAAGTGTAGAACTCTGCACTTGGCCTTGTTCAGTCTCATCCCATTGGCCTCTGCCCATCCATCCAGCCTGTCAGGGTCCCTCTGCAGGGCTCTCCTACTTTCCAACAGCTCCACATCTGCTCCTAGCTTGGTGTCATCTGCAAACTTACTGATGCTGGACTAAATCCCCTGCTCCAGATCATCAATAAAGACATTGAATAGGACTGGGCCCAGCAGTTCATGTTAATACAGTGTTTAAAGTCACAAAGGGCCTGTTTCTCTGCTGGCCTCTACATATTTTCTATACATCTCATAGAAGTGCAGTAAGTGGGAAGTTTTGTTTTAACATCTATTTGCCTTGCAGACCTGTGTTTGCATAGGTAGGCTTCACAAAGGTGTGAAGTGCTGCATCTTCTGAAGGACACTAGGTAAAGCTTCCAGCTTTGGTTTTGAACATAGTGAACTATTAGAGAGGTGTCAGAGGAGAGCCACAAAGATGATCAAATGGCTGGAGCATTTCTCCTATGAAGACAGACAGAGAGTGGAGGTTGTTTAGCATGGAGACGGCTCTAGGGAGACCACAGAGCAGCCTTACAGCATTTGAAGGGGCCCTACAGAATAGCTGGAAAGAGATTTGTTAGACAGGTATGTAGTAACAGGACACAGGGTAATGGCCTCAAACTGGAAGAAGCCCGATTTAGCTTAGACATTAGGAAGAAATTCTTCCCAGGAGTAGTGAGGCACTGGAACAGATTGTCCAGAGAAGCTGTGGAAGCCCCAACCCTGGAAGCATTCAAAGGCAGGTTAGATGGGGCTTTGAGCAACCTTCTCTAGCAGGGGGTGTCCCTGCCCATAGCAAGGGGGGTGGAACTAGGTGATCTGAGCTGGCAGTGTGCGCATGCAGCCCAGACAGCCAACCGTGTCCCAGGCTGAAGCAAGAGCAGTGTGGCCAGCAGGGCAAGGGAGATGACTCTCCCTCTTTGCTCTGCTCTCATCAGACCCCACCTGGAGTCCTGTGTGCAGTTCTGGAGCCCCCAACACAAGAAGGATGTGGAACTGTTGGAGCCAGTCCGGAGGAGTGCCACAAAGATTCTCAGAGGGCTGCAGCAGCTCTGCTATGAGGACAGGCTACAAGAGTTGGGGCACTGCAGCCTGCAGAAGAGAAAGCATCGAGGAGGCCTTCCAGTATCTGAAGGGGACCTACAGGAAGGCTGGGGAGGGACTATTGACAAGGTCTTGTAATGCCAGGATGAGGGGGAATGGGTTTAAACTGGCAGAGGGGAGAATCAAACTAGATTTTAGGAAGAAGTTTTTTACAGAGAGGGTGGTGAGGCACTGGCACAGGTTGCCCAGGGAGGCTGTGGCTGCCCTCTCCCTGGAGGTGTTCAGGACTAGGCTGGATAAGGCCTGGAGTGACCTGTTCTAGTGGGAGGTGTCCCTGCCTATGGCAGGGGGGTTGGAACTGGATGATCTTTCAGGTCCCTTCCAACCTAAACCATTCTATGATTCTATGTTGTTTCCTAACCTGCACTAGCAAAGGACCTTGGAGCAGTGCTGTACAGAAATCCTCACTGTGGAACAGGCTATGTAAGGCAAACCTTTTTCCCCAGTCTGATCCAGAGTATCCCCCTCTACTGGGATACTGAGCTGGACTACAAGGGTCAGTAATTCTATCTAGCCACAGTTAGTAGATACGTGACCTTGACAGCATCGTCCTCATATTGCACAACCATAAATCACCATGCAGCTTGCATTGAAGAATGAGTCCCCTCACTCCAAAACATAGCTATCAAAACAAAATACCAGTCCCTCAATCTGCATACTAAAAGTTTTTCATGCATTCTAAGCATCAAACATGAATTCATTGAAATTATCAAAGACCACGAAGAACTTTGTGTTTTTTTTAGCAGCTGCTGGCCCAGCACAACAAAACCAAATTATTAAGCCTTCAGTAAGTATAGACAACATAGAGTAGAAATAGGAGATGATGAGATGAAGGAAAGCATGTCAGTTCCCCAACCCTGACAACATTGTGTAGTCTCTTGTGAACTGGAAGGCAGCCAGACATTCCTACCTTAGAAAACTCAGAAAACAGTGATGTGTGCTATCAGAATTCACAGCATTCTGCCTACCATTTGAGCACCTAGAAGCTGGCAGCACATCAGCAACTTTAACTGAGAAGCAATTGGTCAATAATAGGGAGATGGGATCTGAAAGGACAACCTGGCAAAAAACTGTTAGGTTACAGCTGTCGAACAAGCTCCACTAAACACTTTTCATGGGAATAACCACTGGATTGCTATTCCTCCTTGCTGACACAGGACCTGTATTACTGCTTATGTGCTGCTTCCAGTGTGAGGTGCAGAAGAAAAGGTCTGAGCATCCACAATCACAGGAAAAGCCTTCACAACAGTCAAGAGAAGCAGAACTTTGTGTTGAACAATTTGTGATTACATGTGAACACACAATACATCTACCTGAACTGGATTAGAATTGTCATACTTTCTACTCCTAAACTGACAGGAGTTCTTTTGGAAGGGATTTACCTCTTTAAGTAATATAAAGTTATATCTATAAAGATATATCTGTATCTACAAACCAACTATGGCAACAGAACAAGGGGACAGAGTCTCAAGTTGTGCCAGGAGAAGTCTAGGCTGGATGTTAGGAGGAAGTTGTTGGCAGAGAGAGTGATTGGCATTGGAATGGGCTGCCCAGGGAGGTGGTGGAGTTGCTGGATGAGGCACTTACTGCCATGGTCTTGTTGACTGGATAGGGTTGGGGGATAGGTTGGACTGGATGATCTTGGAGGTCTCTTCCAACCTGGTTGATTCTGTGATTCAATTCTATCAATCAACAGTAGATCTGTACCCATTTAATTGAGATGTTTTTATTTAACAGCCAAGCTGTGATCATTTGCCTTAAGATCCTATACCAGGCTTGAAAATTACTTCTATGATGACACATAAGCATTAAGAAAAGAGGTTTCACAGTCTGACATATTATTGATCTTGGAGGTCTCTTCCAACCTGGTTGATTCTATGAGGCACTTAGTGCCATGATCTAGTTGACTGGACAGGGCTGGGTGCTAGGTTGGACTGGATGAACTTGGAGGTCTTTTCCAACCTGGTTGATTCTATGACTGAAGAAGTAGCTGCAAGTGAACATTTAAACAAGTTTCTGTTACATCAATGAAGCATGTTTGTAAAACTTCCCCTCTTCAGAGACTGAAACCACTTTGAAAGCCTTCTCTTAGTTTTTAAAGCAAAACTCTGTTTAGGGAGATCCTTACATAATGAATAAATGATACAATCATTCAGTACTGTTAGCCAAAAGCCTTCATTAAACTAGTAATTTCTATCATGACTGCAAAACCCAGCAACACAAACCTTAAGTAAGATGGAAACAAATTTTCACAGAGCTTTTGGTATCTCTTGCTCATGTTTAAATAGAATAAATTATGTGCTTGGGGAAAAAATGCTTATAAAGTTAAACAACCTAACATCAACACCCAAATTCAGACCTGTAAAACACCCTGCCATTTATATATATATATATATATATATATATATATATATATTTATTGTCTAGCATAGCTTTTTTTTTGCTGTCTGTATGGAAGTTACCAGAAACTGCCTTAGCAGAGCTGTTCATAGAATCAAGCAGGTTGGAAGAGACCTCCAAGCTCATCCAGTCCAACCTAGCACTCAGCCCTATCCAGTCAAATAGACCATGGCACTAAATGCCTCATTCAGTCTTTTCTTGAACACATCCAGGGACGAGGACTCCACCACCTCCCTGGGCTGCCCATTCCAACACCAATCACTCTCTCTGTGAAGAACTTCCTCCTAACTGTTGATACTGGTTTTAGGAAAGCCCAGCATTCTGCCATCTTTTTCCTACTCCCACATGCAGCTTCCAGGTGCCAACCATGTCCATGTCCAAGCAGATACACTGCAGCTAATCATATGGAACATCTCCCTGCTCTCCATCTCACTGATAGTGAAGAATTAGGGAGTCTGAGAACAGCAGGGCTTAGCAATCTTCACTGGGCCTGCATGTTAGGATAAAACAGGTAAAAATATCTAATGTGGGTAAAAAACCAACCTAACACCTGGAGATTTCACAAGCTCAGGTGGCTTGTGAGCTCTGCAGTGATGACCACTAAGGTCTGTGTTGTAGAAGCTGCCTACTTTTCACAAGCTCAGGTGGCTTGTGAGCTCTGCAGTGATGACCACTAAGGTCTGTGTTGTAGAAGCTGCCCAGTTTTCACAAGCTCAGGTGGCTTGTGAGCTCTGCAGGGATGACCACTAAGGTCTGTGTTGTAGAAGCTGCCCAGTTTTCACAAGCTCAGGTGGCTTGTGAGCTCTGCAGGGATGACCACTAAGGTCTGTGTTGTAGAAGCTGCCCAGTTTTCACAAGCTCAGGTGGCTTGTGAGCTCTGCAGGGATGACCACTAAGGTCTGTGTTGTAGAAGCTGCCCAGTTTTCACAAGCTCAGGTGGCTTGTGAGCTCTGCAGGGATGACCACTAAGGTCTGTGTTGTAGAAGCTGCCCAGTTTTCACAAGCTCAAATGGCTTGTGAGCTCTGCAGGGATGACCACTAAGGTCTGTGTTGTAGAAGCTGCCCAGTTTTCACAAGCTCAAATGGCTTGTGAGCTCTGCAGTGATGACCACTAAGGTCTGTGTTGTAGAAGCTGCCTAGTTTTCACAAGCTCAAATGGCTTGTGAGCTCTGCAGTGATGACCACTAAGGTCTGTGTTGTAGAAGCTGCCTAGTTTTCACAAGCTCAAATGGCTTGTGAGCTCTGCAGTGATGACCACTATGGTCTGTGTTGTAGAAGCTGCCTACTTTTCACAAGCTCAAATGGCTTGTGAGCTCTGCAGTGATGACCACTAAGGTCTGTGCTGTAGAAGCTGCCTGATATTACTCTGTATTCTATGCACATGAAGCTGGCACCTTGTGTGCAACTTTGAAAAAGTAAGCTGAGACTCTCAATTATATCTCTACTTTTGTTTTTGCCTTTTTTTTGGCGGGGGGGAAGTGGAGGGGGATGCTGGGGAAGTGAATTTGTTTTGGTTCCTAAAGAAAAGAAACATAATTACTCCTCCTTTAAATACAGGGAACAATTATTTGATTTCTTCTGTGAAACCACTTATGTTTACAATGACCAAAATCTTACTCTACAAATAATCATAGAATCAACCAGGTTGAAAGAGACCTCCAAGACCATCCAGTCCAACCTCTCACCCAGCCCATTCCAGTCAACCAGACCATGGCACTAAGTGCCTCAGCCAGGTTTTGCTTCAACACCTCCAGGGACAGCGACTCTACCACCTCCCTGGGCAGCCCATTCCAATGCCAACCACTCTCTGCCAAGAACTTTCCCCAAACATCCAGCCTAGACCTCCCCTGGCACAACTTGAGACTGTGTCCCCTTGTTCTGTTGCTTCATCTCACTAGAGATGAAGTCACTGTGATGATGACTATCAGAAAGTGGAACAAACTGTTCATCCTATTTTCAGAGAGGTTTAATCTCCAGAGGCAGACACATAAAGCCTCTTTGGGTTTCTTCTCTTGGCCTTGAACAGGACACAGGGACAAAATAAATACTCCTCCTTTCCACAAGGAAAAACAGATGAAGCAATTCAGGACACAGGGTTTTTTTGTGTAGCAGTCTCTACAGGGTATTTAATAAGCTTATTCATCTGTGCTGTTCCTTCCTAACAGAAGGTCATCTTAAAAGAGCAAAAAGAGCAATCTAATAACAAGGCACACACACATCATTTAACTAGGGAATTTTTGCTTACCTACCATGATATGGTTTGTATTATATCCCACAATTTCTGCTTCTCCCCAGCTGTTGAGTGTGGGAATGGTATTCGCTAGAATTGTCTCCTCAGGTCTGTGTATTTGTATATTTGTAAACTTCTGTTAAGTGATGCAAACAGCAATGAAAGCAACACTAGCTTGCTCAGAGAAAGCTCACTGCACATGCTTTGTTTGGGGTTTCCTTTTTTGAATGGCTCTGTGATTGCACAGATCAAAAGGGGAGAAAAAAAAAGAAAGTTACTTTTTCTTGCAGCTTGCTCCAAAATAATCTGGGGAAAAATGCAGCATAAAATCCCAGTTAGAAAGCCTTCACTGAACCAGGCCAGATGAAAACCTGTCAACTTGGGAGACTTTTACTCTGTCACAAAACCATGATTAAAAAAAAAAAGACAATGGAAACAGAACTGAAAATTCACTAGTTATGGCAAATTTTCAGTATGTCCACAAGAGACTGGGGCTGGAAACAGTTAAGAAATAGAAAGATTTTTTGTATTTCACCTTCCTTCCATGCCAGCATACTGAGCTTCTAGTATTACTTTGTTAAGCAGCAGGGTGAGAATGTGACAGTCAAACAGATGACCGGACATCCCACACTAGCTGCACTTCATAGCAAAGGATTTTATTTCAAGACATGATAGGATACATCAACTCCAGTTATTGCAGAAGGGACTGCCAGCACAGACCTCAAAATAAAATGCTCTTAAGAGTTGTATGAAACACAAAGGAATGAAGAAAAGACCAGTGCTTGTCTGCCTCTTTTAGTCATAGAATCAACCAGGTCGGAAGAGACCTCCAAGATCAGCCAGTCCAACCTAGCACCCAGTCCTAGCCAGTCAACTAGACCATGGCACTAAGTGCCTCATCCATTCTTCTCTTCACCACCTCCCTGGGCAGCCCATTCCAATGCCAATCCCTCTCTGCCAACAACTTCCTCCTAACATTCAGCCTAGACCTCCCCTGGCACAACTTGAGACTCTGTCCCCTTGTTCTGTTGCTGCTTGCCTGGCAGAAGAGACCAACCCCACCTGGCTACAGCCTCCCTTCAGGTCATTTTAATCCAGCGAGGAAAATAACTTGAACTACAGAGTTGTGTTTCAGTGTGTATTTACCCTGCAGGTCTGTTAGGGAAAGGCTGTAAATCACATGCTACCAGCTCAGTTTTCACAGGAGGTTCATCTTCTTTCAGTTTTATGGTGCAGCAAACAAGTCCCTGGAACATTTCCTGGCCATCAGAGCAAGCCCCATGGGGTATAACACAACACAAATTTCATGGAATCATGGAATGGTTTAGGTTGGATGGGACCTCAGAGATCATCCAGCTCCAACCCCCTGCCATAGGCTGGGACACCTCCCACTAGAACAGGTCACTCAAGCCCTCAATTTGGATGTGCAAACATGAGGGCAACTCTGCCACTTCAAGCTCACTCTTTACCTAGCAGAAACCATCTAGCTCTGCAGTGCTCTGACACAGGCCTCTTTCTCTGTGGAGATGACGGATGAATGACACCTAATCAGAAAGGCAATAAGGGACCAGAGCAGTCCAATACAAATTGGGCACAATTATCAAAGTGACACCCCCACTGGCTCCAGAGCAGGGATCACACTAACCTCACTGAAGAAAGCACTGCACAAAGAACTTGTTTTCCTAATGCAATCAGTGAACTCTTCTGCACCTTCAGGTGCACATCTTCCCTTCTCAGCTGCCTTGTACCACACAGAACCTGGGCACCTCCAAGGCCTTGCACAGAAGGAAAGATCTCACTGTCACCCTTTGTCCATGCAGTGTTTTGATTCACAGTTAAACACAGTGATTCACCCTGCATCCTATTCCTAGCAGCCTTGGAGATGCCCACAGCTGAGCTACCAGAACACTTGTTTTTTAACTCCCAGAGCCATATATTAAGACCTATTTGTGACAGCAATATAATTTGCATACAATTAGGAAAAAGAACATTGGATGAAGACAAGACTTGTTTATAAATATTGGCACCTGCATTCTAACATTCATTAAACAATGAAATTGGGAAATAAGAGCACTTGCATCTAGTCACAGACAATAAGCCTAGAGAGAAAAGGGATGCAAAAGAGGTCACAGGCTCACAGGATGCTAGGGGTCAGAAGGGACCCAAGGAGATCATAGAGTCCAACCCCCCTGCCAGAGCAGGACAATGCTATCTAACACAGATCACAGAGGAACACAGCCAGATAGGCCTTGAAAGGCACCGCAGAAGGAGACTCCACAACCTCTCTGGAGAGCCTGTGCCAGTAGTTTGTGACCCTTACAGTCAAGAAGTTCCCCCTTGTGTTGAGGCAGAACCTCCTGTGCTGCAACTTACACCCATTGCTCTTTGTCCTATTCCAGGGAGCAGTGAGCAGAGCCTGTCCCCCCTCTCCTGGCAGCCCTCAGATACTTACAAACATTTATCAAACCCCTCTAAGTCTTCTTCTCTCCAGACTAAACAGCCCCAGGTCCCTCAGCCTCTCCTCATCAGCCATGCCCTCCAGTCCCCTCATCATCCTCATAGCCCTCCGCTGCACTTTCTCCAGCAGATCCCTGTCCCTCTTCAACTGGGGAGCCCAAAACTGAACACAGGATTCAGGATGAGGTCTCACCAGGGCAGAGAAGAGGTCATCTCAAGCCTTGCAGTCAGAGTGTTATCTCACCTCATCTGCCAGCACCACACGAACAAATACAGAGTACTGAACGAGACAAACACAGACTAGAGACCCTGTGAGCTAATAAAATAGTGCACTTGCACTACAAAAAGTGGTAGTAACATGAGGTGCCACTCTCTTACAATCAAGTAACCTTACTCAGGTAGGAAACCTCTTTAAACTTGTTTTGAGCACATGCTAACATACAATCATACAAACACCAATGCCACTAATAACCAGTATCGATTCCATACTAATGGACCTGGCCTGGGTAATTTTCTTACTAGTGGTACATCTTAGAGAATCTTTTCAGAGCAGTGTTTTGCTTCAAAACATACAAAAAGTACACTGACAGTATCAAAAGTCAGGACACACTCAGGAGAGCTAACTGGGATGCACATGTACAACAAGACAGCATCAGCTCCAGGTACTGTTGGAGAAAAAATACAGAAACAATAAGCAAGCAAATATTTTTTTAAATAGAAATAGGGAATGAGAAAGATTTCATTGCCTGAGGAAACATCCTGACCATTTTTGTTATTCTGCTGAAGTATTTCAACAGTGGGAACATGCAAAGAACCATAACAGCATTTGAAGGACTACATCAAGCAAGCTGAAAAGCCTTTGACATGGGAAGATGGTACTTGTGCTGAGTTTTCAGAAGAGGTGATTAGAGCATGCCAGTGGCCAAGAATGCAGATAATAATACTCCCTAGCAGGTGCCAGAAAGTTCAGCCTCCTCGGGGCAGGGAAGTCTGGGCTCTGTGGACCAAAATCTGCTGTATAAACAGCAGCAGGCACAAACTGACCATTTCCTATCTTATCTTAGGGAATAAAGGACTTATTTGGGTATGAAGAGACATACACTTAAAACTTTTTCTATGATGAAAGAGAGCTTAATTTACACATATAGCAAAGATATTGCTTGCTGTTCAAAAGTCAGCTTGTTTTCATATCAAAATGCAGCATACTTTAAAAATACAAACAATGCCTTTGTTTGGTTGGTTTTTTTTTGCAGCCAGGGTACAATGATTTATTCACCAATCATCTTATGTCATTTAACATTACCTGCTAATATTTAATTAGGAGTTTAGATTGCATTAGAAAATTTGGTTATTTCACAGGATCACAGGATGTTAGGGGATGGAAGGGACCCAAAGAGATCATCCAGTCCAACCCCCCTGCCAGAGCAGGACAATACCATCCAACACAGATCACAGAAGAACACATCCAGATAGGCCTTGAAAGTCTCCATAAAAGAATAGAATGCTGAAGAAAACAGCATTTTAAAGAACTGAAATGATGACACTGGAATCTTTAAGTGATCTATCTGTTGCAAATCCAGTTTAATTTCAGTGCACATTTGAGACTCACTGAATTTTCAGAGCACTACTGAATCGCTGCGCGCTGAGTTCAAACTTGGCTTAAACAGCAAGATTCCTGCCAAAGACACTTCTTGCCATGCCCAGTCCTGTCCTTAAAACCAAAGTGGGAAGGAGGGTCCATTCTAGACCACTGCTATCTCAGAACTTCATGATCTACCTTACGCAGAAAGGCTACTCATGAACTAGGCTACAGGAGTCTGCAAGGCTCTAGGATCCTACAGAAGTGGCTAAGAAGTGCTGGAGTGCTTTACTGTGCCAAACATGGGGTCTCACTCATTGACACACCTCCTTCTCTCTTTCTCTGTAGGCAAAATCGAAACAGGATGCCAGGATCAACGCAGCCAGGACAGAGGCTCAGAAGAGCTGTATGTATGTACTGGGAGGGAGGAGCTCCTGGTGCACAGCCTGCCCTTGTTAGCAGCCACTCAGGAGCACGTATCATGATGTCCATCTCCATGGAGAAGCAAGATCAAAGGATGGGAGGTACTAGCAGATTAGGAGTGGAATAAAGAACACGAAGATGGGTAGAAAAGAGGTGGCTCTTCAGTTTATTTGCATTCTAGATCTGCCTTTAGAGTAAGGATCAGCTCCAGGCAGAGCCTGAAACCACTCTGCAGAACATGTGCACTTCTACCTAAGAACCAAGAGGTATTTTAACTCCATCACAACTAAAACAATTAGATCTTTGTTAAATGACTAAGCTTGTCGGCAAGTTAAAGTGCCATGAAAGAAAACGTGTTTGGCAACGTGCTTATACTGTTTACTGACACCTTACCCAGAAGGGGGGAGTGAAAGAGGTGCACCATTTTAGATTAAATACTTACTCTTTGTTTCAGACAATCACAGCAGAATGTGGCTCCATTTCAGCAACAAAGATCAGATTTGTTTCCTTATAAAGCTGAACTGCAAAAGGTCTTGTTAGGTAGTAATGGATTTTCATGTACTAGTTGCAGCTTTACTCACAAGTGTGAAGAGAAATGCTTATTATTAAGGGAGAAACAGAGCTTTAACGTACTGAAACTGGCTGCTCCCTGTGATGCCTACAAGAAATCAAGTGTTGAGAGACACACTGACACTACCACCCTCACAGCCGACTGCTCCTCTCCTTGTTGGGAATATAGAGCCCAAGTGTCGTAATCAGAGAGCAAGAGAGGGACGGCAAAGACGAGGTGATGCACACTCCATCACTACACCTGAAACACAGACTTGGAGGTGAGTTTGTAGCGAGGGCAGCACAGACGAGGAGTGCTGCTCTAAAGTGTTCGCCTCAGAGACCACCCGAACCCAGCACCAGTCCAATCCTTACTGCCCACACCAGCCACCTCCCGCGGAGAGAAGCGCAGCCGCCGGCCAGGCCTCCAAGCCGCTGTCGGGGCTAAGACTCCATCCCATGCGGGATGTTTCCTTTTCGCACCCGAGGCGGGCGGCGAGGATGAGCCCCGTGCGGGACTCTCCTCACCTTGCCGCCTTCTCTCCCGGCAGCGCCGCGAGGTAACGGTACCGCAGAGCTGAGCCGGACAGACCTCACCGTGCCCAGCCGCCATCGAAGTGACGCAAATACCCTAAATTCGCCGCTCCTTTCTCAGAACCTGCCAACGCCGAAAGGCAGCGAGATTGGTTAGAGACGGACGAGGGGAATGAGCCCCACTCGGTCCCAAACAAGGCTGCGGGACGCCGCACGGCCGTCCCCCGCCTCAGCCCCTCCACCCCGCGCTCCTGTCAGTCACGCTGGGACCCTCCATCCGCAGCTCACTCACCTCCGCTGCTGTGGCGCGGCCCGGCCAGAGTAGGGCGAGCAGCAGCAGCAGCGGCAGCAGCGGCACTGGACGGCCAGGGCAGCCCCCACTGGCCATCTCCGTGCTGGGCGCTGGCTGCGCGGCGTCCCGCGGAGCTGGGCTTAGGCCGCTTGGACTCTGCCCCCAGCTTTTGGCCTGGGGGCTGCCGCTTCGCACCCGCCTCGGCGCTGCCGGCGCCCTGGGGTGGGGACGTGGGCGGGGCCGCGGGGCCGCTCAGGCCACCCTTCTGCGCTCGCCTCTCATCTCTGCGTCTCCTGCCGGGGATCTCGCCGGAAGGCGCCGTCCGTCCGTCCGTCCTCAGCGAGCATGGAGTGAAGGGGAGCTGAGGTGAGGGAGCAGGGGACTTTCCCGCTTGGGAGCTGAGGTGAGCGCCGCGGAGGGGCAGCCTCGGACGGCGGCACCTGCGCTCCTGACGAGTTCCTGCGCCCGTCCCGCCCGCACTCGGTGCCTGCCCCCGTCACGGGACGGTTGGAGGTGCTCCGGGGAACGGGACCCGGAGCTCCGGGAGGGCGCCGGTGTCAGACGCTGGCCAGAGCCCCGGGGTGGCGCGCGGGACCGGAGACCCGCCCGGGCACCGCCACGGCCTGCGCCCGCCCGCAGTGCCCCGGGGCAGAGACGGGATCGGTTAGCCGGGACAGGAGCGAGATGGGAGGCGGCGGCGCAGAGTGCGCCGGAGAGGCAGTACCGGGGCAGGCTGGCGACAGCTCTCGCCCCGCTCAGCGCCGGCCGTCCAGGCGCTGCCGCAGGCGCTCCGGAGTCAGGGCTTTCCTTTCGGCAGCTCTATCTTGGAGTGTTGCTTAACGGGACAGCGGAGACCGCGACGCCCCAGAAGGGACAAAGCGCTGCCCGCGGCAGAAACGACGAGAAGCGTTTCTCGCCTGGCTTTCCACATAGCTCAGTACGGTAGAAACGCTTTGTGAATGGAAGTGTGACTTGTGAAGTGTTGCTGATATGCAAAGTTCATCACATTTATGTTACTGACAAAGGTACTGCGTGTTAGAGGTCTTCTGAAGTGGCACAAACAGCAGGTGTGTCGGCCAGGCCGGCCACAGTGATCTTGCACTGTCTGCAGTGGTCTTAAATCCTGCATGACAGGTGTCCGTAAGCGATACAGAAACAACGAGAATGCAGAACGACATCATCTATGTGTATAAATCTGTTGAGAACTAGTCACAAGATTTAAGTCTAAAGCCTTTCGTGAGCATAAAGCTAACCACAGAGCTCTGTAAAACAGCTTTTCTTACGGGCATGAGAGTAGAGCAGGTTGTGGCTGTTAACTCCCTCTGAAATCCACTGTGAAAGCTTGAAGTGAGGCTGCTTCTCCCGAAGGTTTGGTGCTAGCAGCAAGAGCACACCTCTGCAAGAGGAGAGGCTGAGGGAGCTGGGGGTGTGCAGCCTGGAGAAGAGGAGGCTCAGAGGTGATCTTATTGCTGTCTACAACTACCTGAAGGGAGGTTGTAGCCAGGTGGGGGGTGGCCTCTTCTCCCAGGCAACCAGCAATAGAACAAGGGGACACAGTCTCAAGTTGTGCCGGAGTAGGTCTAGGCTGGATGTTAGGAGGAAGTTCTGCACAGAGAGAGTGATTGGCATTGGAATGGGCTGCCCAGGGAGGTGGTGGAGGCACCATCCCTGGAGGTGTTGAAGCAAAGCCTGGCTGAGGCACTTAGTGCCATGGTCTGGTTGACTGGATAGGGCTGGGTGCTAGGTTGGACTGGATGAGCTTGGAGGTCTCTTCCAACCTGATTGATTCTATGATTCTATGATATCACTTTGGCCCTGAAGGAATACGGAGAGAGGGGAAGATCCCATTAGATCTTGTACATCATCACAGATAATATCACTTTGGCCCTGAAGGAGTACGGAGAGAGGGGAAGATCCCATTAGATCTTGTACATCATCACAGATGATATCACTTTGGCCCTGAAGGAGTACGGAGAGAGGGGAAGATCCCATTTTTCAGGCTAGATTGATGGTGACTGTGTAAGGGAAATATCCTGAGATAAGCTGATGTATTTTATGTGTCAGGTTTGTAAGCCTGTTGACATTTTTTGCACTATAAAATACTTTAATAAGGACAAAAAGGGGGGCCACAATTGTTTGTAGGCCGATAGGTACCTATAAATTCTAAGTACCCAAGTCCACCACTGCAATTTAACGCTGGAAGAACTGGTATTAGGGGGTAGCAGAGTTTCATTTACACTAAAGTGAAAACAAGGAGGTTCCTGAGACAAGGTCAGAGCAAGTGAGATAGCAGTGGAAGAGAAGTCCTCAGGAGTGGTGCAAGTTTAGCTGCAGATGACTCGCTGTGAAAAGCAGGTAGTACTGAAGAGGACAGCTCTTGTATGCTAGGCCAGAGAAATGGTGGGAAAAGAAGCAGAAGGCTGGCAAACCACTGTTAGGAGAGAGAAATGAATATGAGCAGAGCACCTACTGAATTAAATACTGATGTATTAAAAAGGTACTGAGTCAGGGTTAAGTGATGAAAACCCTGTGTGGAAGATTGAAAGCAAGAAGACAGCAAAGTCAAAGCATAGGTGGGAAAGTTCTAGCAAAGGCCAGACAGCAGAAAGACAGGGCATTAAAAATGAAGTCCTCTTCCAGCCCAGTGCCACCTGTTTCCCTGACCCAGAGCAACTGAGCAGAATGGCCCAGCTGGGTGGTAATTGTGTGTGATCTAGTTACGGACTAAGAGCTGCAACAGACTAAAGTTTGGCTTGTTTCACAGTAATTGATAGTTAACAATTGTACCTTTGGTTTTGTTTTCTCAGTTCTCTCTGGTCAAACAGCACAACAGTATTTTCTCTTTTTACAGATCAGGAGTATTTTTGCAGGGGGCTTTATGGCTGTAGGAATTTAACGTGAAGTGCAAAGTTTCTAACAACACTGTAAACTAAAAATAGGGCTTAAGGAGAAGGATGCCAAGTGTGGAATATATCCATGATGAATGAGGCAGAAATGCTATGGGAAAGAGCATTTTGTACTTAAAATACTATCTTAATCATAGACATGAGAAAAGCACAGCAAATTTGAGTACAACTGAGTACAAAATTGAGTAATGTTTATTTGACAACTTTTGAATCCTTGACTTTGAGGCTTCATTGATTGGGTTATAGATGATGTTGGTTTCTTAGTATGTATGGAGACTACAGTTAGGGTTGCTGTGTGTCTGCCTACAGCTCTGGCTCATGTCCTGTGGTCTCTTATTTTATCTGAGTCCCCAAGAACAACATTGTTTAGCTTCTCAGTCCTTATCTAGAAACTAACCACCTGGGTTATATTACAGTGCCCTATCTGGCCTTTGAGAATTTTGTGACCTGAGGTTTGAGAATGCTTGTTCAAAATCGATTCCTTTAGGAATAAAATGACTAAGGTGTTTAATAAAATGACTAAGGTGTTTAATAAAATGACTGAGCTGTTTAAGGCCAGGCTGGATGAGGCTCTGGCCAGCTTGATCTGGAGTAGGGTGTCCCTGCCCATGGCAGGGGGGTTGGAACTAGGTGATCCTTGTGGTCCCTTCCAACCCTTACTGATGCTATGACTCTGTGACTACCATAGTCATAGAATCCAATTTAGGCTTGAGGTGAGGAGAAAGTTCTTCACTGAGAGAGTCATTGGACACTGGAATGGGCTGCCCAGGGAGGTGGTGGAGTCGCCGTCCCTGGAGCTGTTCAAGGCAGGACTGGATGTGGCACTTGGTGCCATGGTCTAGCCTTGAGCTCTGTGGTAAAAAAAAGGGTTGGACTTGCTGATCTATGAGGTCTCTTTCAGCCTTGGTGATACTGTGAGACTCTGATCTCTTCATGCATATAGAGCTTCTTTTGATCATCTGCTAATTACTCCTGTTTGTACATCAGATGTGTATATTTTATTATGAACAGGTTGAGAAGGCAAAACGACAGCAGTATGAGACAATGTTCATAGACCATCCATGAACAGGAAGAAAGAGAAGACCTGCTGGCTAACCCAAACCAAAAATATTAAATAAATAAAAGAAAGAAAAAAGTGCTGCATGTACAGATCCTGAGCAGCGTGAATGGCGTTAACAAAGGATTCATTTGAATGGATTAAGTGGCTTATCACAGCTGCCTGGTGAGTTTCACAGATCACTACATTTTTTTAGTTAGAGACACTCAGATATATATTCCTAGCTATCAATTTCACAGTAATAAACCAGCAGTTAAATCATTTGTACCCTGTCCTATATCTGACAAGCCTACAATTTGTTGGATTTGATTTGGATTGCTAGTCTGTAATTTATTTTACTGTTTAAAATTACAGGTACTTAACTGTTTAATATGGAAGAGGAACTGTAATTGTGTGTGGGTTTTAAAGGGAAAGATATTCGCTAGGACTAGGGGGATTGGAGCAAAGCTGGAGATGAGTAGGTTCAGACTGGATGTGAGGAGGAAGTTCTTCCCCATGAGAGTGGTGAGAGGCTGGAATGGGCTGCCCAGGCAGGTGGTTGAGGCCCCATCCCTGGAGGTGTTTAAGGCCAGGCTGGATGAGGCTCTGGCCAGCCTGCTCTAGGGTAGGGTGTCCCTGCCCATGGCAGGGGGGGTTGGAACTAGATGATCCTTGTGGTCTCTTCAAACCCTGACTGATTCTGTGATTCTGATTCTATATTCCTAGTGGTAAACATATTTGGAGGGAAAATAAAAAGAAAGCCGTCCCTGGAGCTGTTCAAGGCAGGATTGGACGTGGCACTTGGTGCCATGGTCTAGCCTTGAGCTCTGTGGTAAAGGGTTGGACTTGATGATCTGTGAGGTCTCTTCCAACCTTGGTGATACTGTGATACTGTGAAAGTAATGACCATCTCAAAGCTGAATGCCTGTCCCAGGATAATTTTGCAGATGATGAATAATTACTGAAAGGCATGAAGAAAACTTTTAGAGACTGATGGAAATGCCTGCTAGAAGCTGTGTCAGGACTTCTTTGTAGACAGATGTGAAATTAGAATGATGATAGCCTGGAATTGTTTGACTGGTGAAGGGAGATCAGTGAGTCCATCTCTAGGGGGAAAAAAATCCTTTCTTCTAGGAATACCAGTGTAGTTTTACCTCTTCATAAAACTGCTTGCACCAGTCTTTTCAGGAATGGGCCATCCAAAATATGTAGAAGCTCTTCCTGATAGTGAGGGAATCTCTGAAAACTGATTGATGTCCCAGCAAATGTATCAGCCTCCATGATAGGGACTCTTCTGTTGTGCTAATGTGCCTGATTCAATATCTTTTTCAAGTTTATTTGGTCTGTGCAAACCCAGACTGTTTGTTATTTAGATGTTCCCCAACATAGCAGCCTGCTAACCCAGATATCCCTTCAAGGCTTCTTGCCTTTTTCCTGTGTGGCCTGTGAATGACTTGCCTCTAGCAGTTGTGTGCTGAAATGAGTTTGCAGGCAGTATCTGTCTGGCTTCAGGAGGCCCTGGATTTTGAAATGACAAAGAACAGTGGCAAACAGATGACAGGGAAGAGAGGACACTGCAGAGGTGTGCATCAAGAACAGCATCATCAGGTTTCCATTACAGCTGTGCAAGGGTCTAAAATGTGAAATTGATCAGTATGTGTCAGTGCATATCCAGGTTAATCTGCAGATGAATTAATCTATGATTAATTAATAATCAGGGAGATAAATCATGAGTTTGCTGGCACATTTCTTAGTGCTCCAAAGAACTGACCATATGAATAACAAAGGAAAAGAAAAAAGGAAGTTGACCTTCATAGGACTTTAGGATGTTTAATAAATGCCTAAATATTTGTGGGGTTGGGGTAATTTTGATACAGGCTTCGCTGCAGCCGGGAGAATAATAGACACTAGTTACAGAATCATAGAATAGGATCATAGGATCAACCAGATTGGAAGAGACCTCCAAGATCAGCCAGTCCAACCTAGCACCCAGCCCTAGCCAGTCAACTACACCATGGCACAAGCTTTTCTTGAACACCTCCAGGGATGGTGACTCCACCACCTCCCTGAGCAGCCCATTCCAATGCCAATCACTCTCTCTGACAACAACTTCCTCCTAACAGCCAGCCTAGACCTCCCCTGCCACAACTTCAGACTGTGTCACCTTCTTCTGTTGCTGGTTGTCTGGGAGGAGAGACCAACCCCACCTGGCTACAGCCTCCCTTCAGGTAGTTGTAGACAGCAGTGAGGTCATCCCTGAGCCTCCTGTTCTGCAGGCTGCACACCCCCAGCTCCCTCAGCCTCTTCTCATAGGATTTGTGTTCCAGGCCCCTCACCAGCTTTGTTGCCCTTCTCTGCACACGTTGGGTTGGAAGTAACCTTTAAAAGTCATCTAATCCAACCACCCCTGCTGTAAGCAGGGACACGCCCAATTAGACCAGGTTGCTCAGAGCCCTGTAAATGACTGTGTTTAATTTATCACTTCATATAATGAGCATTATTCTAATTGATAATAATAATGTTGCTATCAATAATAATTTTTTTTATTGTAGTGTTGCAGAAATTTGGAGCTACCTTTTTTAATCCTTTTTTTTTTAATGTAGAAATAATGAAAGACATGATCTCAGGTTTGTAATCCATCACTAGCCCTGGCCTTTCCTAGTAGCTGCTCTGGAATTGTGTGGCTGTTGAGTGCTACTTTGCTCCCTGCTTCCTGACACTCTCTGAGCAAAATCAAACAGCAGCAGCTAAGTCATTTTGGAGCAGATCACCTCCACCTCTGCACAGTCTTCACCCTATGATGTCCATGGAAGGGCAGAAGTCTGCTTAGAATGGTTCCTCTGTGGACATTCCTAATTGTGGGATTTGAAACAGGTTACAAGGAGGAAGTTACAGGAATTTTTACCTGGTTTTATCCATGTCTCTTTGTGCTCAGCCTCACAAATACAAAATGACAAATACATGGCACATGCCAACCAGGTTGTGATGGTGCATACCCCTTAGAAATAGAATTACTCCAAATAGGATTTACTTGTGTGTATACAGTTAGAGGCTACATTTTTGTGCATGTTGGATCTTGGAAATTTAGTTTTAATTTAGCTTTCTCCTTCTTTTCCATCAGGTGGCTGATGGTTGTTTTATCAGGCAAAGAAGCTGATGGGGTAAGTGACAAGGAGCAATGGGTGTAAGTTGCAGCAAAAGAGGTTCTGCCTCAACACAAGGGGGAACTTCTTGACTGTAAGGGTCACAGAGCACTGGCACAGGCTCCCCAGAGAGGCTGTGGAGTCTCCTTCTCTGGAGACTTTCAAGGCCTGTCTGGATGTGCTCCTGTGTGATCTGTGTTAGATAGTATTGTCCTGCTCTGGCAGGGCGGGTTGGACTGGATGATCAGTTTGGGTCCCTTCCAACCCCTAACATCCTGTAAGCCTATAACAGTGGTATTTCCTTTTGGCAGGTTAAGGACAGGATGGTATGGTTCAAACAAGTGATACTTACAAACACCTAAATCACCTGCAGTTCTATACAAACCCAGTGATGTTTCTTTTTGTTCCTGTTGCTCAGCTTAACTACTAGCAGTTTCCTCTTTTGGATTCTTCTAGATTTTACCTTTGGCATCTTGAAGTCCTATTGTAGAGCTGCACATAAAAACACACTCTCTTGCACTTATCCTTTCAGTGGCTCTGCATTACAGCATACATCAGACTAGCTTCCAAGCCCTTGATATCTTCATCAACCCTCTCTGTACATTCCCATCTCTCCAAAGCCAAAGTTTCACATATCATACAGTGTCAATATCTGCTTTAGCTTCCTCTCTGTACTGTCCTCTGTGTTGCCATTATGTTTCCATCACCCTCACCAAAACTTCAAGTCTGTCCTCTTTGTTTCTTTCAAATATTTGGGTTTTTGTTTTGGTTTTTCATTTCCTTCAAAGTCATCCCTTTTTACTTGTTGAAAACTGAAATATGTTTAAAACCAAATGTGTTGATTTGGAACAAAGAGTTACAGCTTAGGTGTTAGTGGAAACTTGCATTCCACTGACATTTCTGCAGAGACAAGTTTTTTATAACTAGGTGAGGGGTGAGTGTGGAGTAGGTTGGTAATTCCGTGGGAAACCCGGTGTGCCAAAGAGAAACAGCCTGAGAGAGACCATCACACCCTCTTGTTCTGAACTTTGGGAGTATCAGATGCTCCAAAAATATTGTAGCTAGAAAGAACAGATTTTTCCTCCTTATCTACTGTTTGGCAGTGGTTTCTCCTTGAAAAAATGAAGTATGAACCTATTGTGTTCTGTTGGTTGTTAAAGCCAGCGACAAAAGAATGTCGAAGCTGACAAAAACGAAACCCACACATTTTCCTGCATCACTTTTTACTTGTTTGCCTTAATTATTCTTAAATCCTTCAAGTTCTTGTCATCTTTTTCATAAAAACTATGATCATTTACACAATTTTGCTGGGAAAAAAAAGGTCACCAACCATATAAGTGGGTTTATATAGTACAGTATGCATATACTATGTGTAATTGGTGCAAGCTTAATATTACACTTGGGGAAAAAGATCCACAAAATCATGTTCACTTACCACACAAGCAGTCTACTGGATTTGCATTGTGGTGTGGTTTAGTTTCTCTTCAGATATGTTTTTTAGTTTATTGCAATTAAATGAAACAAAGTTGTCACTTCTTTGCTATTAAGAGGACAGAAAACTTCCATGCAAGAACTAAGTGCATTAATGACAGGCAACGCATAACTACATCCTGCATATACTTCTGTCATCTAATAGACAATGAAGTGCAAGGTTTTATCACCAAGTGGGCTTGTTGCTGTTCATCCTGTTTTGCCTTTTTAAGTGTAGTTTAAAAATGTCCTAGCCTAGTGTGGTGAGTTGCAAATGTCACATGATTAGAAATTAGATTCTGATACTAGTTGCAGCTATTTCCTTAGTTGTATTCAGCTGTAATGTTTAGCAACACTTAACTTGCAGGTAATGTGCTGCAACTGTAACAGGCTTTTGCTTACTGCTTCTGCTTTACCAACACGTTTCTGCTGACAAGAGGTCCAAGCAGGCTTTTAAATGTAGTATTATTGATGAGTGCATTCTATTAAGCAAGTATGTTGAATGGTTTATGTGTGCCAAGCTGAAGAGCCACACAACATTCTGATGCTTCCCGTTACGGCAAATTGCATCATCGGAAGGAATTTGCCTTGTGAGTATGCAAAAGTAGCCAAATCTCTTGACTTAAAATATATCTAATTGGCTGATATTGTCAACTAGGTATATCTGATGAAGTGATTGCTGTCTGCTGTGTAATGATTAATCCATACACTTTCATTCTCCAGGGAGGATATGCATACCTTGAGCCATGTGGGGGACAGGACTGTTCAGTTTGTCGGTGCTTTCCAGAAAAAGGATCAAGAGTAAGTGATGGTTACAACTGAGGATCATTGCTGTTGTAAATACTGTTCATTTCATGCACATAACTGTTCTTTAGAATCAATTTGATAGGTACAAATCAGTTAATCAATAGGCAGACATAAATTAGTCTGACTATAGCAAACTAGCATAATTCTCTCACTGGTAAGAAGTACAACTCACCAAAGGGAGTTAAAACTGTAAACAAGTTTGCACGTGGATTGGCTTTGTAACAATTGTGATGCCTTTTTGTGTTAAGGATTCTTTGAGCTACACAAAGGTCATGTTAGGTTTAGAAATCTGTGCTTGATTTCTACCAGCTTAATGCACTACCCATAAAAAAAACACCACCCTGAATTGTCTTTCCTTTGTGGTTATAATAAAATGTTGAATCAGGCCAAAGGATCTTCATATTAAAAGTGGAAATTGTTAATTGCATGTTGATTTTTTCAACAGCTCAAGTAAAGGGGACCTCCAAAAAAGCTGGGGAAGGACTTCTTAGACTGTCAGGGAGTGCCAGGAGTGGGGGGAATGGAGCAAAGCTGGAGGTGGGGAGCTTCAGCCTGGCTGTGAGGAGGAAGTTGTTGAGCATGAGAGCGGTGAGAGGCTGGAATGGGTTGCCCAGGGAGGTGGTTGAGGCCTCGTCCCTGGAGGTGTTTAAGGCCAGGGTGGATGAGTCTGTGGCCAGCCTTATCTCAGGTAGGGCGTCCCTGCCCATGGCAGGGGGGTTGGAACTAGATAGTCCTTGTGGTTCCTTCCAACCCTGACTGATTCTATGATTCTATTAGTACATGCATGCTGATGGATAAAATCTCTCCACTGTAATAAGAGTTTTTATTTCATGCAGTTATTTCTACTAATCAATATGCAAGAAGCAAAAGTACTCAGCAGACCTTACCTTACATATGACATAACTAAACACTGAAGGGCAAACACTTTCTACACTAATGTACAGTGATGAATTATTTTCTATAGGATTAATCTCTTTTTTTCCCCATTTTACAATCCCCTTGATTTCTAAACTTTGCTGCCTTCTGCCTTTACACTCTGACACACTAACTTGGCTTTCCCAGCTTCAGTGGAGACAACCCCTTACAAAATAAAAGAACTGTTTACCTTATTGTTAGCTTTCTAGAATGCAAAACATCTGCTTTATCTGCTTTTGTTGTCTGAATTCTGCTCCTGGGCTGAGTGCTCAGAGTTTTGTGTCGTCCTCGATCCTTTCCTTAAAGTGCAAGAAACAAATGATCAGTGAAAGCCTCTGGCATTATACAGTATGCAAGTCTAACACTTCAGTTTATGAAATAATCTTTCTCTTTAGAGAAGCTGAGATAGAGGCAACAGTGTACATTTGGTTGCCTAGCACTGTTTTTTGCCTTTTTCATTAATTAGCACAAGCTAGCTGTCAATATTAAAAATTAACTGCCCTCTCAGCAAACATTTGCTGGAAGCACAAAAAGGCTGTAGAAAATTCATGTACTTGCTGGCAAAAGACAGTGGAACAACAACCTTATCCAGACCTGCTGGAAAGTCAACCTTATAGCACCCTCAAAGTTAACAAGTCCTTATTTAGCTCTGTTAAACCAACTGCAGTACTGGAGGCTTTGCACAGGCTGAGTGAGAGAGGCAGCGTCTGAGTGAGCTATGTCAGTGTAAAATCAACCAGGTTGGAAGAGACCTCCAAGATCATACAGTCCAACCTAGCACCCAGCCCTAGCCAATCAACCAGACTATGGCACTAAGTGCCTCAGCCAGGCTTTTCTTGAACACCTCCAGGGACAGTGACTCCACCACCTCCCTGGGCAGCCCATTCCAATGCCAATCACTCTCTCTGACAACAACTTCCACTTAACATCCAGTCTAAACCTCCCCTGGTACAACTTGAGACTGTGTCCCCTTGTTCTGTTGCTGCTTGCCTGGGAGAAGAGCCCAACCCCACCTGGCTACAACCTCCCTTCAGGTAGTTGTAGACAGCAATGAGGTCTGCCCTGAGCCTCCTCTTCTCCAGGCTAAATAACCCCAGCTCCCTCAGCCTCTCCTCATAGGGTTTATGCTCCAGGCCCCTCACCAGCTTTGTTGCCCTTCTCTGGACACCTTCCAGCACCTCAACATCTCTCTTGAATTGCGAAGCCCAGAACTGGACACAGCACTCAAGGTGTGGCCTGGGCAGTGCTGAGTACAGGGGCAGAATAACCTCCCTTGTCCTGCTGGCCACACTGCTCCTGAGCCAGCCCAGGATGCCATTGGCTCTCTTGGCCACCTGGGCACACTGCTGCCTCATCTTCAGCTACTCTCTACCAGTACCCCCAGGTCCCTTTCTGCCTGGCTGCTCTCAGCCACTCTGTCCCCAGCCTGTAGTGCTTCTTGTGGTTGTTGTGGCCAAAGTGCAGAACCCTGCACTTGGCCTTGTTCAGTCTCATCCTATTGGCCTCTGCCCACCCATCCAGCCTGGCAAGGTCCCTCTGCAGTGCTTTCCTGCCCTCCAACAGATCAACACCTGCTCCTAGCTTGGTGTCATCTGCAAACTTACTGATGCTGGACATAATCCCCTCGTCCAGATCAATAAACTTACCGAGTTACACTGATGCACATAGACCAGACCTCCTAGAATCATAGAATCAACCAGGTTGGAAGAGACCTCCAAGATCATCCAGTCCAACCTAGCACCCAGCCCTATTTCCTATTTTGTGTTTCTTTTGTAATCTCTCACCACAGCAAGTCAGATGCAGGGTATTCCCTTCATCATCTTCCACTGAATGTGGAATCTAAGACTTAGAGGGGAGCAAGGGCATTGTTGGACTGTTAAGGCATCATCTGTGTTAGAGACACACTGGGTCAGACCTATTATGAATTGCTTAAATGTGTTATTCAAACTCTTCCAAGAACTGCAGCCAAGTCCTTCATTAATCTAGCTGGAACATGACCATTCCTATGTTATTCTGAGTCTTTGTTGTTGGCTGAATTCTTACCAATGAAGTTCCAGTTTCAGAGGAATACTTCTGTTAACTTTTACCTCTCCTAAGAAATGCACTGGAGGAGATGCTCTTTAGCAAAGGTCATTATTTGTAAGACACCTATTGGAATGCAGAGGGATTATTATCCATATGAAGGATGCTCAATGAACCATAATGTAGGCTTTGCTAGGTTGATGCCATGTGTTCCACTTAAAAATGATAGTTTAACAGCTGAATAAGAACCTAGGTGGTTTGTTTTGCACATTGCTGCTGGTCAATTCCTTACATCCTTCTCCACACACTACAGAAAAGAGGATTTTTTAGAGCAGTCAGGATATCCATCTGCTGATCAAACAGCAGTTATAGAGTTTCAGAGTTAAGGTGTGCCCATCTGATAAGGGTTTCACTTTGTCAGCAGACTTGGAGGAAAATATTTTTGCTAGTTCAATTTAGGGATTTTTGTTGCCATATCAAATACAGGCATTTGATGATGTTGCCACTCTACTAATTTTAGTGTGTTACCTTCCTTTTCAGTCTTTTTTGGTGGAAGTATTGCCCACTGGAAATGTAACTACTCTAGTGAACAAATGTTATTTCTGGTTTTGGAGCAGATTTAGACCCCATCTGTAACAATTAAAGTAGAACAAAAGCCATAGAGCTGCTAGAAATCAGCTTTGTTTATTGGTAATTAACAGTGACAAGTGAAGTTTCTTCACATTTAGTAAAACTAATAAGATTGTAATCTGTGTGTGACAAAGCTGTAGCCTTTATCCTTAACATCTCTCCACTAAACCAGTACAAATATTAGGGTAATAAGATAATACACACTCCAAATTCACCTCCTTAATATATTTAGGTTGAGGAGTATGCTTTCCATAAGAATTTAGGACCTCAAACCTTGCCCTTGGCATTCTGGCATAATGCTCTTTCTTTCCCTCTGTTCTCTGAAGTGCAGGTGAAGTGCGATTAAAGCTATGGTTACCAGGACAGCATAAGAGCACTGTTCAGCTGACTGAATGCCATGGGAATGAGGACTTTGCCTTCTAGTTGTCCATTTGAAACTCTTTTACATGTCATCATAGAAAGCCTTCTCCACTGTAAATAGAAAAGATCTTTGAGGCTTTAGCTAGAGTGCAGATGACCACGGTGGTAAGAAAAGGAAAGGAGCTAGGCCATGCTGAACCTAATGAAACTAGGCAAGCTGGAGGAAAAGTGGGAGCAAATATCTCAACTTTACTATTTGTATTAAACTGATAAGAACAGATCTTAGCCAAAAGGCTGAGAAGCAGCCAGGAAGAAAGGGACCTGGGGGTACTGGTGGATAGTAGGCTGAGGATGAGGCAGCAGTGTGCTCAGGTGGTCAAGAGAGCCAATGGCATCCTGGCCTGGATCAGGAACAGTGTGGCCAGCAGGACAAGGGAGGTTATTCTGCCCCTGTGCTCAGCACTGCTTAGGCCACACCTTGAGTACTGTGTCCAGTTCTGGGCTCCTCAATTCAAGAGAGATGTTGAGGTACTGGAGGGTGTCCAGAGAAGGGCAACAAGGCTGGTGAGGGGCCTGGAACACAAACCCTATGAGGAGAGGCTGAGGGAGCTGGGGGTGTGCAGCCTGCAGAAGAGGAGGCTCAGGGGGGACCTCATTGCTGTCTACAACTACCTGAAGGGAGGCTGTAGCCAGGTGGGGGTTCATCTCTTCTCCCAGACAACCAGCAACAGAACAAGGGGACACAGTCTCAAGTTGTGCCGGGGAAGTGTAGGCTGGATGTTAGGAGGAAGTTCCTCACAGAGAGAGTGATTGGCATTGGAATGGGCTGCCCAGGGAGGTGGTGGAGTCACTGTCCCTGGAGGTATTCAAGCAAAGCCTGGATGAGGCACTTGGTGCCATGGTCTGGTTGACTGGCTAGGGCTGGGTGCTAGGTTGGACTGGATGATCTTGGAGGTCTCTTCCAACCTGGCTGATTCTATGACTGTTTGATTTTTAGTTCCAGACTGCAACAACTAAGACTTTCTCTGGCCTCTTCTTTCTGAGCTGAGGTGTATGGCATTCCAGTAGACAGTAGCAGTCAGTCTTTTTACTTAGAGGCAAACAGCAAATTCATTGGTTTAGATTTTTTTCTCCCCTTCATCCTTGGTCTCCCACAAAGTCCATGCTTTTAATTTTCTTCTGACAGGTTTAACAGGTAGTGAAATCTTTCCTCTGTTTCTTCCTCCTCCTCTAATTTTGGAAGTAGTTTCCTTGCTAACCTCTGCAGTATTGTATCAGTGACCTCCAAAAGTGCTGGCTGCCCTGACAAGTTAGTTAAAATGTTTGTGGTTAGCACTGCCTGATTGTAAACCTGTCCTGTGCCGACCCCAGAGTTTGATCCCATTCAATTCCTTTGGCTTTGTTTATAGAGTTAAGTAGATTTAGAAAGCAAGCATCTATTCATGACCCAACCTGATCTAGCTCCCATGAGATCATGTGAAATGCCTGGAGCAAAGTGAATGATAAATATAACTCAGCAAGACCAACATTTGTCCCTTTGCAGATGAAGTTAAATGGCCTCATTTCATTCCAGTGTAGGACTGAACCTAGCAAACAGAAACCTAAGAGGAAGGTCTCCCTTTTTGCTGGCATATGAGGTGTGAGGAGTAAGCATTCATGAGAGACATTAAGCCTGGGGATTGTCAGAGATAAGTCAGAAAGTCAGCTGGGGTAGATCTCAGTGCAGCAGGATAAGAATGGTGAATTTCATACTTTAGGTCTGTCTTCTGGCATCAGTATGCAACAGCAATCTGTGCTTTCCATGGAATCTCCAGCACTTCTATTTGAGTCTTAAAGCTTGGAAAACAGTATGTAAAAGCCATTCATTTGCTCTCAAATACAAGTGCTTAGTGGAATGCAGTATCAGAGAGATGCACACATGCATCTGGGGAAACACAGGCCTCTCCCATTAGTTGCCTCATACTTATTGATCATCTCCTCCAGTATTTTAGCTGTGATACAGTTTTAAAAGAGAAGATTGGAGCAGCTCTGCTATGAGGACAGGCTGCAAGAGTTGAGGCTATTCAGCCTGCAGAAGAGAAGGCATCGAGGAGACCTTATAATGGCCTTCAAATATCTGAAGGGGGCTACAGGAAGGCTGAAGAGGGACTACTGACAAGGTCTTGTAATGACAGGACAAGGGGGAATGGGTTTAAAGGGGCAGAGGGGAGATTCAAACTAGGTGGTGGGAAAGGGTTCTTTGCAGTGAGGGTGGTGAGACACTGGCACAGGTTGCCCAGGGAGGTTGTGGCTGCATCCTCCCTGGAGGTGCTCAAGGCCAGGTTGGATGAGGCCTTGAGCGACCTATTCTAGTGGGAGGTGTCCCTGCCTATGGCAGGGGGCTGCAACTGGATGATCCTTGAGGTCCCTTCCAACCTAAACCATCCTGTGATTCTTGAGACCAGGCATTTATTTCTATACTATTTCTCTTGTGTGCCACCTATGTTTCATGAGAACCACAGAAAACCAAATACAGAGAAATGAGACCCTAAATCCACACCTGGAGCAGATGAGAGTTGTTGGGTTGTTTTTTTCATCACAGGGCAGAGCATTAGGCTGTGATCTAGCTCCAGAAGTTGGGATTTGATCTAGTAGGGAATGGGTACTGCTTACCAGCATGTGAAACACAATCGCTTTCATCTCTTTAACTTAAGGGTCTTTTCAGGCTGTTCTTTTTCTAGTGCATCCAGCTACAGCACCTGTAAATAAGATTAATTTCCTGTTAGACATGTTTCCAAACTTTTCATCTGGTTAAGTTAGCCTTCCTTTTGTTCTTGAGCATCTTTCTTTCCCAAGTACTTTTGGTTCCCCTGTCTGAAAAGAGTGCTTGCTGCAGAATGGCAAGCTTTCCCACAAGCCAAAACCTCTACAAAGTCGTTCTTTTCCATAGATATGAATGACAAAACCTCTACAAAGTCATTCTTTTCCATAGATATGAATGACAAAACCTCTACAAAATCATTCTTTTTCATAGATATGAATGACAAAACCTCTACAAAATCCTTCTTTTTCATAGATATGAATGACAAAACCTCTACAAAGTCATTCTTTTTCATAGATATGACAAAACCTCTACAAAGTCATTCTTTTTCATAGATATGAATGACAAAACCTCTACAAAATCCTTCTTTTTCATAGATATGAATGACAAAACCTCTACAAAGTCATTCTTTTTCATAGATATGACAAAACCTCTACAAAGTCATTCTTTTTCATAGATATGAATGACAAAACCTCTACAAAATCATTCTTTTTCATAGATATGAATGACAAAACTTCTACAAAATCCTTCTTTTTCATAGATATGAATGACAAAACCTCTACAAAATCCTTCTTTTTCATAGATATGAATGACAAAACCCCTTGACCGCCTGGACAGATGGGCAGAGTCCAATGGGATGGAGTTCAATAGCTCCAAGTGCAGGGTGCTGCACTTTGGCCACAACAACCCCATGCAGAGATACAGGCTGGGGTCGGAGTGGCTGAGAGCAGCCAGACAGAGAGGGATCTGGGGGTGCTGATTGATACCCACCTGAACATGAGCCAGCAGTGTGCCCAGGTGGCCAAGAGAGCCAGTGGCATCCTGGCCTGCATCAGGAATGGTGTGGTCAGCAGGAGCAGGGAGGTCATTCTGCCCCTGTACTCTGCACTGGTCAGACCACACCTTGAGTGCTGTGTTCAGTTCTGGGCCCCCCTGTTTAGGAGGGACATTGAGATGCTTGAGCGTGTCCAGAGAAGGGCAACGAGGCTGGGGAGAGGCCTTGAGCACAGCCCTACGAGGAGAGGCTGAGGGAGCTGGGATTGGTTAGCCTGCAGAAGAGGAGGCTCAGGGGTGACCTTATTGCTGTCTACAACTACCTGAGGGGTGGTTGTGGCCAGGAGGAGGTTGCTCTCTTCTCTCAGGTGGCCAGCGCCAGAACAAGAGGTCACAGCCTCAGGCTGTGCCAGGGGAAATTTAGGCTTGAGGTGAGGAGAAAGTTCTTCCCTGAGAGAGTCATTGGACACTGGAATGGGCTGCCCGGGGAGGTGGTGGAGTCGCCATCCCTGGGGCACTTCAAGGCAAGGCTGGATGTGGCACTTGGTGCCATGGTCTAGCCTTGGGCTCTGTGATGAAGGGTTGGACTTGATGATCTGTGAGGTCTCTTCCAGCCCTGATGATACTGTGATACTGTGACAAAACCTCTACAAAGTCATTCTTTTTCATAGATATGAATGACAAAACCCCTACAAAATCCTTCTTTTTCATAGATATGAATGACAAAACCTCTACAAAATCCTTCTTTTTCATAGATATGAAGGAAGCAAAAATTGCCAATCAGTGACTTGTTTCAAGAAAACAAATTAGAGTAACAGTTAGTTTCATTTTCTGGCCTAATCTGATGTTAATTATTTGTGGTCTAAACCACTCTATTTGCAGGTCTCTGAACCATTAGCAGTGTTTCAGTGCTAAACTTTCTCTTAATCAGTGTTCGTTTAACACAACAGTGACACCCACTGGCTTGCTGCATGCGTTTTCTTTCCCTGGGTCCACAGGGTTAAAAGGCCAGACGAAGTACATGGTGAAAAAAGTTTTCAGCACTTCACTGTGATTTACTGTGCTTCAGTAGAGTACCAGAGTGAACACTAAGCTGCATCATCAGGTACTATGTTCCTATAGCATGTTAGGTCACTGTAAAATATGGTAAAAGAGCACAACATTTGCCAGTAGTTTGCAAAAAGACCCAGATGCTGAGGCAGGTCAAGCACCAAGATGCTACTGCATCATGAAACTCAAAATGATCAGTACCAAAAGTCATTATGTGACCTATTGTTTCTGATCAATCAGAGAATAAAGTGCCTGACCCTTACTGTGTAACCTACAGCCACAGCAAAATGTCCCCAATTAAGGACAAGAGTGTGGATTTAATGACAGCTTATGTGCTTTCTCAGACTGATCTCATCTTGATAAAGTCAACATTCAGAAGGTTGATTTTGGAGCCTTTGACTTCCAGTGAAAACGGTGTTGGTCCCAGTCCTACACAGAGTGGAGGAGTGGAAGCGTCACAGAATGGACACCCCTACAGGCACTGGAAGCTGTGGCTTTGCTCTTCCAAAAGCAGAGAGGACATGGGTGGAGCTTAGAGGAACATGCTCCCACTTCACTAAGCATGCTGCAAAAGAAAACGTCTGCAAATGCCTCTGTGTGCACTCCTCTCACCTCCAAACCACTCTACCTTCCTCCCTTTCTCCATCCTGCCCCTGGGTAAAAGGAGAAAGGCTGGTTACAAGCCAGAGCCAAGGGCAAGATGTAAAAAGGGCACTTTGTTATTTGCCTACAGTTTGATTCTGTGGCACCAGTGGGCATTTTCATTCCTGCCAGCAGAAGGTAAATGCATTTCACCTATCAGTGGTTCTTCCACATAGCCTGCAACATAAGGACTGTCCTACCTGAAAGGCAATAACTGGACTTCTTCTGATGTTACTGATAGGAAGCCAGACAGAATTCACTCTAAAAGCAAGAACCAGTGTTTTTGATTCCAGTAAAGGTTCCTTTAAAAACCTTTGCTTTTAGATAATTAAGGGCTCAGGGCACTCTAAAAAAAATAGGCAACCAAAAAAAAGTGATTACAAATAACCTTAGCTGTTGCCTTTCCCAGTCAGCCTTAAGTGCTTTGCTGCATGATTCTGAAGTATTTGCAGCCCTAGTCCTAGGAAGCATACTTAATTAAAAAAAAATAGAGGCTTGTTTTGTCAAAAGTCAGTTGCTTACTGCAGGTCAAGCTCAGGATATGCTAAAATAACAAACCGTAGTCTTGGCATGGGTAGTCCCTGACCTAGACAATTAGCAAGGCATTGAAATCCTAAAGGAATTTATTGGCATCAGATGGCAGAGCAGGCATAATATTCTGGACATTTTAACTGAGCTAATTTGTCATTTCCACATGAGCATGACTACCTTCATCCTCTTTATTTGTACAGCTGTCCTGAGACTGTAGTGCTGTGGTAGTCACATTGGATGGGCACAAATAATAGATGTGATAATAGATGTTATGACATGGTATCAGTTTGGTCTTAAACAAAGCTCCCAGTCATTATTAGTCTTTGAGCTGAAATAAAGAGAGACAATCCACCAGCTTCACATGGCATGCTGGAGTTGGATCAGCTGCCAAACCTATTGTGGATTCTGGATTCAGTCACTCTGCTTGATGACTTCACCACCTCCTACTGAAGACATAAACCATGGAGTCAATCGAATTCACAGGGTAGCATCTAATGAAGACATTTTATCAGCCCAAAGGACTACATGTCCTGGAAGTGTTTTCTTGGTTAGTTATGATGGATAAATGGCATAGAAATTGTAGTGTTTCAGCTTATGAGTGCCATCAAAACCACATATTCTATTTCAGCTCTTGGGTGCAGAGCATATACACAAGGAACTCAAAAGTTGGAAGTTATTGCAGAAACTTGTTGTCAACAAAATGCATGAAGGCAAAGGCCTTAGAGCATGACTGAGAAATGCCTTGTATGTGGTTTGTTGGTGCTGCTGGAGGCTGCATTTTGCATGGCACCAACTCACTAAGTGCATTAAAAAACCCATGCTGCTTCCAGAAGAGTGAATGGTTCAAACAGTAGTATTTCACTGGGTTCTGATTTTATTAGTTTCATTCTTTTCTTATACTCAGAATGATGAATTAAAACAGTTGTCCTTTCTTATGAAGTATTTAAAAGGTGCAATAGCTGCTTTAAAAGCAGTAAATAAACTAAGTTTTACAATAGGAATGTGCCAGGCATTGCCAATAGACAGGCTGCAACTGTTCATGCAAGCAAATACTGCAGCTAAACACACAGAATCCTGCGCTGTCCATTCATTGTTAACGAGGGTGCACAATCAGCAGGGCTTAATACCAGTAGCCCTTAATTTGCATAATTTTATACTGCTCAAATTATGGTATCAAGAGAATTCTAAGTGTTGCTGGATTTGTAGAATGGTTTAGGTTGGAAGGGACCTCAAAGATCATCCAGTTCCAACCCTTTGCCATAGGCAGGGATACCTCCCATTACAGCAGGTTGCTCAAGGACTCATCCAACCTGGCCTTGAACACCTCCAGGGAGGTTATGGATCACAGACTCAATATCCTGATTCTGGATCAAGGTTTAACTGAGCTGAGCCACTAAAGGCAAGTAGGAACATGACCTAAGGTAGTCCTTATTTGTAGGTGTATGGGTTCTTTTCCTATCCCCAGGACCAGAGCTGATCCAGTTCTGCTTCCAGTACAGCATAAGTGTATAGTAGTGCCTGTTCCAAGCAGGCCGTAGGTTACCTTCTCATTCCTCTGTTTCTTTGTTGATTTGATTGAGGTTATTCTTCCCCTGTACTCAAAACTGCTCAGGCCACACCTTGAGTACTGTGTCCAGTTCTGGGCTCCTCAATTCAAGAGAGATGTTGAGGTACTGGAACGTGTCCAGAGAAGGGCAACAAGACTGGTGAAGGGCCTGGAACACAAACCCTATGAGGAGAGGCTGAGGGAGCTGGGGGTGTGCAGCCTGCAGAAGAGGAGGCTCAGGGCAGAGCTCATTGCTGTCTACGACTACCTGAAGGGAGGCTGTAGCCAGGTGGGGTTCATCTCTTCTCCCAGGCAAGCAGCAACAGAACAAGGGGACACAGTCTCAAGTTGTGCCAGGGGAGGTCTAGGCTGGACGTTAGGAGGAAGTTGTTGGCAGAGAGAGTGATTGGCATTGGAATGGGCTGCCCAGGGAGGTGGTGGAGTCACTATCCCTAGAAGTATTCAAGCAAAGCCTGGCTGAGGCACTTAGTGCCATGGTCTAGTTGACTGGCCAGGGCTGGGTGCTAGTTTGGACTAGATGATCTCGGAGGTCTTTTCCAACCTGGTTGATTCTGATTGTCTGATGCATTACTGTACATTTCCTCACATCTAACTGTCAAATCACACCAGTCTTACTGAGCTATTTAAAAATACAAATAGGGAATAAATTAAAAATACCTTTGCTTGTAGTTCACAAGATAAGATTTTGCTCAGATGGAGGCTGTTGAAATGATTACACCGAAAAGCAAGCAATCAAATCCTGTTGCTTCAACTGAATTTTACTCCTAAAGTGAACACATCTTCTTCCAATCACCTTTGACTTCTGTCATTTTGTCTTCCTTCAAATCCATTTATAGAAATAAATATCTGGTCTGTCAGTTCTGTAAACCAGGTTGGACCAAAATGTCCTTTACTGCCCTCAAGTGGTCTCAGAGCCATTTGCTTTTCTTGGGAACACATTGGGACTCCAGTTTGCTCTCTCGTTATTCACGTGATAGAGTGCATTGAAAAGAAAGCAAAACACTTTTCAGTTTGGAAACAAAACAAGTTACAGCTAAACAAAGATGATGATGCAGAATGAAAAAGATGAGTAAGAGAAACAGAGACCTATAAATACGTAGGTTTTGTAGGGTGAAAGTGCAGACAGGGCACATGTGAAGTCTGATTAGAAAGCTTGCCTCATTCAGCACTTTGAATCTATCATTTCATAGTTGTTTAGCAGCACAGAACAAAAACTGCAACAAATTCAAACCAGCTCTACAGCAATGCTATGGACTGAAAGAAACAGTTGGTGTGGGAAGGATTTCAGAATATGTATTATGTTGGGATGGTTAGCAGAAACCCTTGGTGCTGGTCTCTAGGATACTGTGGGTACAGACCCTCCAGTTAGAGCTACATAGAGAGAAATTTCTGCAACCTCCCAAACTATTTTAGAATCATAGAATCAACCAGCTTGGAAGAGACCTCCAAGATCATCCAGTCCAACCTAGCACCCAGCCCTAGCCAGTCAACCAGACCATGGCACTAAGTGCCTCAGCCAGGCTTTGCTTCAACACCTCCAGGGACAGTGACTCCACCACCTCCCTGGGCAGCCCATTCCGATGCCAATCACTCTCTCTGACAACAACTTCCTCCTAACATCCAGCCTAGACCTCCCCTGGCACAACTTGAGGCTGTGTCCCCTTCTTCTGTTGCTGCTTGCCTGGCAGAAGAGACCAACCCCACCTGGCTACAGCCTCCCTTCAGGTAGCTGTAGACAGCAATGAGGTCCCCCCTGAGCCTCCTCTTCTGCAGGCTGCACACCCCCAGCTCCCTCAGCCTCTCCTCATAGAGTTTGTGTTCCAGGCCCCTCACCAGCTTCATTGCCCTTCTCTGGACACATTCCAGCAGCTCAACATCAATCTTGAATTGAGGAGCCCAGAACTGGACACAGCACACAAGCTGTGGCCTGACCAGTGTTGAGCACAGGGGCAGAATAACCTCCCTTGTCCTGCTGGTCACACTGTTCTTGATAGAGGCCAGGATGCCATTGGCTCTGTTGGCCACCTGGTCACACTGCTGCCTCATCTTCAGCCTACTAACACAATCTATTTTACACAATCTATTAATATTTAGACTTTCTGTAAATGTGGTGGCTAATAGTGATTTTTTTTTCCTGCAGGAAGCTTCACAAGTTTCAAACAAGACATTAAATAAGGCATTAATTAAGACATTAAATAAGAGCTAGAAAAAGGTGAATATAGTTAGCATATAGCATGACTTAAAAGAAAGAAGGAACTCTCCATCAAGTAGTGACAGAACTAGAGAAAATGGAGCAAAGCTGGGGGTGGGGAGGTTCAGGCTGGATGTGAGGAGGAAGTTCTTCATCATTAGAGTGGTGAGAGGCTGGAATGGATTGCCCAGGGAGGCAGTTGAGACCCTACGCCTGGAGATGTTTAAGGCCAGGCTGGAAGAGGCTGCGGGCAGCCTGCTCTAGGGTAGGGCGTCCCTGCCCGTGGCAGGGGGGTTGGAACTTAGATCATCCTTGTGGTCCCTTCCAATCCTGACTGATTCTATGATTTTTCCTAACCCTGCACAAAGTTTCTTTGTCTAAAATGAGCCACCTCTTCTCTAGTGGTAAAAATGCAATGCTCAGTGGAATCTTATGCTTGCAGAAGGTGATGCTTACTTTTGACAGAGCCAGGAGATCTTGCAGCTCAGAGATCAGTAGCCAGGAGGACTTGCAGTTCAGGCATCTCAGAGAGGTGATGCTGGAGACCTGGTAAAGGTGAAAAGAAATTAACATCTTGAGCAAGCTGTTAAATTTGCAGACTGTGTTCTTATAGCATTTGATTCATGATACCTGCAGGCTGTACAGCAAGCTGAATCGTGAGTGTGTAGACATTTTGAGATGGTTTTTATCCATGTGGTCATCTCCTGCTGCAAAGTTTACTTTCACACCTTTGGACTCTTTCAGGGTCAGCCTGGTGAGCTGGGAGCTCAAGGTCCAATTGGGTCCTTGGGATCTACAGGACCAGCTGGTCTACCAGGGGAAAAAGGACCGAGAGGTGAGAATGGGCAGCCTGGGCCAGCTGGAGAAAAAGGTGATAAGGTAGGAAACGCCACAGACAGCTTTTTTAGGTCTATGAAGTATACAATGTTAAATATTGTCAAGGGCAACAGAACCTAATTGATCAAAAAGCATTTGCTTTATAAGTTGAGAGGCTTATAACCTCTATAACTTTATAACCTTTGGGGAATGAATGGTGTGAGAGTCAGACGTTTGCCTTTTGCTGCACCATGCATTGTTCCATGGGTGACTGTTGGTTCTGGTCTACTGCTAAAACAAGCCCATGGAATATTTTTCAGATATTACAGCTTTCAATTTATTTTGCAAACAAGATTGGTTCTTGTTTCTTGCTACATAGTGTCACAGAGTCTTATTTTCATTCTGTTTCATTCTGAATTCATGACCTCAGCAGCTTTGCTTTGTCATCTCTTTTTAGGGCCCAACTGGAGTCCCCGGATTTCCTGGCCTAGATGGTGTTCCTGTATGTATTGAATCAATGTTACTCCATAAAAACTACAGGTTCTGTAGAGTCATAGCAAATCCTAGGGACATTGAGGTGCTGAACAAGTGCAGAGAACGGAAACGAGGCTGGGGAGAGGTCTGGCAAACATCACCTATGAGGAGCGGCTGAGGGAGCTGGGGGTGTTTAGTCTGGAGAAGTGAAGGCTGGGAGGGGACCTTATTGCCCTCTACAACTACCTAAAAGAAGGTTGTAGTGAGGATGGAACTGGTCTTTTCTCCTAAATTACTAATGATAAGGCATGGGGAAATAGCCTCAAGTTGCATTAGGGGAGGTTTAAGTTGGATGTTGGAGGAAGTTGTTTCCTGAGCAGGTGGTCAGGCACTGGGACAGGCTGCCCAGAGAGGTGGTAGAGTTGCCATCCCTGGAGGTGTTTAAAAGGAGAGTGGATGTGGTGCTTGATGCTATGGTCTAATGATGCAGGATGCTGAGATGAAGACTGGATGCTCCTGGTGGTCCTTTCCAACCACAGCAATTCGTAGCAATTAGATGATGTGCTGAGGGATTTGGACTTGTCAGTGTGAAACTAATGACTGGACTCAATGATCTTGAAGGTCTTTTCCAGTCTAAGAAATTCTGTGACCCTGTGATCCTCTAGCAGAATAATGGAGTCAATAAATTGTTTGGCTTTGTACCTTTTGTTGTCATGAAACTTACAGAGCTACACGATTGCAGATGGTTAAGGCAGTCAGGTTAACTTCAGCTGTATTTAGTACTGATGAACTCCACAAAATTCCTGTGAGGTAAGTACATCACTTTTCATGCAGGAGTGGGACAGTGAAGATCAGACAAGTCCATGTACATGTGTCAGTGCTAGGATGAAAGATGATTAATTCATTCTCTCAGGCTCTATAACAGGCTCTAGTCTGCGTGCTGCACTCCTAACACCTCTAAAAGGATCTCAAATCTTGTTTCCTGATCAAACATCTTCATTTTTGCCTGTAATCCTTTTGCTTGGAAGAAAAAAACAAAGAACTAAAAAAATCAACCACTGAGTCCAGTAATTTTAACATAAATTGAGACTGAAGAAGGAAAGTGTGTTCTAAGAGACTGAAAGAGTTGGGGCTGTTCAGTCTGGAGAAGAGGAGGCTCCCAGGTGACCTTCTTGTGGCCTTTCAGTATCTGAAGGGAGCCTACAAAAAAGCTGGGAAAGAACTTTTCAGGATATCAGAGAGTGACAGGACTAGGGGGAATGGAGCAAACCTGGAGATGGGTAGGTTCAGGCTGGACATGAGGAGGAAGTTGTTGAGCATGAGAGTGGTGAGAGGCTGGAATGGGTTGCCCAGGGAGGTGGCTGAGGCCCCATGGCTGGAGGTCTTTAAGGCCAGGCTGGCTGAGGCTGTGGGCAGCTTGCTCCCATGGCAGGGGAGTTGGAACTAGATGCTCCTTGTGGTCCCTTCCAACCCTGCCTGATTCTGTGATTCTAAATATATCTTTGGAATTGTATGACACTATCTCTTCCTGAATGTCTTCTTCAGTGTGAAAATGGGTGTGGTAAAAGGTACTCCAGTTATCATGGTGCATCTCTAATAAATGTCAAACTGTCTTCCAGGGGTTACCAGGAAGTGAAGGACCCAGAGGCAAGCATGGTCCAGATGGCTGCAATGGCTCAAGAGGAGATCCAGGATTTCCAGGCGAAAATGGTTATGTTGGACCGAGAGGTCCTTATGTAGGTGAAAGGCATCCCTGCTCTCTCTGAATGCTCTGCATGTACATTTCACCTCCCAGCTAACAGCCCTACCAATGAAAGGAGTTTTAGGCTATGGCTATATACTGCACAGTGAATTTCCAGGCATGCTTACTAAGGTTAATGGCAGAAAAGGACACTTGGTACCTTAACAGATTGAGCTTGAATGTGAGATATCCTTGAGAGTTAAACTCTGCTCTCATAGAATCATAGAATCAACCAGGTTGGAGGAGACCTCCAAGATCAGCCAGTCCAACCTAGCACCCAGCCCTATCCAGTCAACCAGACCATGGCACCAAGTGCCTCATCCAGGCTTTTCTTGAAGACCTCCAGGGACAGTGCCTCCACCACCTCCCTGGGCAGCCCATTCCAATGCCAATCACTCTCTCTGACAACAACTTCCTCCTAACATCCAGCCTAGACCTCCCCCAGCTCAATTTGAGACTGTGTCCCCTTGTTCTGTTGCTGGTTGCCTGACAGAAGAGACCAACCCCACCTGGCTACAGCCTCCCTTCAGGTAGTTGCAGACAGCAATGAGGTCTGCCCTGAGCCTCCTCTTCTGCAGGCTGCACACCCCCAGCTCCCTCAGCCTCTCCTCATAGGGTTTGTGCTCCAGGTCCCTCACCAGCTTTGTTGCCCTTCTCTGGACACCTTCCAGCACCTCAACATCTCTCTTGAATTGAGGGGCCCAGAACTAGACACAGTACTCAAGGTATGGCCTGACCATACCATTTCATGGAAGTACATCTAAGAAGGAGTAGCTGGAAACCATCACACCAATACTTGAAACTTCTTGAAAGCCTTAATAGTAAGGACATATCTGAGCAGAATTGACAGTAAATGGAAATTTCAACCAGTCTCAGTCCATAACACCTGAAGATTTTTAGTGACTGAGCACACAAGTGTATTAGTAGATCTCTTCCAATATCATGCTCTTGGTTTCCTGTGCTGCTTTTGCCACGTGGCTGCTCTGTACACACCTCATCCTGCCTAGGTGTTTGTCTGTACATGGAGAGATCATTTCAGTTTAGAATTAGCACTTCAATATAGTTTACTTCTGCTGATAACATGGAAAGCATTTTTAATTTGTTTAAATGGTTGTGTTAGCAATTCTCTTCAAATAAAGATAGATTCATGACAGCAAGGGATATAAATGACTGTAACTCTAAAGAGATTTTCTTCAACAGGTCTAGTTCCTGAACAGGTCTAGTCCCTAGTCTGACTTTCCATGGAAACAAGTCTTAGTTCTGAAGGGTTAATTAATTGTTAGTTAGTCTTAGAGCTTTCCTGTTGTTTTCCAAAGGAAACAGTAAAAACAAGTGCAATTTATGTGAAAAGTCAACTGTGTTTAGCAGGAAGAAATAAGATGCTGATTTAGCCACAGTGTGCAGTGGGTGCCAGTGTGAAGTTACTGGGAGTACTGCAGTGGGTGCCAGTGTGAAGTTACTGGAGTACTGCAGTGGGTGCCAGTGTAAAGTTACTGGGAGTACAGCAACTAGGAAAAGAATACAGCAACTAGGAAAAAATAGAGCAGCTAGGAAAAGAATACAGCAGCTAGGAAAAGAATACAGCAGCTAGGAAAAGAATACAGCAACTAGGTAAAAAATAGAGCAACTAGGTAGAAAATACAGCAGCTAGGTAGAAAATACAGCAACTACATAGAAAGTACAACAAGAGGTAGAAAATACAGCAACTAGGTAGAAAATACTGCAGCTAGGTAGAAAATACAGCAGCTAGGTAGAAAACACAGCAGCTACATAGAAAATACAGAGATAGAAAATACAGCAACTAGGTAGAAAATACAGTAACAGGTAGAAAATACAGCAGCTAGGTAGAAAAAACAGCAGCTACATAGAAAATACAGCAAGAGGTAGAAAATACAGGAACTAGGTAGAAAATACAGCAGGTAGGTAGAAAACACAGCAGGTAGGTAGAAAATACAGCAGGTAGGTAGAAAATACAGCAGGTAGGTAGAAAATACAGCAACTAGGAAAAAAATAATAGCAACTAGGAAAAAAACATAGCAACTGGGAAAAAACACAGCAACTGGGAAAAACTACAGCAGCTAGGAAAAAAATACAGCAGCTAGGAAAAAATAACAGCAGCTAGGAAAAAAATACAGCAGCTAGGAAAAAAATACAGCAGCTAGGAAAAAAATACAGCAGCCAGGAAAAGAATACAGCAACCAGGAAAAAAATACAGCAGCCAGGAAAAAAAATACAGCAGCCAGGAAAAGAATACAGCAACCAGGAAAAAAATAGAGGAACCAGGAAAAATATAGAGGAACCAGGAAAAAAATAGAGGAACCAGGAAAAATACAGCAGCTAGGAAAAAATACAGCAGCTAGGAAAAAATACAGCAACTAGGAAAAATACAGCAGCTAGGAAAAAAATACAGGAACTAGGAAAAAAATACAGCAGCTAGGAAAAAAAAACTATAGCAGCTAGGAAAAAAATAGCAGCAGCTAGGAAAAAAAATAATAGCAACTAGGAAAAAAACAGCAACTGGGAAAAAACACAGCAACTGGGAAAAACTACAGCAGCTAGGAAAAAACTACAGCAGCTAGGAAAAAAATACAGCAGCTAGGAAAAAAATACAGCAGCTAGGAAAAAAATACAGCAACCAGGAAAAGAATACAGCAACCAGGAAAAGAATACAGCAACTAGGAAAAAAATACAGCAGCCAGGAAAAAAAAACCAGCAGCCAGGAAAAAAAAAAAACAGCAGCCAGGAAAAGAATACAGCAACCAGGAAAAAAATAGAGGAACCAGGAAAAAAATAGAGCAACTAGGAAAAATACAGCAGCTAGGAAAAAAATACAGGAACTAGAAAAAAAAAACAAGAACTAGGAAAAAAATACAGCAGCTAGGAAAAAAATACATGAACTAGGAAAAAAATACAAGAACTAGGAAAAAATACAGCAGCTAGGAAAAAAATACAGCAGCTAGGAAAAAAATACAGCAGCTAGGAAAAAAATACAGCAACCAGGAAAAAAATACAGCAACCAGGAAAAAAATACAGCAACCAGGAAAAGAATACAGCAACCAGGAAAAGAATACAGCAACCAGGAAAAGAATACAGCAACCAGGAAAAAAATAGAGGAACCAGGAAAAAAACAGAGCAATAGGAAAAATACAGCAGCTAGGAAAAAATACAGCAGCTAGGAAAAAATACAGCAGCTAGGAAAAAAATACAGGAACTAGGAAAAAAATACAGCAGCTAGGAAAAAAATACAGAAGCTAGGAAAAAAATACAGCAGCTAGAAAAAAAATACAGCAACCAGGAAAAGAATACAGCAACCAGGAAAAGAATACAGCAACTAGGAAAAAAATACAGCAGCCAGGAAAAAAAAAAACCAGCAGCCAGGAAAAGAATACAGCAACCAGGAAAAGAATACAGCAACCAGGAAAAAAATAGAGGAACCAGGAAAAAAAATAGAGCAATAGGAAAAATACAGCAGCTAGGAAAAAATACAGCAGCTAGGAAAAATACAGCAACTAGGAGAAAATAATACAGGAACTAGGAAAAAAATACAGGAACTAGGAAAAAACACAGCAACTAGGAAAAAAATAGCAGCAACTAGGAAAAAAATAGCAGCAACTAGGAAAAAAAAAAAAACAGAGCAACTAGGAAAAAAATACAGTGAGTAGGAAAAGAACACAGCAACCAGGAAAAAAACCCATCAACTAGGAAAAGACCAGAGCAACCTGGAAAAGAATACAGCAACTAAGAAAAGAATAGAGCAACTAGGTAAGAAACACAGCAACTAGGAAAAGAATAGAGCATCTAGGAGAAAATCAAAGAAAATAGAACAAAAAATGCACAACCTTACACAAAACTTGGTAATAAGCTAATTTGGTGAACCACTCAAATTAACACCCCCCTCCTCCCCCCAGATGGTAAAATTACTTCCATTCAAACTCTAATTTTAGCTCATTTCCTTACTATGGCTTTCAGATTAAGAGGTTTTCCCTTTTATAATTAGTCAAATGACATAAAGGAAAAAATGAGACATGGACAAATTACAGCATAAATACTTCCAATGCCAGGCTCACACTCACTAGCAAGCCTAGAAAAGTGTTTGCCACCTACAGAGAATGGGAGACACAACAAGCATGTAGCTTTGGATATGCACACTGAAATTCCACTGCAAATTAAATTAGCTACTCAGAAAAGCAAGGCATAATTCCATATTTGCTTGCAGACAAGAATGCTGTTCCAACCACTCCATGCAGACTGCCTGTTTTTAAAGCAGCTTCTTGCAGTGGATTGTATATTGCAGCTAACATTTTTATGTGACTCTGATTTACAATCTTGTCCCATAGAATTTTATGTAATGCTATGTACAGATTCATCAACTTCTGTTCCCTTGTAGAATCTGTACATTTACCTCCCCAATAAATTAGGAAAGAAAGTTGTTTCTATTAGTAAGCCCTTTCCTAAGTCAGGTAGAAGGTAACAAACTGGATCTAATAAAAATGGTGTGGTGCATAAGAGGTCACAAGTAAAACAAGCCAAGACAAATGTCACTTCTGGTGTGTTTAATGTGTTCCTAGCACCTGCTCTTTGAGCTGTAATCTGCATCCAGACTATTGGAGCTATATCCAGCTGCAGACAGCTGTAATCCTCCTTTTGATTGTACCATTCCAAAGCTAAATACTTTCCTTCTTTCGTTCTGACCTTAGGATTTGCACAGCCAGTCTGGAACATCAGGAAACCAGTACAGTTTTGAAGTGGTTAAATTCTATGACAGACAATATCCCATTTCATTGAACCCAGTAGTTATGTGGCTAACTTAGTTCAGTTCTATCCAGTACATGTGAACTTCACATGAGGAAGCTTCAGAAATAATGTCTTAATAGATCTGTTCTTTACATGTGGACATATCATCTGTTCCTACTAGATCAGACTGAGGTTTTGAGAGTGCCATGCCTGGGAGGAAAGGCATTTTTATAAAGGACTCCACAGTAACCACAGGAACTTAAAAGCAGAGGGCATGCAGAAGGCAATTTTACTTTCAAAGTTCTCATTAGATAAAAGAACTGCAAAATCCTTGTGCAGTGATACTTGTATCCAGTTCTGGGCTCCTCGATTCAAGAGAGATTTTGAGGTGCTGGAAGGTGTCCAGAGAAGGGCAACAAAGCTGGTGAGGGGCCTGGAGCACAGCCCTGTGAGGAGAGGCTGAGGGAGCTGGGGGTGTGCAGCCTGGAGAAAAGGAGGCTCAGGGGTGACTTCATTGCTGTCTACAACTACCTGAAGGGAGGCTGTAGCCAGGTGGGGTTGGTCTCTTCTGCCAGGCAACCAGCAACAGAACAAGGGGACACAGTCTCAAGCTGTGGCAGGGCAGGTCTGGGCTGGATGTTAGGAGGAAGTTGTTGTCAGAGAGAGTGATTGGCATTGGAATGGGCTGCCCAGGGAGGTGGTGGAGTCGCTGTCCATGGAGGTGTTGAAGCAAAGCCTGGATGAGGCACTTAGTGCCATGGTCTGATTGACTGGCTAGGGCTGGGTGCTAGGTTGGACTGTCTGAGCTTGGAGGTCTCTTCCAACCTGGTTGATTCTATGATGATGGTTCTAGTGGGTTACGTAGTGATGTATGGGCACCAGGAAAGCACAGCCTGAGAACATTTGATCTCCATAGAGATGTAGGATCACATTTTAAAATACTTCTTTTCTTTCAAGGGTAATCCAGGGCAAAAAGGAGAAAAAGGAAATTCAGTCTATGTTTCATATTTTGGAAGAGGACCTCCAGTAAGTATCTGAGTGGGGAGGGGGAAAAAGCCTTGTAGGAAAACATGCATAGCAAATGTAATTGTTCTCATAACTCTTCACTTGAATGAAGCTTGGTGCCAAGAAACAAAAATTAAAGCAAATTTGCAACTGAACTAGATAGGTTGTGATCTTAATAGCTGTGAGGTTAGAAAATACCAACAACAAAGTTTTTAATCATTGATGTCTAAATGATTGTGATTACAGGGAGACAGAGGTGATCCTGGCCCCCCTGGCATGCCTGTAAGTACAGTCAGTGGCTTCTATACATGATTTTTGTCTTGAAGCTCTTTCATATTTTCCTTCAGGAGTAGGGAAGTGCTCATGCCCCTGTACTCAGCACTCGTGAGACTACAGCTTGAGTACTGTGCCCAGTTTTGGTCACCACAGTACAGGAGGGACATTGAGGTGCTGGAGCAGGTGCAGAGAAGGGTGATGAGGCTGGGGAGAGGTCTGGAGAACATCACCTATGAGGAGTAGCTGAGGGAGCTGGGGGTGTTTACCCTGTAAAAGAGGAGGCCGAGAGGGAACCTTACTGCCCTCTACAACTACCAAAAAGGAGGTTGTAGTGAGGCTGGAGCTGGTCTCTTCTCCTGAATTACTAATGACAGGACAAGAGGAAATGGCCTCAAGTTGCACCAGGGGAGGTTTAGGTTGGCTGTTGGGAGGAAGCTCTTTCCTGAGCGGGTGGTCAGGCACTGGAACAGGCTGCCCAGGGAGGTGGTGGAGTTGCCATCCCTGGAGGTGTTTAAAAGGAGAGTGGATGTGGTGCTTGAGGTTATGATGGTCTAATGATGAAGGCTGCTGGGATGAAGGTGAGGCTGGATGTTCCTGGTGGTCCTTTCCAACCATAGTGATTGATAGTGATTAGATGTTGTGCTGAGTGATTTGGTTTAGTCAAGGACTTGTCAGTGTGAAACTAATGACTGGACTCAATGATCTTGAAGGGCTTTTCCAATCTAAGAAATTCTGTGATTCATGGTAAAGCAATACTGAGGTTTCTCCCTGCCTGCCTTAAATTGCAAAACTCCATAATAAAGTTCTAGAAACATTGGCTCCTACAATCTGTCCTCATGACCTGTTGCTGGTGGCTGAAACAGAACATACCATCTGCATTAGCTGTGAACTGAGCAGCTGTCATCCTGGTACTCACTGTTTGAAGACTATTTCTTCCATGAAATTCAGGATGCTGGTACTGAGCTGCTCTAGTGACAGTCAGGTTTCAGCCATGGTGTCAGCTTCAGGCTGTGGATGGAATGTAGTGGCCCAGTAGACTCGAGTCCAGGTGATGCTGGCATTCTGGAGGGGCTAGTTTTGAGAGAAAAGCATATGCTCATGATATGTTCACAGACAGACCTTTTCCTGTCTTTTCCAGGGACCTAGAGGGTCAAGAGGTATAAGGGGCCCATCTGGATACCCAGGCCAACCAGGCTTGCCTGTAAGATCATCACAGTCACACAACCTTCTGTTTGTGGGATATGCATAAATCCTTGTCTACCAATTCCAGAAATTGCCTTAATGTGAATCAAAGCCTAGAAATAATAATTTTTTTGAGGCAGAAGATAAAGAGAGATATTTTTGTGTTGCCTTTTGACTTTGTAAGTACAGGAATTTGAGCATAGGTTGCTCCTTCCCATGTCCATGTGAACGCATTTCATTGTGGCAGTCTGGTCACAACAGAATGCTGGCAGTGCTCTCTCCTTATTTCCTTTCCCCAAGGCCACCCTGTGGGGACAGGGATATGGGAAGTGAGAGAGTTAATGTCTCTTTAATGAAGTGGCAAGGTGAAGTATACTGCACTTGGGGAAAGGCACATCCCAAAAGGAAATACTGTGAAGTATGCTGCACTTGGGGAAAGGCACATCCCAAAAGGAAATACTGTGAAGTATACTGCACTTGGGGAAAGGCACATCCCAAAAGGAAATACTGTGAAGTATACTGCACTTGGGGAAGGGCACATCCCAAAAGGAAATACTGTGAAGTATACTGCACTTGGGGAAGGGCACATCCCAAAAGGTAATACTGTTAAGTATACTGCACTTGGGGAAGGGTACATCCCAAAAGGAAATACTGTGAAGTATGCTGCACTTGGGGAAAGGCACATCCCAAAAGGAAATACTGTGAAGTATACTGCACCTGGGGAAAGGCACATCCCAAAAGGAAATACTGTGAAGTATACTGCACTTGGGGAAAGGCACATCCCAAAAGGTAATACTGTTAAGTATACTGCACTTGGGGAAAGGCACATCCCAAAAGGAAATACTGTGAAGTATACTGCACTTGGGGAAAGGCACATCCCAAAAGGAAATACTGTGAAGTATACTGCACTTGGGGAAAGGCACATCCCAAAAGGTAATACTGTTAAGTATACTGCACTTGGGGAAGGGCACATCCCAAAAGGAAATACTGTGAAGTATACTGCACTTGGGGAAAGGCACATCCCAAAAGGAAATACTGTGAAGTATACTGCACCTGGGGAAAGGCACATCCCAAAAGGAAATACTGTGAAGTATACTGCACTTGGGGAAGGGTACATCCCAAAAGGAAATACTGTGAAGTATGCTGCACTTGGGGAAAGGCACATCCCAAAAGGAAATACTGTGAAGTATACTGCACTTGGGGAAAGGCACATCCCAAAAGGAAATACTGTGAAGTATGCTGCACTTGGGGAAGGGCACATCCCAAAAGGAAATACTGCCTCTAGGTGATGCTGGCAAGAGGAGGTAACCATCAAAGCAAAGCTGCCTCTGATTCAGACATACTAACTTGGCTGTTCTCTTTTAAAGGGTATTCCAGGGTACCCTGGCTTACCAGGTGAACAGGTAGGCAACGACTTTTGTTAGTCAAATAGTGATTTATACTAAGATTTGAAGTGTTCCTTATGGCTAAAAAAACCTGACTTGATTAAATCCTCTTGTCAACATTTTCTGCTTACCTTCAAACTGTTTTTTTGTCCATTAGGGAAATCCAGGTGTTGGAGTGGATGGACAAAAAGGAGAGCCGGTAAGGAAACAAATACTGTTAAATAAAAAAACACCACCAAATATGTGTATTTTTTATAGATAAGTTGATATATAAAAATATTATTATATGATATTGCTGTAGAATTAATAGTATTTAGAATAGAAATCCTTTCTAATAGAAGGATTCTCGTTTTGTTCCCTGGAGCCTGTTTCATTTGTGGCTTCCCGCTAGTCAGGTTAGAGAAGTCAGATGAAGTAGTGATAGTTCTGTGCAGAACTGCACACAGGAATCAAGCATATTCTGGAGATTTTGAAAGGCACCTGTGCTAGTGTGAGGCAGATTGGAATCATTTAATGAGAGGAATTAGATGCTAGGCTGTGAAAAGGAAACAGTGGTGATGCCTTCTACACTCACAGGTTTGCTGAGATGGATAAGAACAAGAACAAAACCACAGATAAGACAGTGTGTGTGGGTCTCTGTTGGAGCCTGTGCTGTCTCCCTGGGCTGCTTCTGTGTAACTAATCCTGCTTCTAACTCCCCTTGCCAATCCTCCAAACTCACCTTGCACATAAGGCAAACTCTGGGAAAAGGTAGAGGGGTGGAAAGGAGGTGGAAGGGTGGTTGGGAGCCCCTCCTGGGGACTCTGGTTTCTGGGAGGGCTGCTGTGTTTCTGTATTACCTTTAACTTGTCTATTTCTGTCTATGGCTGTATAGATTATAAATATCTGCTTGTATACTGTGCTGAGCTGTGAATATAAAGCTTCATTCTTTAACTTCCAGCCAGCTGAGTCTAGTCTGGGTGATTTCATAAGAGTGGGGGTGGGGTGGGGTGGGTAACTCCCAAACCATCACAGCAACAAACAATAGGTTAGTGAGCATTTACACAGCAATTATCTTCTATATAGACACTGCCTAAATCCAACAGCACACTCCAGCAACAGTGGCTGTACACTGTCAGTCACTGAGTCTTACCTCCTCCTGTGAGCAGCAGCAGATGCCAAGAAAAAAGGGTCTAAGACAGTGGTAGAGAGGCTTAGAGATACAAGCTCTGTTTATGTGCAGGTGTTAGTACATGTTCAGTGAGTACAGGAATGTGCTGTAGTGCAGCAGGAAGACAGCCAAGTCTCACTGAAAGGCTACATGAAATGAGGTCTCTGCTGTTCCTCTGCTTCCACAGGGCGACACTGGACTTCCTGGGCCACCTGGGACACCGCTGTTAGTTGGACCTCCTGGAGCTCAGCTGTTCAAAGGGGAAAAGGTGTTAATGTTTCTTCCTATTTAACTGTGCTGAAGTTGACAAGTGCCATCTTGTGATGTAATTTTTGCAGAAATGACACGGGATGAATCTTTCTGTACTAACCACTCTGCTTTGGCAGGAATCCTGCTGTTCAACACTCTTCCTACAAGCATCCTTCCTTCACAAGACAGCCCATTTAGCTCATGTCCTTAAGGGAGAACTGTCTTCATGCAGAAAAGAGATGCTGCCCCTGCTTTGGTTTTCTTGACTTTTTGTCACTAGCAAATCTCCTTTCAGGCAGACTCTGCTATTGAACCTCTATTGTAACTGCTGCTGCTACTCTGCTGTGGAACCTCTTTAGTGGCTCTTCACAAACTGTTCCCATTTTCAGATCTTTGGCAGCTACTTGCTTTGAGATTTCTCCAGTGTAATGTCTTGAACTGCCAACTCTAACCCTTCTGAGGTGTTCTGTTAACATGAAAGTTAAGTGTGGTTTCGTTGTCTGGTTTTAATGCAAGCTCCTGTTACTTAGTCTACTTCAGCATTACACCTACTGTAACCACAGTTGTGTACTTTAAAGCATCAGAATGTTGGCAGAGAACAGGAGGTACAAAAATTGCATTACAGAGCCTGTACTGGAGTCTCTATGTTCTCACGTATGATTTCATTGAATATACAAGTCACAAGGTGAATTTGGCATTGCCAGCCTCAGCTCAGGGGCCTGGGAGATTTCACACATTGCACCTTAGGCTTTGATTCTGCAAATGGTTGCTGTATGCAAGTGTACAAGGAAGAGAGAAAGGGCGGAAAGGACTTAGAGAAACTCCTCATGTTACTGTGAAGTGTGACCTATGGTGCTGTGCAACACACAATATAATCATGGCCATGGAGTTAGCCATAGAAGCAACCAGGTTGGAAGAGACCTCCAAGACCATCCAGTCCAACCTAGCACCCAGCCCTAGCCAGTCAACCAGACCATGGCATTAAGTGCCTCATCCAGGCTTTGCTTCAACACCTCCAGGGACAGCAACTCCACCACCTCCCTGGGCAGCCCATTCCAATGCCAATCACTCTGTCTGGGAAGAACTTCCTCCAGCCCATACCTCCCCTGGCACAACTTGAAACTGTGTCCCCATGCATCCCATTCAGAGTGGGCCAATGCAGTGACCATTGATGCATGTGAATATTTGCAGTAAACTGAACAGAGCAGCAGAACAAAATAAAGCACTACGACTCCAGAGTCCTTAAGCTGCATTAACAGAAGTTAAAAATCAGTACATAACTGGTTTCCTTGGTTTTCTTCTGCTCAGTACAGCTGAAGGAACAGACTCAGTGCTTAAAAAAATAGAAGGAAGTTGTTGCCAGAGTGATTGGCATTGGAATGGTCTGCCCAGGGAGGTGGTGGAGTCACCATGCCTGGAGGTTTTCAAGCAAAGCCTGACTGAGGCACTTAGTGCCATGGTCTGGTTGACTGGCTAGGGCTGGGTGCTAGGTTGGACTGGATGATCTTGGAGGTCTCTTCCAACCTGGTTGATTCTATGATTCTATAATTCTACTAGTTAACAACCATCATTAAAAACAGCACTTTAATTGCACCAAGCATGTCCTGCATATTATTATACACAAAATCTCTCCTTTCTATGTAGGGCCAAAAAGGACTACCTGGGGTGACAGGACAGAGAGGGCCACGTGGACCCAAAGTAAGTAATATGATTTTTTTTCCTCATGGTGCTGGCAAAGTCCTTCAGTGGTTATATTAATATTTTAAAGCATGAGGTGATGGAAGAAGTAACAGGAGTTGTGTTGTGAGATTTCATCACCACCTAAATCAGTGTGAAAGCAGAAATACTTTAAAGCCTTTCTGAGTCTATTTTATACATACCTGTTGAATGTTGTCTGGCAGTGAAAGTCTTTTTTCCAGCTGGACTACTGACATGCAGTGGACTGAGATAGTGAAGAAAATAGAAGCACACATTATGTTTTCCTCAAGAGAAAAGTAGAGACTATCTGTACGTGTTCATAATGGGGTATGATGTCTGTTTCCTACATATCAGGTTAACTTCACATTAAAGGCATCATTGAGAGTGGAGAAGGCAGAACCACCTGTTTGGGGAGAAAGCTGTTGTTTCCCTTCTAGGTTTTCTTTGTGTGAGCATGACTAACTGAAACATTTGTGCTCTGGTAAGGTGTTCCTGGATGCTGAGCAGAAGTAGCCATAAAAAGGACTCTGAAGTCTTCCTTACTGATAGATGTGCAGGAGGAAAATCCACAGGCAGAACACTACTAGAACCAGAATCTAACTTGGGGCAAAAGAATGAGTCTAGTTTATGTCAAATACTTATTTAGATTTGTAGGTGAAAGAGAGAGAATCACAGAATGGTTTAGGTTGGAAGGGACCTCAAGGATCATCCAGTTCCATAGGCAGGAACACCTCCCACTACAACAGGTCACTCAAGGCCTCATCCAACCTGGCCTTGAACACCTCCAGGCAGGGAGCAGCCACAACCTCCCTGGGCAACCTGTGCCAGTGTCTCACCACCCTCACTGCAAAGAACCCTTTCCTAACACCTACTTTAAATCTTCCCTCTACCAGTTCAAACCCATTCCCCCTTGTCCTGTCATTACAAGTCCTTGTCAATAGTCCCTCCCCAGCCTTCCCGTAGGCTCCCTTCAGATACTGGAAGGCCACTCTAAGGTCTCCTTGAAGCCTTCTCTTCTCCAGGCTGCAGAGCCCCAACTCTTGTAGCCTGTCCTCATAGCAGAGCTGCTGCAGCCCTCTCAGCATCCTTGTGGCCCTCCTCTGGACTGGCTCAAACAGTTCCATGTCCTTCTTGTGTTGGGGGCTCCAGAACTGCACCCAGGACTCCAGGTGGGGTCTGAGGAGAGCCAAGGGGCAGAATCCCCTCCCTTGCCCTGCTGCCCACACTGCTCTTGCTGCAGCCCAGCACAGGGTTGTGTCTGGGCTGCACTCACACTGCAGGCTCCTGTTGAGCTTTTCACCAGCCCAGACCCTCAGGTCCTGTTCCTCAGGGCTGCTCTCAGCCATTCCCCACCCAGCCTGTAGCTGTGCTTGGGATTGCAGCGACCCAGGTGCAGGGCCTTACACTTGGCCTTGTTGAAGGTCATGAGGTTGGCTTGGGCACACCTCTGCAGCCTGTCCAGGTCCTTCTGGATGGATCCCTGCCTTCTAGCAAGTCAACTGTGCTACACAGATGAGAAGCCTGAACATCACATTTTTGAGTCAATCACTTTTACAGAAATTCACATTCCATTATAAAAGGACCACTGGTACCTAGCACTGGAAAAGGACACAAATCTGATCTTTTTACACTAGATTTACTTTGAAAAAGATGAGCTTTCTGTGCTGCTCCACCACTACCTGTCCACAGCTGGACACTGCTAATGGTGCTGTATGAATTAAGCCCCAGTGACTGAGCCTAGCAAGTGAAACAATCATAGAATCATGGAATCAGTCAGGGTTGGAAAGGACCACAAGGAGCATCTAGTTCCAACCTCCCTGCCATGGGCAGGAACACCCTACCTTAGCTCAGGCTGGCCACACCTCCAGGCTCTCACCACTCTCATGCTGAACAACTTCTTCCTCATGTCCAGCCTGCACCTACCCATCTCCAGGTTTGCTCCATTCCCCCTAGTCCTGTCACTGATATCCTGAAAAGTCCTTTCCCAGCTTTTTTATAGGCTCCCTTGAGATACTGAAAGGCCACAAGAAGGTCACCTGGGAGCCTCCTCTTCTGCATACTGAACAGCCCCAACTCTTTCAGTCTGTCCTCATAGCAGAGCTGCTCCAGCCCTCTGAGCACCCTCGTGGCCCTAGCAAGATGTATTATAACTTACTGCATCCATAATTTAATAACCATGCACCAAATGAAAATCTGTGGCAACCTTCACTGAGCATCTTGTTTAAACAAAGTATTCTGTATGCTTCAGGGGACACTTGGGAGAGGGGAGAAGGGTGAAAAAGGCATTCCTGGATTCCCTGGATTGCAGGTAATGAAGCTGCAGAATAAACTACTTGAAAATTCACTGTAATTATGCTCATGATACATTTTGCCAGTTTAAGTTTGCATTTCCAAGGAAGATTTTAAGTTTTTTGTTTTTTTTTTTAAAGTAATCTATCATAATTTCTGTATAGAGTGTTTAAGAATGCTTCCCTGCCTGGGACTCACCCTGTCTCAGACTTAAACACAAGTTCACCCAGATTTCACAGTATCACAGCATCACCAAGGTTGGAAGAGACCTCACAGATCATCAAGTCCAACCCTTTACCACAGAGCTCAAGGCCAGACCATGGCACCAAGTGCCACGTCCAGTCCTGCCTTGAACAGCTCCAGGGACGGCGACTCCACCACCTCCCCGGGCAGCCCATTCCAGTGTCCAATGACTCTCTCAGGGAAGAACTTTCTCTTCACCTCCAGCCTAAATCTCCCCTGGTGCAGCCTGAGGCTGTGTCCTCTTGTTCTGGTGCTGGCCACCTGAGAGAAGAGAGCAACCTCCTCCTGGCCACAACCACCCCTCAGGTAGTTGTAGACAGCAGTAAGGTCTCCCCTGAGCCTCCTCTTCTCCAGGCTAACCAATCCCAGCTCCCTCAGCCTCTCCTCGTAGGGCTGTGCTCAAGGCCTCTCCCCAGCCTCGTTGCCCTTCTCTGGACACGCTCAAGCATCTCAATGTCCCTCCTAAACTGGGGGGCCCAGAACTGAACACAGCACTCAAGGTGTGGTCTAAGCAGTGCAGAGTACAGGGGCAGAATGACCTCCCTGCTCCTGCTGGCCACACCATTCCTGATGCAGGCCAGGATGCCACTGGCTCTCTTGGCCACCTGGGCACACTGCTGGCTCATTTTCTGACCTTGGAAGGAAAGTAAATCTGTAGGGTGCAGCTCTAAATATTTAGAGCTGTATAAAGCTTCTCTGGAGCAGCACAGTACTGACACAGTCATTTCAATACATTCCATACATGCTGATGGAAGCTCCTTAGAGCAGCTTCTGCTTGATTTCCCTAACTGCTCACATCAGGCAATATGTCCACTACTGTGCTTGATATATAAGTGAAGTAAAGACCTGCCTGGTTTAGTTTGAGCTGTAGTTCAAATTCATGCCCACCTCACACAAAGTAGTTGCAAAAACTCTGCCAAGTTTTTTGAGCAACATCCCAAGTAATTATTATCTAAAGAATATTAACTGCTCTGCAATTTTGAGTACTGAACAATATCCCAAATATCTAAGGAACATTAAGTGCTCAGCAATTTTGAATAGGTGTAACTTTGAATAAGCATGAACTGGTTTAGCTCACATTCTACTTGCTTTTATCAGGGTAATCCTGGCTCTTATGGACCTGATGGTTATCCTGGAATGAAGGTAAGGAGAAGTGCAAGCAGCTCCTTGAACAGTGGAATCGATGAGATTAGCTTATTGAGTGGATTTCTGCAGCATTGAACTTCCACATACTTGATAGCTCACATTATCATAGAATCACAGTGTCAACCAGGTTGGAAGAGACCTCCAAGCTCATCCAGTCCAACCTAGCACCCAGCCCTGGCCAATCAACCAGACCATGGCACTAAGTGCCCCAGCCAGGCTTTGCTTCAACACCTCCATGGACGGCGACTCCACCACCTCCCTGGGCAGTCTATTCCAATGCCAATCACTGTTTCTGCCAACAACTTCTTCCTAACATCCAGCCTATAGCTCTCCCAGCACAACTTGAGACTGTGCCCCCTTCTTCTATTGCTGCTTGCCTGGCAGAAGAGACCAACCCCCACCTGGCTACAGCCTCTCTTGATAGGTTGGACTGGATGATCTTTGAAGTCTTTTCCAACCTGGTTAGTCTATGGTTCTATGAAATAAAAGTCTCTTCCAAGTGATTCTATGATTCTATGAAATATTGCTGTCCCAGTTGAGGCCATGAGCTACCCAGGACTCAAGGACAGAAATGAAACTCAAACAGTTAGTTACAACTTATTACTGGAGTGACAAAAAACAAATGTACGTATGTAGATACCCATCCTGCCTTTTCCTGTCTCCTCTCCCCAGCTCATTTCAAATCTAATT